>NC_056753.1:22857500-23457500 GCF_018687715.1 Carya illinoinensis | reverse complement strand
ACTTCGATAATGAGTGTTTCTGGATTCAGATGCATAATTTGCCTTTTGTTTGTATGAAAAGTGAGATTGGGAAGAAAATTTGGGAGTCAATAGGGAGGGTTCAAGAGGTTGATGTAAGGGAGGGTGGATCTGAATGGGGTGGTGTTCTAAGAGTGAAGGTAGAATTGAATTTGAAGAAGGCAGTTGCTCGTGGTAGAACTGTGGATGTTTTAGGAAAGAAGCACCTGATCTCTTTAAAATATGAGAAACTACCTAGAATTTGCTTTGATTGTGGTATGATTGTTCATGGGGGGAAAGGTTGTTCTAGTGCAAATGGTAATGGATCAGGGAAACAGTATGGTACTTGGCTCAGAGCCAATTATTCTATGGGGAAGAGAAGTGGTATTCCATTTGATGGGAGGGAGGAGCATGAGGAGAGGAAGGGGAAAATTTATGATGACAATTCAGGGAGGGTGGATGGATTAGATGCTCAAATTGATCCTGTACAAGCTGAAGGATCTATGGAATCGAATAGTAGTGGTGAGATGGTTGGTCTGAAGGTGAGTGGTGTGAAAGAAGTCAATGTTAGTAGTCCTGAGGTGCCATCTGTTATCCGTGGAAAATGTGGTTCTTGTTCTGCCAGTCAGGTGTTTGAGGAAATGCCTACAATGCCTGAAATGCCTGAAATTGTTACCACTGAATGTATGAGAGATCCAAAGCAGATCTGTACAAGGAGTAGTATGCTGAGTGCAGGGGAATCAAAGAAGAAACAATCAGTGATGAAGGTCAGCAGTCAGTTGACAGAGTTAAAACAAAATGAGTCTGAAAGGAATGAGGATGTGGGAGTGGTTAGTAGAGGGAAGTGGAAAAGAAGGGCAAGGTATACAGGTTGCTCAGATGTAAATATGATGCTTGGTAAACGTAATTTGCAGTTAGTTGATGAGGTTGATACTACAAATGAAAATCCTGTGAAAAAAGGGAGGGTGAATGACAGTTATGAGGAAATGGATTCAAAAGTTTTGGCAGTGGCTGTTGTACAGCCCTGCCAATCATTATGAAAATTTTAAGTTGGAATTGCCGAGGGCTTGGGAACCCTCGGACAATTCAAGACCTCTACCTTTTGGTAAAGGATAAGAAGCCCACAATAGTTTTTCTCATGGAGACTAAACTATTAACAAAGAAGTTTGATGCTGTAAAAAAGAAGTTGGGATGTGTTGGCTGTTTTGTAGTGGATGCTAGAGGAAATAGTGGAGGATTGACTCTCTTATGGAATCAAGAGGTTAATCTTGAGGTGCTGAATTTTACTCAACACCACATTAGTGTCTTGGTGATGCATGATGATGGTGTAAGGAAATGGATATTGACTGGATTTTATGGCCATCCAGAGGTCTCTAAAAGAAGTGCAGTTTGGAGTCTATTATCTAGCCTGAAACCTGCAAAGGAGCAAGGGTGGTGTGTGATCGGTGATTTTAATGAAATAATCACACAATCTGAGAAGGTTGGGGGGAGGGAGAGGCCTGAAGGGCAGATGGAAGGGTTCAGACAATGCCTAGAGAACTGCAATCTCTTTGACCTGGGATGGAAGGCCATGAATACCTGGTCGAATCAACACATAGATGACACTTTTACCAAAAAAAGGCTTGATAGGGCTGTTGCTAATCCTTCATGGTTGGAGATCTTTAAAGAAAGGGGGGTAGAGACTTTGATTGCTAGGCAGTCGGATCATAAGCCCATTCTACTCACCTTGATTGAAAACCAACCTTGTATAAGGAATAGAAAGAGACTATTTAGATTTGAGGCAAAATGGAGTTTAGATGAGGAAGGTGGAAGGGTTGTGGAAGATGCATGGGAAAGAACCTTGGAAACAAAAAATTTATTGATCAAGGTTCAAAGGAAGCTGAAAGCATGTAGTGGAGACCTTCTTAGATGGAATTCTCAGAAAGCTAGTGATGGAGAAAAGGAGATATTAAGGCTGTCTGAGAGGTTGAAAATGGAGCAAGCAACTGAGAGTTCTCACAATGTTTCTATTGTGAGGAAATTGCAAAAGGAGTTAGGTCTTCTCCTTGAAAAGGAGGATTTAAAATGGAAACAAAGGGCCAAAAGATCCTGGTATAAACTTGGTGACAAAAATACCAAGTTTTTTCATGAATGTGCCAACCAGAGGAGGAAAAGAATCGCATTAGTGAGATTATAGATGATCAAGGAAGATGTGTGAAAGATCAGAAGGGAATTGAAGAGGTGTTTTTCCAGTACTATAGCAATCTGTCCAGCCCTTCAACAGATGATATAGCTGCTGGTTTATGGGGAATAGAGAGCAAGGTATCTGGTTTAATGAATGAAGAATTGCAGAAGGATTTCACTATGCTAGAAGTTGAGGCAGCACTCAAAGATATGGGACCTTTGAAATCTCCTGGACCAGATGGCTTTGGAGCATGCTTATATCAGAATTACTGGAGTACTATTGGAGAGGAGGTATGTCAAGCTGTTTTATCCTTCTTAAATGAAAAATCTGGGTTGGATGGGTCCATTAATTTTACTCATATTGCTTTAATTCCCAAAATTGATAAACCTGTTATAGCTAGTGACTTTCGGCCTATAAGCCTATGTAATGTTTTGTATAAATTAGTGTCAAAAGTCTTAGCTAATAGGTTAAAGAAAGTGCTGCCAGTGATCATCTCAAAGAACCAAAGTGCATTCCTCCCTGGAAGATTAATTACAGACAATGTAATGGTTGCATATGAGGCTTTGCATACCATGAAAACAAGGCAAAAAGGAAGGATTGGTAGCATGGCATTGAAGTTGGATATCTCAAAGGCATATGATAGAATTGAGTGGGGTTTCTTGGAGGCCATAATGAGGAAGCTTGGCTTTGGTGAAAGGTGGATTAGATTGGTGATGGTGTGTGTTACTTCTGTAACATATTCTGTGTTGGTTAATGGGCAGCCATGTTGCACTATCAAGCCTTCTAGGGGAATACGCCAAGGAGACCCTATTTCCCCATACTTGTTCATCCTTTGTGCTGAGGGCTTTAGCTCACTTGTTGACATGGGTGAAAGGAGGGGTGATATAAGTGGTGTTGCTGTAACCAGAGGAGGTATAAGAGTAAATCATTTACTCTTTGCTGATGACTCTGTCATTTTTGGGAGGGCCAAGTTGTCTGAGTGGTTTAAGATTCAAGATCTACTCAGTATATATGAGAGGGCTTCAAGACAGAGTCTAAACAGGCAGAAAACTACAATTTTCTTTAGCTCCAACACACCAATGTCAGTAAGGAGACAGATTCAGCAAGTTGCAGGAGTTGCTACCTGTGGCAATTTTGAAAAATACCTTGGTCTTCCTTCTATTGTAGGCAGATCAAGGTATAATACTTTTAGGATTTTAAAAGAAAGAGTTTGGAATAAGGTGAATAACTGGAAGAATACATTCCTTTCACAGGCAGGGAAGGAAATACTCTTGAAAGCTGTTGTCCAAGCAATCCCAACGTATTCAATGAGTGTCTTCATGCTTCCAAGGAGATTGTGTAAAGAAATTGTTGTAGTTATGGCCAAATTCTGGTGGGGACATATGCAAAATGATAGAAGAATCCATTGGAGGGGTTGGTCAAGGATGGGAGATTCAAAGAAAAGAGGAGGGTTGGGTTTTAGGGAACTTGAGAGCTTTAATAAAGCTATGTTGGCTAAACAAGTGTGGAGGATGTTGAATAATCCCTCTTCTTTGGTTGCAAGGGTTATGAAGGAGAAATATTTTAAAAGAGAGAACTTGTTGGAAGCTAGATTGGGTCGTGGTCCTTCATTGATATGGAGGAGTCTGTGGTCCTCTATGAGCTTGATTAAGTCTGGTCTGATTTGGCAAGTTGGGAGGGGCAATAAAATTAAGGTTTGGAAGGACAAATGGATTCCATCATCCTCTTTTCATATGGTGTCCTCTCCAGTGAATTTATTAGATGAAGATGCTTGTGTTAACCAACTCATTGATGGGTATACAGGCCATTGGAAGACAGAGTTGATTTCTAAAGTTTTCAGTGCAGAAGATGCTGAAGCTATCTGCTGCATTCCTCTTAGTAGGATGGGATCTGAAGACAGAATGAAGTGGGGCTTCTCAAGTAATGGTCTGTTTTCTGTAAGGAGTGCTTATCATCTTGAGCATGCGAGGGTAATAGCTGAAAAGGGGGAAAGTTCAAATGTGGTTGAAAATGAATTTGGTTGGAAATCAATATGGAAGTTAAAAGTGCAGGGAGTGGTAAAACATTTTCTGTGGAAGGCCTGTCATGACCTGCTACCAACCAGAATGAATTTGGTTAAGAGAAAAATTATTGATAGTAGCTTGTGCCCAATATGTGAGAGGGAAGAGGAGTCAACTGTACATGCTTTGTGGAGTTGCCCATCTGCATCATATGTGTGGGCAGAGAATGACAGTCCTGTCAAGAAATGGGCATGTTCAGTAGTGAACTTCATGGAACTCTGGAAGAAGCTGAATTATTGTTTGGAGGAGGAGAAGGTTGGTTTGGTGGCCTGCACTTTGAGGAGAATATGGCTGAGAAGAAATGCAGTTATATTTGAAAAGAATTTTGAATGTCCGAAAGTATTAACTAGTATTGCTCAACAGAATTTTGCTGAATTCAGTGAAGCAAATTCTGGTCCCAAGTCTGCTCAGGTTAATAGAAGTTATGCTAGATGGAAGAAGCCCGATGTGTTGGTCTGTAAATTTAATTGGGATGCTGCCATTGATGCTACTAAGAAGAGGGTGGGAGTTGGGATCATAGTGAGGGACTCGGATGGGGAAATTCTAGCTTGCCTGTGCTTAAGTGTGAATTATTTGCTGAAACCTGCTTGTGCCGAGGCATATGCTTTGAGAAGGGCTATGTTTTTTTGCTTGGAGTTGGGCTGTACAGATGCTGTTTTTGAAGGTGATTCCCTGATGGTGGTTAAGGCTGCCAATGGTGAAGATGAAATGAGTACAGATTATAGTGTTATAATTGAAGATACTAGGAAAATGCTTAACAACAATGGGAGGTGGTCTGTAAAGTTTACTCATAGGGAAGCTAATAATGTAGCTCATATGCTAGTCAAATTGGCTCTTGATTGTAGTGATGAAATTGTATGGATTGAGGAGGGTCCTCCACAGATTAAAAATTCTGTGTTGAAGGAAAAATATTGTAATGATTGATTGTTTGTTAATGAAATATGTAGGGGCCTTTTGGCTCTTACTTGTTCCTTTCAAAAAAAAAAAAAAAAAAAACCTATAATAACTATGAGTAATACTATTAGTATAAGTATATATCATAGTGATATATAAGTATTAGTATTATATATAAGTATATTATTACGTATCAGTATAAGTATATAGTATTAGTATAAGTATATATATAAGTGACTTAGTACATAGTAAATAATGTAGATAAACTATAAGTATTAATAGTTATAGTATAAGTATTACTAGTATACTAGTTACAATACCACTATAAGTATTATTAGTATAGTTATAACTAGTTATATATAATTACTATAGTTATACTATAGTTACTAATATAATTTATAATATTCTTATAATATATAAATCCAATCTATTATACTATATAATATCCTTATAATATACAATAGTATATTATTATATATAGTATATAATATAGTATTATAGTATACTATATATAATATAGTGCTTTGTGAAATATACTCATATAATATATTTTACTATTATATAGTAATGTATTAGAATAAATATATAAGGTCTAAAATATTAGATATATAATATAATATAATATATTAGTTAATATATAGTAATACATAGTAATATTAATAAAATAGTGTATATACGTTTGAACGATACTATAAAAATTTCGACTGGCAACTATAACGTTCGAACGGGAGGATAAACCATTCAAATGGTACTGACTATAAGAGCACCCAGCACCGCGAATAACTAATTTCCATTCAAAACCAAAAAACATTCAAACGATAGTCGTATGGCTGCCATTTCCCGCCGTATCACCGTCACTGTCCATCAATAGTACCACTATTCAAAAGGTACATTTTGAAAATATATATCTCAATGTTTTTTTTTTGTCATTTTTTTATTATTGTTTATAATTTACATTAAAATTATTTTAAATTTAGATTTAGTACTCTAGCGTTGCAAAACACAAGAAATGCTTTTATAGACATTTCGATAGACATTTCAGCCTTGTGTATGTGTTATTTTGTTGAAGAAACAAAAGGTCGATTCCTTTTGTTTCGATGGCCATTGACTTGACTCAACCATTGCTGAGCTCGATCCGGTTGTTATTCGAACTATTAGAACCCAAGGGTCATTCGTGGGAACGGTGTCATTACAATTTGAATGCCTATATCAAAAATCATTCGAATGTGTTTATACCATTCGAACAATTAGAAACCAAAGATCATTCATAAGAATGGTTTAATTACCATTTGAATGCTTATGCAAAACCATTTAAACGTCTTTATACCCGTCGAATGATTAGAAACCAAAGGTCATTCGTGAGAACGGTATAATTACCGTTCGAATGCCTATCCATAACCCTTCAAACATCTTTATACCTGTCGAACGATTATAAACCAAAGGTCATTTGCAAGAACAATGTTATTACTATTTGAATACCTATATCCAAAACAATTTGAACGTGTTCACATTGTTTGAACAATTAGAACCCAAAGGTCATTAGTGAGAACGGGGTCATTATTGTTCGAATGCCTATATCCAAAACAGTTCAAACAAGTTTATACTGTTTGAACAATTAGAACCCAAGGTCATTTGTTAGAACGGTATCATTACCGTTCAAATGCCTCAATACAAAACCGTTAGAGCGTGTTTAGACCATGCGAATGATTATATCCATACCCATTCGAACGTAAGATAGAATGTTCAAACGATAAAAACAGAAAACAAATTTAAATTGTTTCATTAATTATATAATTTTATAATTGTTTTGTAAATTATATTTTGTAATTAATCCTTTTAATTTTATTATTTAAATTTCAGGTTGAAATATTTGCTAGGGGAAGGTCAAAGTGTGCTAGACCAAGGGAAGGAGGTTCTTCTAGTAGTACGGTCTATACATTCCTAAGCCGTAAAACTTCATTAGAATGTTAGGTCAAGATCGACGATTTTCAAGATCTTCTCTTTGACAGCCGCTCATTGACGTCAGTGTTCGTGGAGCACAGTTGGTCACTAGTTCTGGACCAAAGGGACGAGGCATTCCTGTTCTTGGCATATATTGATATCGTAACTGACTTTTATAGAGGGCTCAATGCCTCTGGTCAGGATGTTGATTGTAATTATATTATCAACATATGAGGTATTTCATTCCCCTTCTTGGTAGACATACTTTCCGATTTTATCGGCATGGCACATTTGGGGATTGCATATCCAAACGT
Organism: Carya illinoinensis; assembly: GCF_018687715.1. Lineage (NCBI taxonomy): Eukaryota > Viridiplantae > Streptophyta > Magnoliopsida > Fagales > Juglandaceae > Carya > Carya illinoinensis. Next base: position 23,450,130 of record NC_056753.1, on the reverse strand, counting down.
GGTGCATAGGGAGTCTGCAACTAATGAGGAGACAGTTGACGATGAGGGCACTGATATTGATGGACTAGATGGCCTCTCAGATGCTGAGGTGTATAGGTTGGTTGTTGGTTCAGATGCCTCTCCTTATGATGGGATGTAGAGCGTTAAACAAGTTCATTTATCAGATTTTTTCAAGATTATGAACTTAATCATCGCCCACAACATTGACCCACGATAGCATGAGACAAAGGTTAGCATGGACAGGTCGAGATTTATGATACGCGTCGCTCGTATGATGCCTATCGACCTAGTGGTTTATGTATTTATTAGGATGCGATCAGAGGTTTCATACATTATGATAGATATTTTGCCGTTTGGCCTCTTGATCACACAATTCTTATTATCAGTTGGGTTCTACCTGATGTTGATGAGCATATCTGAGAGCCGATTGGATCTATCAACTCCTCCACACTGTCATGGAGCACAGGGCACTCGAGACTTCATATCGTGCTCCTACAAAGTTGGTCAATACTCAGATCAGAGATGCATACCCAACTTATCATGGAGTATTAGCTGGTAAGACATCTACACAACTTGAGGCATCACACAATGTTACTTCTGATCAAATTAATGATACAGTGCATCGGGAGATCTAGACTGCCTTATCTGGCTTATGTACAGAGATCACGGGTGCCATTTTTGAGTTAGCTATGAATTAGGCCTGAAAACCGACCTCTTCGGTTCGGTACTGTGCCGAACCGACCACCATTTTCCCCTAATTTTGCCGACCGAGAATCGACCGTTCAAGGGCTGGAACCGGCCGGAACCGATTCCGGCCGGTTCACGGTCGGTTCACCGATTTGGGCCGGTTTGGGCCAATGTTTTGGGCCCCTTTTCATAAGGCTTTTTTTGCTCATTTCAAAGTTTTGGGCTTTTTCTACTCAATCTAGTGAATTTATTAGTCAATATTCACAATATTTTAAATTTTTCTTCTTGTATTTTTAAAATTCATTACTAGTTTAAAACAATAAAAATAATATTGTTTTAGAAACTAATAATAGTAACTAGTAAGTAGTAATTACTAAATAATACTTTAAAATCTAATAAGTTAGTTAATAACTAACTACTAAGTAATCAATAAAAGTATCCACTAAATGAGTAGATGTTTAATGCAAATACAAATACAAACCAACACAAATTGTTTTAAGTAATAAACAAGCAACTAACACAAATTAAACATTAAAATCTTGGATCTTTAATTCTTCATTCCATATTCGAAAAGTCTTCAATCTTCAATAGTTGTGACGCCTGATTGTGCTCCCATTTCTATATAAATATGAAAAAAAAATTAAGATTAAACATCAAATATTAATAAATTTGGATAATCAATAAATAAATGAAATTAACTTATAAAAATAAATTAATATTGAATGAATACATTACCAAATTCCACTACAAAACTCTCCACATTATCCATGGCCTCTCGAAGATCAATTGGCGCCGACGGATGTCGTAACCAATTTTGAGTACAAATAAGTGCCTCAACTGTTTTCGGAGCCAATGAACTCCGAAACTGATCAAGTACACGCCCTCCTGTACTAAATGCTGACTCTGAATCAACAGTGGAAACAAGCATGGCTAACAAATCTCGTGAAATCCTTGCAATTATAGGATAATTAACCTCATTCTGTCTCCACCAGATCAACAAATCAAAAGATGAACTGAGTGCCTCACAACCATCTGATAAATATCGATCCACCTCTGTTTTAGCAGCAGCTGATTCAATCTTGTTATCTGGCTCATACCAATCCATATACAATTGTGACTCTTCTTCACTTTCTACTGAGGGTATAGATGTCGAAGCGGGCACATGTTCTCGACTACTCGAAGTAGAACCAAATGTAGCATTATACTCATCGTATAAGTCGAATAGTAACTACCTCACACTAGACACCAAATGTAATCCTCGAGTCTCATCATAAATTTTTCTCAAGTTGCGGGTGAGAAGGCCTAACTTATTTCGAGGATCAAGCACAACGGCAACCAACAACAACAAGTTCAGCTTATCCAATGAACCCCAATACTTATCATATTTCGTTCTCATGCTTATGGTCATGTTCATCAAACAACTATTAGAACTCTGACTCAGCCTAACCAATTCTTTTTGGAGCATGCAAATCTCCACAAAACTTGTATTTGCCGTGACATAAAGGTACCCAGAAAAGCGACAAGTGGCATCATAGAACATCTTCAAAAATTTCACAAAAACCCGCACTGTCTCCCACTCATCAGCTCTAGGAGGCCCTATGTGTCCCTCATTAAAGTAAGATAGAAAATTGTAATCCTCACTCTCCATCCGCCTAAAAGCCTTTTCAAATTTCTCAGCCGCATCCAACATCATGAAAGTTGAATTCCATCGGGTTTGCACATCAAGACACAACAATTTTTTACAATCAATTTTTTCTTTTTCTGCACACTTCTTAAACTTGTCTAATCTAGCAGGGGAGAAGCGCACTATCTAACTGCATTTCTAACCATTGTGATGGCGTCATTACACTCCTTCAAACCCTCATTCACGACAAGATTTAAAATGTGAGCACAACATCTCAAGTGCATGTACTTCCCACCCAACACATTCCCCGTCAAAAAATGCTTCAAGTAAGAAATTACAGTATCATTTGAGCTAGCATTATCAACAGTCACAGTAAATATCTTATCAATGCCCCAATCAAGGAGGCACGATTCAATATATTTTCCAATTGTATCCCCTCGATGATTAGGGATCAAACAAAAATTAATGATTTTTTTCTTCAACTTCCAATCATTATCAATGAAATGGGCAGTTAGGCACATATAATTCAAATTTTATATCGATGTCCATGTATCAGTAGTCAATGAAACTCTCATCTCCCCGTCTTTAAACAACTTTCTAAGCTTGGCCTTTTCAAATGTAAACAATTTCATACAGTCTCTTGCAACCGTAACACGGCATGGCACTTTAAATTTTGGTTCAAGTAACCAAACCAACTTCTTAAATCCTTGTCCTTCAACAATTCTAAATGGCAATTCATCAATAATTACCATTTTCGCAATGGCCTATCACTCTCTCCAACTTCCTCACCCGCCAATGTTTGTTGATATCTATCTAGAGGCCCGCATTTATGAGGATTTCTTGGACATGCAGATAAGTGGTTTTGCATAGTTGAAGTCCCATTTCTCTTTGAGTGGCAAGCATAAATCTTGCCACAATAGTTACACTTAGCCTTCGGATCATCTACGGGACAACCCTCAACTTTAGTAAAATGATCTCAAACAACTAACGGGTCCTTCCCCTTCCGTTTTCTAGGAAGTGGACAAGTACTACTAGGGGCACTTGAAGGTTTTGGTGTTTGGGTCTCTCCCAAATTTACGGTTTGTTCATCATTATCAAGATCAATTGGAGTTGATGAGGAATCCATCTAACATATGAAACATTAATTTCAAAATTAATTAAGAAACATATATATCATTCACGGCACCAACAAAATAATATATTCAGGTTCATGCAATTAGAGATAACTAAGAGAAACTAATTATTTAGTTCTCTTGATCTGCATCATATAGTTTTTCTTTTCCTTTTATCCATCTTTTTGTCTTGTTTTTATCAATGTTAAAAAATTTATCTGCAGCGCACACTTTTATTAATTGTTTCATTTTAATTATGCTTCATGATTATTTGGTAGGATAAGTATGTCAGACTCCGCCTATCAAAAATCTCAAAAAAGAACAAAAATCAAACACATGTATAGCACACTCTAGAATAATAGAACGATAAACAATATTTAAACTTCAAGACTTACCATCTAGGATTAGTTATGAAGTTGCACTTAATCGTTTTCTTTCAAACTTGTGCTCATCTTATAGACAACTTAATTTATATAGATATATATTCTAACATAACCCTTAATTTGTGGCGAACGGTCCATCTTGCACTGCACCATGCGGATACCACTCCTAAATTATATAAATAATTGTTTATGCATGTATCAATACTCTTTTTAAAATTAATTTAATTCTCAAATTTTCTACAAAATTATATAAAAAAAAAGTTATAACAATCTTATTTCTAGAAATCATCAAAAAATAATATTGGGAGTATATCATTACTCCTTTATTTCTTAATCGGATTTAGCAAAGAAAAAGGGTTATAATTATCATGAGCTAGCCCTCCAAATGCAATCTTAATTATAATCAGTAGCTTTCCATATTTATTGGTTAATATTCCATGAGTACTATAGATAATTAGTCAGTGATGGATTCTATGTCAAGGCTTAGTGGCTTACTAATTACTATGCTGCTTTACTCAAGAAATAACAAGATCGTAGCATGTCCGATGCAAAATAAACACTAATTGATCTTCAAGATTGAACAAAATTTGGAACACTAAAAATATATATTAATGTCCGATGCAAAATAAACACTAAAAATAAACATTAATCTAAAAAAATAAACACTAATTGATCTTCGAGAACCAACAAAAGTTGGAACACTAAAAATATATATATATATTTTTTATAAATACACTAAAAATAATATATATATATATATACTAAAAATACACTAAAGATTAATACTAAAGATACTAAACAAAATACACTAAAAATATATATATATATATATATATGTCCGATGCAAAATAAAAACTAAAAATAAACATTAATCTAAACATTAATCCAACATTCCAACTTAGTAAAATGTAAATAGCAAGATCCTATAAAAAAAAAAAAAAAACTTACATTACTTAGTAACTTACACTGATAGAGGAAGCCGGAAGGTGCGTCGCACTGTCGAGCAGAGGCTGGGAAACCGAGAGAGGGCCAGACGCAGGGAGCTAAGCAGTGACCGGGAGAGGGCCAGACGCAGGGAGAACGGGAGAAGCCGAGAAGCGATCGGCAGCCGTATGGACTGGGAAGATAGTTTCTGTTTTTAGAAACTGGGAAGGGCAGACGGAAATGGAAACTCGAAGGGGAAGGGGGGTATTTTACCCTAATACCAAACGGCGCCGTTTGGCTTAAGCCAAACGGTGCCGTTTATATTTAAACGTAATAATTTAAGAAGTCAGAAAACGACGCCGTTTCAATTATTTAAGTGAAACGGCGTCGTTTTTATATGTATAAAAATGAAAAAAAAATATAACTGAAACGGTCGGTCAGTTTATCGGTTTATTTAGACCTGAACCGCACGCCGAACCGACCGATGCCGGTTCATGATAATTTCCCTCGACTGCCGATCGGTTCTTGGCCGGTTCCGACGTGCTGAGGTCGGTTTCGGTCGGTCTGGGGCGGTTTATCGGTTTTCTGTACACCCCTACTGTGAATGTTGATCACATGTCTCGGACTCATGAGACAATATCTACTCGATTGGTGCAGATAGATGCAATCCAGGATGTCCTCAAAGAGTTGGCCGGGAAATAGTATTCTATATTTTTCATTTGTATTTTATTTTATTTTTAGTACAGACAATATTTGATGTTTTGTAAGTTTAATTAATCATGCATTATATTTTTTTTATAAATTAATTGTTGATTACTATTATTATTTCTTTAATTGATTAAATTAGTGTATCCATTCGAACGTTTCACTATACACCATTTGAACTTGGTTAAGTACATGTTCGAACAGTGTAGAGTGATATTTGAACATTAAATTAGTTTCCCACTCTTTAACCTACCAATTTTTCCATCTCCTTAAATAATTATTTAATTAGGGACAAAATTTATCGTCCCTAGCTATACAATTCGAACATGTTCGAACGGTTTGCATGTTTCATCATTTTTTTGGGTATGAAATCAAAATTCCATCCCTAAATCTTACTTTTTGGGACGATTTTCATTTCATTCCAAATAAAATTGTCCCGATAGCACAAAATTCTTGTAGTGATGGGTTGAGATTCCATCGTGTATAACGGTTACAAAATATGCTTATAAGGTTTAATTGAGAGAGAAAGACAAGTTGAAAAGTCCTCTTAAGGGACAGCAAATTTGTCTTACCACAAATACATGGGCATCCGTACAAATTTTAATTACATGTATCTTACCACACATTTTATTGATAAGGATTGAAAAATACACAAAAGAATTATCAACTTTTGTAAGGTGGAAAACCATTAGAGTGAGACACTCGGTAAAAAAATTGAAATGTGTTTGTTTGAATGGGGGAGACAAAAAATATTTACAATTACACTCTATTATGGAAGTTGGAGAGTGTTGGAGAAGAGGATAGTGAGGATGATGATGACAGTAATAGTGAGTTGAGTAAGGGAGTGCCATCAAAGTTAGAGCCTCCAAACAATGATGATTGAGATAAGAATAGTTTGTTTGTAAAGTTTCTTAAAACCTGACTCACTTAAAAATGAGTAGTACAAAGGTTATCCAAAGTACAGAAGGATGTTGTATAATAATTAGGAATAAAATTTCTAGATCGTCTCCTCATGAAACGTTGTTTAAAATCAAACTCGTGTAAGGTAAAAATATTTACAAAGAGAAAATCAAAGTGGTGATATGTAGAATGAGTGGAAGAGTGCAACGTAAATGAAAATGGCACTAATCATGGACTAGATTTATATTTTTGAATTTTTTAGCGTCGAAATAGAATAAAAAAGACTAACAATCAAAATTAACAAATAAGGAATCAATCAACCTAAATAATCTTAATTAATCTGAAAATTAAATAATAAAACTGAAATTATTTAAGTCCTAATTAACCTTGAATCAATCTAAAATGTAATGGAACTAAGAGATTAATAAAACTAGCCAAGAACTAAGCTAAATCAGAAGATAATTGAAAAAATATGAGCTGAAAATTGAAAAACTCTAAAATCAAGATTTTAGGATTCATCCTTATATTCAAATCACAAAATTCTCAAAATTATTTCATAACAATTATAATCACTGTTAAACAGAAGCTTAAAAGAGCAAGAAAAACAACTACATCAAAATTAAATATACAAGAAATAGAATACCTAAAGCCAAATGATTCTAACTTAAAAGGCTAAAAAAAATACACCGTAAACTGCAAACTAAAATTAAATAAAAAGTAGCAATTGGAAAGAACGGGCCAGATGAATAGAGATGAAGGCGGCAAGTAATGAAGGATGTTAGACAACATCAGTTGGACCCCGAGGAGTTCTTCAAGTGGCGCTGCTGTGTTCCTTAGCAAAAAAAGAAAAAAAAAATCGTCCTATGTTCTGCTGTGTTATCTCCCCTCTCAAGACTCTAGTGTCCAAAATAATAATCATCCATACTTCCGTGTCGTTCCCTTCGTAAAACTGAAGGCCCACATGCATAAAACTATTGGATTTTATTTTTTCAAATGTCAAATCGTGTTGCTGTTTCTCTCCAAACTCCCCCCCCCCCGGTGCTACATCACAACTTTTCATCAAAACCCAAAAATAGCTTGGGTCCCGTGTGCCTTCTTTTGTCAAAATACCCCTTAATGCCAGGCTATCGAATAATGTCTGCTATGTTGCGTTTCGTGAGGAGCCAAACTATGTAGTTTTTTTTTTCTAATGTTGTGTGTTTCTTGGCCTAAAAAAATTGAAATTAGAAAAAATAATAAATAAAATAAAATAAAAGAATAAATAAATAAAATATGTTGTGCATGTAAAGAAATATTGCTCAATTAAATCACAAGTTTTAAAATTAAGCATAAACCATACTATTAACTAATTTAAATCACAACTCGGATTAATGAATCTTAACCATTTTTTCATCTAAAACTAATAATAAAATAATGAAATAATTCAAATATATGGATTTTAGATGTATAAAATATGTAATAATTTAACTCAATCATGGCATTGAAGTTAGGGCCTCTAAACAACGACGATTGAGATAAGAGTAGGTTGTTTGTAAAGTTTCTTAAACTTTTTTATGATACAAACTTGCGTTTCTCAGGTTCCAATTATGTCACTTGAAATTCTTTTTTCATGGAGCTAAAGATAATTTAATATGCAATTAATATGGAATGTGTGGAAGGGCCACATAATTTGAGGTCAATGACATGTAATTTGAGGTCTAGATTTGAAAAGTATTGGTGTAATTTTGGAAAAATTAATTATTTGGTGTATGTTGGGTTGGATTTTGATCCTCGATATAAATTGCAATATCTTAAATTTTGTTACGAAAAAATGTATGTTGATAATAATTTGATTATTGTTATGTTGGTGGACCAGGTTAAAGATGCCTTGACTCTTTTATAAAATAGTTATTGCAAAAATGACGGAAGTGATGTTGAGGCACAAGTTCAAACCATAAGCCAATCAAGCGAGGGAGGGACTAGTATGACAAGTTTAACTACTTGGGTAGAAGATATGAAGTCATTTAAGTTAGCTCAATTCAAGAAACTTTTGGAGTTAGAAAACTCTTTGGAAAGTAAATCCAAAATGGAAATGTTTTTGTCTGAAAAATAAAGAAAATGATACTAAATTCAACTTATTGACTTGGTGGAAGATTTACTCCATTAGATACTGCGTGTTTTCAAAAGTTGCGTGAAATGTTCTTGTAGTTGCAATATCTACAGTGGCCTCAGAGTCTACATAGCAGAGCAAGTACTTGATTCTTTTTGCAGTAGGTTTTCACCAATTATGGTAGAAGCCCTAATTTGTGCACAAAATTAGCTTCATTTTTCTTTCACCCCAATTAACATTCGCAGTTTAATGAATGATATTGATGATTTTGAAAACTTTGGTACAAATATATAGCCCCTTGCACCTTTTTTTTAGTGTCACTATCCAGTATATAATATTTGTAGATTTTTTTTAATTATTATGCTTCAAATTTCCTTTTCTTTTCCCATTAGTGTAGAGCTCATGGAAGAAGTTTGAAGTTTTTCAAAACCTGTTTTAATTGTTGAAGATGATTAAGGCGCTTCATCTTTTTACAATTCTTTCCTCTCATTTTTTTTTTTTTTTTCCATTTCATGTAATCAATAACTTGTAATTGGAATTGACGGTTCTATGATTTATTTGAATAAAATTGCAAGGTTTATTTGAATGGACTATTGGAGTTAGCGCATAAGGGCCGGTTGTATTTTTGTAATCCTTGTTTACTCTAGATTCTTGGTAATATATTTTTGTTTTTGTGTAGTCTAGACTCTTGATAATGTATTTTTATTTTGTAATTTGGACACTTGAAGAGATTGTACGTTACTACTGTATTTCCATATTTATTTTGTAATTTGTTGGTGAAAGTGCAGTCCTATAATTATGTTGGGTTGGTTCTTGAAACAATGTTTTATTTTACTGAAATAATATTTATTTTGCAGAATTTATTTCGCTGAAACGGTGTTTATTTTGCTTAAACAATATTTATTTTACTGAATTTATTTTGTTCAAAAAAAACAAATTAGACCAAACTGGATTCGAACCACGCGATAAGGGGTGCAACTACTGCAATATTGATTAATTTTCAATTTTTAAAACCAATATATACCAACTCGATTATAAAATATGCCAAAATCGAACTCAGTTACACCCCTTACGTTAAGCATCTTATAATTGATTAGGGATATAATAATAATTAAGATGATTAACTAAATCGTCAGCTGCCTATGAAATTAAGTAGATTATAATTATTAGGCAATTCCCACTAAACTTCCATATTACTGATCCATGATGTTTCGTTGTGTTCTTATCATCCTTTGACTAATGCTCCATTAATTAATTAATTAATTAATAAGGCATAAAATAAAGAAAAATAGTAATGCATGTTTAATTGGTTGAACAATTAATTAATAATCGCCGGGCATTATACGATCTAGTTTCAGTACTAAATATTAGCACTAATTTCTTCACCATTATTAATGTACCATGTTCAGGAAGTGGGCTTCGTACCGCGTGGAAAACCCAAATAAATTCCTCATGAGTGGCTGCAGAACGGAACGTACGGATCGAGTTATAAATAATTATATTATATATATATATATACACGTTAATGATCTCACTCCTAGCTATATATGCATGATCTACTTTAATATGAAAATGTAATATATTTTTCTCGAGAGATGGTCAACGTCTGAGTCAGATTAGGTAAAGCTAGCTAGCTATGTAAATATAAAGATCAGTGGTCGACGAAAAAAAAAATAGCTAGAATTCATAATAATGTCTAGCTAGCACACATGCAATTTCTAAGTGATGTAACTTATTAATTTACATTGTATTGTGTATATATATCTATACCCAAATGAGGAAAATGCAGATCATAGGAGAAGTTAGGTTTGAACATGCATGCATGAAACCTGCAGGCCGCACTACAATAGAAATCTCCTTTTCCCGAAAATAATTTAGTCTCAATTACTCCCATTTCCTGCCAGAATAAGCTATTTTTGGCATATTCAAGTCCTAGCAGAGTCACCAGAAATAACTGGCCCAAGATGCTATTAGTTCTTGCGAGACTTTGCAATGTCCGAAATTATGACTATTTCTGACATCACCGAATCGTTAGAAAAGCTGACTTTCTCCCAGCAATTTAACACCAGAAATATTATATTCTTATATGTTAGTATATTGGAAACTAGTATTTCTAAGGAGTGTAACCAGCCGGAAATAGAAGTTTCCTACGACGTGTAGGTCATCCCAAATAAGTTATTCTGGTAATTTTGTCTTCTCGAAATAGTAATTCCCGTATTAGAAAGTTACCCGAAATAGCAATTTCTCGTGTTATTCATCACATGAGATGATCATTTGGGACAAAATAATTCCTCGGAAATATGATATACCTATATATGTATTGGTAAGAAAAGTTGATAAATAGTAATGAAAGCAACTATTTTTTCCGTAGTATCGGTTTGCCAGAATAACTCAATTTGGACATAAATTGAGCTTCACAGCTTTTGGTTAATACCTAAGGAATCCATTTGTCCCAAACAAATGCTCCACTGGCATTTGTATATTGTCCCAAATCAGGGGTCCTACCATTTCTATTTATCGTTTTCTGGAGACGATAAATAATAGGGGTAAAGGTATTATTATTATTATTATTATTATTATTATTATTATTATTATTATTATTATTATTATTATTATTACCTATTTATTTATTTATTTTTGCAACATTCTTATTTGTTGTAAGATTAATGTTGATCGAATTTATGTATTTTGAATTCTATTGTAGTGATTTCTTACATTATTGAGAAATTAGCTAGACATCAATTCAAAATAATACATTAATATTTCAGAGGTACTCAGTTTGAAAAACAAATGTCATTGGCCTGAGATTCACCCACCCTGATGTTAACAGTTTGCATTAATGCTAGTTGGTAACTTGCCCAAACAATATAATACCTGAACGTGAATGCCCAAAACCAAGGTGCATGGTCTATTGGGATAAGAAACCTTCTTATATATTGAATATATAAGAAAAGCATATGGTCTATTGGGATTTAGCATGTCACCAGCATTAATTTTTTTACAAAATATCTAAATATCGATTAAAGCCATAGATACACAAAAGAAACTGCATGTATTTTATCCAACCACACTTGTGCAAACCATATAATGCATACAAGGACCACGTACTTCATTCCCAATCTTTGCTGAAGCATTCTTCTTTTGCTGCATGCATGGAGCTTCATAACTCACCCTTGGCATCTTGTGTTTGAACATAGTAGATCTGCAAATGTCACATAGAAGCTTGTAAAAAAAGATGTCATTCTAAAATGTTATGGTCAAATGCAATTTTTTAGAAACCATAATATAATATAATATCACATTATCAACAATTGCATGCTTCCTATTACGTGGGGACATCCCAACTTACTCAACCCGATAGTGCTTGGGTGGCAATTAGACTGTTCTTTCAGTCTTGCCTAGATTAGTGTGAAAGTAGCCTATTTTTTGTCAAAGTATCTTATTTAGCACTGAAGATACAAACAGATTGAGTATTGCATATTCATCCTTCAGAATTTGGGGTACATAGGTTATCTAGATGTGTACCAACTTTTAGCAATATTCTTGTAACCTCTTATACAAGAATTCACCTATTTGGCATGACTTCACCTAGACTTTCAATGTTAGAAGATTAACTACAATATTCTATGGTTGAAACACATATTCTTAACCTGACACCACATAGTTACATAGTCAAGCAAGTCTCTTTATCTGACAGCAGTGACATTCCCCATCATTCTATGATTGCTGAAAATGTTATTCTACTATCAATTTCCAACTACTGCAATAGTATTTCTAACTACAAGTGAACCAGGAAGATATAGTAATCCGGATGTATTTATAACATTTATAATCTTCAATAGACCATGCAAGTAACACACCAGTGCTTACCACATTTATTGGCCACCTAATGCATTAAGTAATAACCAGCGCGCATGCAATGAAATAAATAACACATACCTGTTCCCTGCTCTAAAGGCCATGGGCTGGCATCTTTGACACTTCTCTTTAGGGAAAATAAACAAAAGTATGTATCCATCACTACTGGCACACAAAAATGTCCTAGCATCTTCATTACCACTCCAAAACCACCAACTCATAAAATATCATTCAAAAGAATGCTCAACAAAAGGATGCTTCATGCATTTTCTATGCTACTCCAGCAAAGGTTCAAAATACCATCAAAAATTCAACAAAAGTGATTTGAAGGGGAGGATGCCTACGCATCTCCTGGAGTCTCCCGTTAAGACTCCCTTTGGGACTCTAATTCTGTAACACGTTCATTAAGCCCGTCACACTCTAAAAAACAAGCATTCATCTTTTGCAAATCATTCATAAATGTCTCAAATTTCTTCTTGAACAACTCTGCCTCAACCTTGTTCTTCTCATTCTCTGCCTTGTTCTTCTCATTCTCCTCCCTAAGACGTTCAAACTCCCTATTGGATAGCAAGGATTGAGATGGTTCAGGTATAACTAAGTGTCCTAAACCTCTAGCATGGCCCGATTGGGACCCCAACACCTCCTTAAACACTGAATTGGCATTCTCATCATTGTTATCTTCTGGTTCCATCTCATTCATCCACTCAAGCATCATATTCTACATTAGACACAAATCAGAAATCAGTGTTTGAGAACTAAGCAATTACTGTCCTGAAAAATATCTATAAAACTCTCAAAATATATAGCCATTATAACTCACGTAGTTGTGCTCAGCAGCTTCAGTAACAAATCTACCCTTCTTTGTAGACCAATGCACCTCCCGATAGAAAGCAACATGATTTGGAGCTTGTTCCCGCTTCATGATTTTAACATCAGTTTAATAAGTAAAATATTCATTGGAAACAGGAAGAAAAACACTATATGACTTTGTTAAATGCTTGTATAACTTCACCTTTTCCTCCATTAGCCTAACAAATGACTTCCTGCCACCCGTGTGATTTATCCTTTGATTTTTCCTATTACTTTTGTTCCACCTTGATAGGTTTTATCATTGACACAACGTAATTAATCCCAACGTCCAGGTACAAGAATTAAGTACAAGCTGCTAATAAACTGTAAAGACTGAGAGTACAGTTTTGTTACCTTAAATTCCTCACTCCCCCATCTCTCACATAAAGCTTCCCACACAGCTTTGTCCACCATCTTTGTCCCTCCAGAAAGGGTTGCCTCATGTGTTTCATACTCTTGGTATTTGCAATGTAATAGGTAGTGAAAATCATTATATTTCTGAGCAAGTGCCATTGCCACTGTCTCTCGATGGTTGCTTTTAGACTAATCCAATTCAAAATCAGCCTACATGTATCAACTAGTTAGTGTCACTGAAAAATAGCAAATTAAAATCTCAGTCATAATTTGCTGTAATCATATGCCATAATCTTTACCCTGACACGATCTGTTAGCTCTTCCTTGCTCAGTTTATCAACACGAGTCCAGCTTGCATGACGCATGTCGGCATACAACTTCACAATCCATGTCACGCGTGTTGAAAATATCGTTGCATTTTCACATGATACTCCTCTTTGCCCATCCTTAATCTCCACCGCCACTTTCCCAAACTTCTGAATGCAATCAAATTGGGAACACCTTGCTGGTCCTCTTCCATGCTTCCGAGTGGGAGGAGCTTGCACAATGAGAGCAGGAAATGTTATTTATCACCTTATTACCACTTGCAAATGGACAATGTACAAATTCTATTTAATAGACAGTTGGTACAAATCTGAAACTTGTGTATTAATCATCTTATATACCTTCAACTAGCGTGTTAGCAATTTTAGCCTCATTCACAGGATTTGTGTCCTCCTCTGGTGCGACACTTGGGCCTTGAGTGGATGCATCTGAAAATGAAACAGACTCGTCCCTTAGAATGCGTGCTCGAGTTTGTGCCCCTTGGCCTCTACCATGTACTGATGTGCGATTGCCACCACGTCCACCTCATGCATTCTTTGTTCCTCTCATTGTAGCTACATCATATAATAAATTGTTAAATCAGCTTTTCATGCATATCTACAATGAAAGGCCAGATTGTATATTTCCATAAATTCTATGAATCGTATATCTGGTATACCATACAACCATTTGACAGGACTAAAGTTATGCTATATATATAACAGATATGGACACTACAGATGAGCATATACATAAAACTATTATTATATGTATACACACTACATATGTTTGTTATAAACACTTACACTGTGAAAAACAGAAAATCCCAGTGACCTTTTCTCTTAAAATATCATCACATACATACTATATTTAGTAACTATCATTGCCCTGGAATATTTAGTGACCATCAATGGCACAGATTTCCAAGGATTTCCAATGCGTAGTCCTCATTAAAACATACTCTATTCTCAGCAATTGCCTTCAAATGCCATGTATTTCAAAAGCAACCATATTTTTGAGATATTGATGGTCATAGGGACCAGATAATTATTAGGGTGTCACACCATCTATTATTTGCACATTTCTAGATAACACAAACTTAGTCTTTTACAAATACATATTATCACGAAATGGAACAAGTTATAATATCGTACATCTATATCCTTTGACCTAAGCAGCATATTTGGCAATTCCTGATACATAAGTCCAAAGATAACAATTATTATTACAGCCTGCACACAGAACTGAAGTTGAAATGCTGCAAGGGAATGAACCCTACAGAAATATGAGAAGTTACTTGTAGCTGAGGGAAATAACAAATGCCAATGTAAAAAATATTCTGTTATCGCACCATTGACAACAGATTTCTCAGGTTATTGAACCCCATCATATTCAGGCACAAATACAACCTATGTTCTTTATTTTTTTTTTTAACTTTCAAAGCTTAAGAAGTAGAGGTAGTCAGTTTATAGAAACAACATTTGAACAGTTTGCATGTAAAGAGTAAAAGGTAAGGAGGACTCACACAGGGCAATTTGCAGTGGGAAGGCTTTGAACAACTGAATAGCTGGGGTCGGTTGCTGCTGCTATGTAGGTGTTGAGTTTCCTAGAGGACAGAAACTCGCATAGCCAAACTTCATTTAACCCTCAGCTTCCTCCATTGGTAATGGGCATTAGAGGGCAGCTTATATATCTCTTCAAAACCCAAGAACGTAACCATGATTTACATAAAGCAACTTAACTCGGGATGTTAACCAGGAAGTATACCAAACTCAACCACTTTCTGACTTCACTCCTTGGAAAAGGTGCCCAAAATTTTAGATTTCCCACTTATTGCAGGGTGCTTACCGCGCAATGACTTGCCTACAATCCATGGCTCTTATAAATTTTTTTAATTTATTCCCATCGTGTATAGAGCTTGCTGCACGTGATGTCGTCACATATGCTTTCAACATTTGGGGCTCATATCTTAGTCATTAGCCGTGTGCAATGCCTATGGGTTTGATTTTCCCAATTTATTATTACTTTAGTCTAATAACCACATGAATCTCCACTAACCAATTAACCAAATAATTAATTGTGCTTTTAGCTAGTCAGTTCTTTTAGAATTTCCAATTTAAATTAACACGATAATTTTAGACCCATTCCAACAGATAGTGCTACTATGCATTGTTTACATTGTCTCAAATATCTGTACAATCGTACCGTGACATCTAGAATGATTGAATTTCCTGTAAGTCATTCCTCTTGCTCTCTCAATCACCAACAATTCACATTTTGCCAACTAAACTTAGCTTGTAGTAGCCAAACTTCAGTACCCAATACATTCTCTCCTAATATAGAACCATTCCCACTGTATCCATTGCCATGAGTCAATTACGTCTATTAGGAAAACTCAGAGTCTGTTATATGTCATTTTAGCTACTTAACATCCTGCATTACCAACATCCATAGTCTCTAAGGGTTGATAGATAAACGCATCACTGGTTGTATATAGAAAATAAGTACATCAACATATATGTGCAAGTATTTCACTTTAATTGTAAAATATTTAACACTATAACAACAAGAACATTGTATAACCAGTAAATATATCACTTTGGCTTTGAATGATGCAAATCCCAGCCTCTTGCTATAAGTATGGAAGAGCACCACCGCCCCACAAATGAAGCTATATATAATAGCTTCTACTAACAGGAAATTTTAATACATATGAGAGTAAATTAGGCCTTGCATGGCTACAAATCACTCCTCCATGACAGGTAGCCATGCTGCATTTTAAATTCATACAAATTTACATCAATCCATAGATGCATCCAAGCTTCCTAGTAAGTCTAGTACAAACTTAAGAGTCATAACTCATTTGTTATTTGGCATAAGCAAATAAGTGGCATTTAAGTCAAAGTTTGTACCAACCAGTCACACTATTGAATTTTCAGTACTCTCTCTCTCTCTCTCTCTCTCTCTCTCTCTCTCTCTCTCTCTCTCTCTCTCTCTCTCTCTCTCTCTCTCTCTCTCATCCTTTATCTGCCATGTTTTTCTTAGATTTATGCATATATATGACAAAATTCCTTTGCCATTACCTAAAGAGAAAGAATATAAATTGTACCTATATATATAGGTATTGTACTCTCAATTCATACAATGCATTGTGGACGTTTACTAACTAAAAACAGCAATCCATAAACAAATACTCCTAATGATATATTGAACCAGACAACTTTGCTATAAAATTTAACATTTCTCAGGTTATTGAAGTACTCCAACAGAAAGGTATTGGTATTGAATATTCATAGCTTAGAACATAGCAAATGATAAAGTGAAGTTATTTTAATGAGTCTGAAACTTCAGTAGTCATTAAATACAAGCTTGCTTCCAAACAAAGAATAAGACCATCATAGAAAACTTCACTTGTACTAATTCAAAGCAATAGAAACAGGCCGATACAACCTTGTCCTGATACTAATACCATAATATTGCAGACTAACAACATCAGAGGTTGTAGAATATTCACTGGAAACTTCAGTACATCACCCCTACATTATAATTGATATATATTAATAGACTCAACGTTGTGAGAGAGTATTGGAAGAACAGCGGACAGATGATAGGCAGAGCACATCATATAACAAAAATACATCCCCGATGTATATATGTGCCAAAGGGAAATGAAAACCCTATGTAAATATTCACATATGTATTTGTCCATAACTGTACATCAGCAACAATAGAGCATATTCATTTCATTATACAAGTGTAAAGAGGAAGTTGTTACCCATCTTCATTAAAAGGTATTGCATGGTTTTATTCAATAATCAGGATGAGTTTTTGGTCTTAATTAAAACCTATTTCTACATGCTTAAAACATGGATCAAAACCCTCCAGCATGCAGTAAGGAAATGTATAGAATAGTACAAATGTTAGAACCTACTTGTTCATATAATCATAAATACTTGTTCTACACCTACAGGCAGCATAACCAGTAAAAACCTACTGATCAGTACAAATTACTATAAGGTTTCGAGTTCGAAAGTAACTCTACATTACCACATTAGTAAATATATAGGGAAATTGCCAAGTACATGCAATTAGACCAAACATTATTCAGATTCTGTTTCAGAATTCGATTGGGAGTCGTCCTCATTCTCAGACTCATAATGGTCAGTATTGGGATGATTGCCATAGTCGTCACCATCCACATCATCTTCAATAAAAGTTTGGTCGGCATCGTCGGGAGTAGAACGAGGTAGCGTAGTTACCTCATTAACAACAATTAGTTCTTCATCCTCCCGATGCAATGTGTTTCCCAAGCCAGTATCACTTTCATTGATTGGGAAATCTTCAATACTAGCTTCTTCCTCTTGAAATGCATAACCTTCAAAGGAGTCCTCACCATCATACAATGCAGTTGGGACGGGTGGAATGTCATAGACATTCCTATTGGTTATCTTTTGTACCACTTGCCAATTCCCCACCACACTATCATCTTTTAAATAAAATACTTGTGAGCACTAAGATGCAAGGGCTAAAGGCTCATCCTGATACCACTTTCTTGATGTATTCACACTTGTAAGATGGTCCCCTACATGAATGCCGCGTCTATGATCACCAACGTCCCACCAGTCACATTTAAACAAGTACACAAGATGCCACCCCATGTAGCTTAATTCAAGGATCTCTTTCAACACCCCATAGAAATCAACCGGCATCGACTGATGTACCCCAGTAACAACCACCCCACTATTTTGGCTGCGTCGATGTTGTTCACGGTCTTTTGTGTGAAACCGAATTCCATTCATGATGCATCCACTATATAATCCCACCCAAGGATCTGGTCCGCAAGCAAGAGCATAAAGTTCATTTGTAACTTCATCTGGATTCAAGATACACAATTCTTGAATCTATTAACAACCATAGAGGCAATAGGTTAATAAAATACCACTCTGTAATAACTTACATCTATATTTATTGAGCAGAAATGTATCTATGTTCAAGAAACACATCATCATAACTTACATGGTTCTTGAACCATTGCCCAAATTCGGTCTGGTGCCTACGATCAACATTGTTGGGTCCTCTTCTTTAATCTTGTTATAGTGCTGACTACGAACATAGAAAATTTGGATAGAGTCAGTTTACAATGTGTTTTACAATTTAAATATGGTAGATTATCTGGTTGAAAGTTCTCGTGCCATACTTACTCTAGGTAATGTTGTATCTCAGGACAATTGTTAAGTACATACCACTTAGCTTTTGCAAATAGCTGATCATCCAATCTATCAGTGGAGGACGAACCCATTGGTCTCACCTTTTGAAAAAATACACTCATACTACCCAGTATATGGTCTGGACCAACATCCACATTTCGCTCTTCCCTAGTAAAAGTCATCTCAATGTCATGGAGATACATCGAACAAAATGTAAGGCACTCAACATGAATATAGGCCTCAGCAATTGAGCCTTTAGGTCTTGCCATATTTTTTACATTATGCTTGAACTTCCCTAGATACCGTTCAAAAGGATACATCCACCTATACTGGACAGGTCCAGCAAGCAATGCCTCTTGTGGCAAGTGAATAGCAAGATGCACCATTATATCGAAGAATGCAGGTGGGAATATCATTTCCAACTTGCAAAGAATAAGAGAGATATCAGTTTGTAGGCGGTGCAGAACATCAATGTTTAATGCTCGTGCACACAATTTCTTGAAGAATGAACTTAACTTAGTCAAAGCTTGTCGTACATCACTGGTTAAGTAGCCACTAATCACCACTGGCAGTAATCGTTGCATGAAAATATGAGAATCATGACTTTTCATGCCTAAGATCTTTGATTCACGTACATTAACACATCGAGCGATGTTCGCGACAAAACCATCAGGGAACTTAACACTTGCTAACCACTCGCAGAAAGATCTCTTCTTTTTTTTTTTTATTTAGCATGTAACAAGCCAGTCTCATTGAACAACTATCGCCATCTTGCTGTAAGTGTAATTCTTTCCGTATGCCTAGGTTGGCCAAATCCCAACGGGCATTGGCTATGTCCTTGCTTTTTCCCTCAATATCCATCAAAGTTCCTAATACGCTATTGCATATGTTCTTCTCAATATACATGACATCTAGGTTATGCCTCAATTTCAAGGATTTCCAATAAGGCAACTCAAAGAATACACTTTTTTTGGTCCAATTCAACTCATTGGCCATGCGTTTCCTCTTTTTTGATAACTTACCAAACTGTACATCTTGCAATTCTCTCAATTGTTCCAAGATAGCCTCTCCCGACAAATGTATAGGTGCTTGCCAATGGTCAGTACTACCATTAAATTCAACTTTTTTAGATCTCCACCTGTGCCCTGGCAACAACCACCGCCGATGACCCATGTAGCAGTGCTTTCGCCCATGGACCAGCCACAATGAATCCGTACTACCATTACACGTAGGACATGCCAATTTCCCCTTTGTGCTCCACCCAGAAAGATTAGCATACGCTGGGAAGTCATTAATGGTCCAAAGTAATGCTGCATGTAATCGAAACGATTGATCTGCAAATGCATCGTATGTATTGACACCCACTTCCCATAGAAACTTCAGTTCTTCAATTAAAGGGCGTAGATACACGTCGATATCGTTGCCTAGTGCTTTTGGGCCAGGAATTAGCAACGAAAGCATGAGGTATGGATCTTTCATGCATAACCAAGGGGGCAAGTTATATGCTACAAGAATCACTGGCCATATACTGTAGGGTTTAGCTATATTGTTAAATGGATTAAACCCATCACTCGCTAACCCGATTCTCACATTACGAGGATCTGAAGCAAACTGAGGGTACTACACGTCAAAATCTTTCCATACCTTCGAATCTGCAGGGTGCCTCATCACATTATAATCGTTGACGCGTTTAGTAGCATGCCATCTCATTGCCCCGGCAGTCTTATTAGAAACAAATAGTCTTTGCAGCCTTGGAACCAACGGGAAATGTCTGAGCACTTTGTGTGGAATTTTCTTTTGCTTAGTACTACTTAACACCCATCTTGGAGTGTTGCATTTTGGGCACTTCTCTTTATCAGAATGTTCCTTCCAAAATAAGACACAATCATTCAAACAAGCATCTATCTTTGTGTAATTAAACCCCAGGCCACGTTCCAATCGGCATGCATCATTGTATGAGTCAGGGAGAAGAGCGTCAGGAAATGCAGATTTCAGGAGCTTGATGACCATGTTAAAGGATTTAACACTCCAACCACCAACTGTCTTTATATGAAGCAACTTTACGATAAAAGAAAGCTTTGAAAACGTCAAGCATGATGGATAAAGTGGACTCCGTGCATCTTCTAACAATTCTGAAAAGGTTGCTGAAGAACCACCAGGTGTGACACCATCAATACCAGGTATTTGCGAACCTCCGGACTGATCCATAGAAGCTCTAGCATGAATGTCATCCAGCAGCTCATCCATATCATCAATATATGCATCATTCCCGCTGGCATCATCACCTTCTTCTGATGAATTAACATCCAACACTTCCTCTTCACCGTGAAAAATCCAATCCTTATAAGAAGGATCAATCCCTATAATAAATAAATGCTCCTCGACTGTGGTTATTGGCTGGAAGAGCATGTTACGACATCTACAGCACGGACACCTAATGTCAATGCCCCCTTGTGCATGCTCCTTAGCCATATTCATGAAATAGCTAAACCCCATTGCATACTCGTTAGACATAAATCTATCTTCAATACTCATCCACACCTTGTTCATCTAAACATGAGGTGAGAAAAGATAGTGTGAAAGCTAAGATCAAATATTGGTAATAGAAATCCAGTAATCAGGAAAATGATAATTAAACCAATAGGATGCATTTGTATGCACAGCTGTGTGACATATACACAGCTGTGCAGGGTACACACATTCCGAGAGAGAGAGAGAGAGAGAGAGAGAGAGAGAGAGAGAGAGAGAGAGAGAGAGAGAGAAGTGGTAAGACCTCAAGTGTAACATGCATTTGAGGTCTTACGAGTCCTTCAATACATTACTAAAGAAGCATAAGGAATTGGGAACATGTTGTCACATTGAAAAAGTTTGAAAAAGCTAGTTGAAAGGGTGACAAATACCATATTTTAACCTATGTACAGTAGACATTACTAGTGTATTCCCCTCATTGAGAAGCTTGTAACATCAACCTGTTAGGAAATGTTATTCTGTTGGAGTAGAGCTGAAGATATATCTTGAGGATAATTCTCATAACCTACTGAATAGTCTATGCATAATTAAGGAAAAAATCTGTTATTATAGTAATCTATAATAACAGAAAATGGACTAGGTTCTGAGTGGCCAAACCGATAATATTCTATGTAGGAAATGTCCAAACCTGCTAAGCATAAGTCCCTACCTCCCGAAAATTAAGGACCATAATATAATATATATCAAGGAGTCTCACGTGGTACTCCGGTGAACCAAGGAAAGTAAAAAATTTTCTGAGTGTGTTGAATATGCTTGAGTAGGTGAAGATTGAGTAGGTCACGTAGTTGATGCCCAATAAACTTGTCAAGCTATGATTCATAAACTATAGTTATCAAGGAAAAATCCAATACAATTCCTAATTCTCACGTGATTTGGTTAACGGGTACAAACCAAAGTAGACTTAAAATAGCAATAAAAGTAAGTAGGGGAAAGCCAACATTTAACAATTTCATTCAACTAAACTGCCTACATGCAAGAAAACAATAGATACACAGGGCAAAATTGTTAAAACTCTAAAAATTCCAGGCAAATCCCAACCCAACATAATATCTGGATGTATTAAATCCCCATAGTCCATCAAGGTTCAGCTACTCACATAATATTTCTATTAATGTATCTATCTTAAACTGTAACTATAAATCATATAGTTAATTATGACATAGGTTATTGTAGTATCTGATCCAGAGTGGGCTAAATGAAATATTTTGTCAAATCTATAGGGATTAAGTCCAACCTGCCACACTTAGAAGAATTCAGCAACCCAAAGATGTTTAAAGTTCCCATTTGACCAAAACCTCTAAAACACAATAGTTCGCATAACAAATAAACCAGCAGTATGTAATTGACAAAACACATGCACCTAGCTTTTTGAAGAGTAACTTCATATTCAAACACTTAGTATAGATAAGTATATATATATGAAGTAGGGGTATCTATAGTTGTCCTCAAATTTAGTAGGGTTCCAAAACATAATAGAAAATAATTTCAATTGAGCATGAAACTGAACCATGTCTACCAACAAGTTCAGCAAATCCAAAGCAGAAGCAAGAAATTTTTAATCCAAAAGCGATGCATCAAGAGATTGTCATGTACTATCTCTAAAGGAATTAAAACAGAATTTGGATATGGCATTAAGGTTTCACCTTTTGATTCTTTATGAGTGACCTTGGAGTTTTTTAACCAACAGAGGTGTTGTGGCCTGCTCGTTGGAATGATGACATGAGATAAATGTATTCTATATACACATATCAGTCCAGGTTAAATCTCTAAAAAACCACTCAACTAAATATTTAAAACAGTTATATATGAGAAACTCAATTTCAATTGTTGGAATCATACCATGAATGAGGAATACTTGCAAGCAGATTAATAGATCAGAGGTACTCTTTACAAATGCGTTGAAGGGTACTAATCACATAGCAACCTATAACTATCGGGTACCAGAGGCAAAACAAAGTCAATTAAATACAGCCTAGCAAGATGTGGGTGTAGTTGTACACATGAATGAAAGCATATATCAAACTACAAATGAAAATATTGCACTCAAAGGTTACAATGATGATGTGAATGGAGCATGAAAAAAAATCAAATTTTCTCATAATTTATATATTGTCAATTACAAAGTGATCGGAAATGGTAGGAAATTTTTTCCAATGATGGTTCAGACTCTGTTTTTCATTTGGGGACAGTAAATGAAAATTTGGCATCAACAATGGATTCCGGGAAAACTTATCTTACAGAAAAGTAGCAATGTTCACCAGGCAAATCTAGGCAAATTTAACACGAAATTGGAAGATGAACAGGGGACACGAACTCACATAACAAGAAATTGTTACCTAGATTTGCCCCAGAAGCCGAGTCATGGACAGTCTATTGAATGATTTTCGGGCATAGGTTTTGCTTAATGCCCTCCACTACGGCCTCACTAGTGAGACTCAGCAACTGGATGAGAGGCTGGGAACATCTGGTTTGGCCTCAGGTGGTTCGATTAAACCATCGAATAAGGGGGCTTGAGTGGGGTAACTGGATGTCGATAAAAATTGATCCGGGAGGAGTTCTCGGATGGAAGGATTTATGGAGAAAATAGATGGTTGCCGTGAGTAGCCAGCAGTGAAGTTGGTGGTGGTCGGACGATAGGCTAGGGCATATTCAAGTTTGCTGGACTTTGGCCTTCGCGGGAGTGAAATGCTTTCCGCGGGAGATAAAGAGGCAGAGGAGAGAGAGTAGACAAAAAGGCATGAAATGATTTTGTGGCAGAATTTTTTCGCCGCGGAAAACCCAATTCTCGCCGCAATAACATATTTCTAATATTATTTATTGAGACAATTTAAAAAATGCCGGAATTAGATGCATATTCTGATACATTGTTGACATGCCAGAAATGGGATGTCAGTAGAGGAAAAACACTACTATTTCCAGCATAATCTTTGTCATTGGAAAAATTTTTGGCTGGAAAAGCCACTTTTTGTTGTAGTGCCGGCCGGATGGGAAGTTTTATATCTACATGCATGCTAAAGGATCAGGACTCTTCTAATTATTTTATTGGCTGGGTTTTGCAGAATCAAGATTATTATATATTCAAGCTATACAATATTATTGATTAAAAAAAAAACACCCAACAAATTAAAGAATTAAAGATTTCCTTTAGCACGCAGAACCTAACAATATGGAGGATAGGATGATCCGTCAATGGAAGTTGCGCGAATATTGGCCTAACATTAATTAATGTAGTCATGATACTTTATAGCTAGCTAGCTAGCCTCTTTAGTTAGGTCTAGAAATTAAAACCAATTACATTTTGAAAATTTCCCTTAGATCGAGCTATTTCAATAATTGGACATGCAGGGATCGTTTGTTAGGTTTTGCATTTAGCTACGTACCCGGCCTGGCCTAAAAAGTTTCATCATCATGTGCATGTATTGCTTAATTTTTATTCTTCTTTTTCATGATCTTCTTGGTTTTACCATATATATAGAAAATCTCTGAAAACATATATGATAGCCATGATTCCATACAGAATATATATAGAATTTTCCTTTTAAAAACCTTCACAGAATCACGGGATCTACATGATGATCTACATATAAATTAATGCAGATAACATGTACGTACGTACGACTTTTAAGACTTTTACTACATTCTCGTGTGTACGTACGTAATTAATTAGGGCAATACATACGTACGTGAGGTGCATGCATTGGTAGATCAATCCTCCAGTTATATATTGTAATTATCGTCATGGCATTACCGATCATCGATATGGTAATCAATGTCCTACGTATACGTTCATGAGTTAGTTCCATATATATTGACATCAAAGAACGTACCATATGATCATCTCTAGATCTGCCTACTCACATGCATGCATGCATATCGACGATCCACATGTGCACGTGCTTTATTAATTCACTGTTCCGCATGTGTTCGGTTCGGCATTGATTTTGTCCTCAGGATCGATATATATTCTTCATGTTCACGCACAGTACATACACACACACAATTAGAAGACTATTTTCCATTTTCAAATAACTACTAAGTCGCATATAAATTTAAAAAAAGTTGATTCATCGTGATCTTTTGCTCATGAGGACATTTTGATGTGGCGCGCAACATGTTATATGCAAAGGAGTGGGAAGAAAAGGCTGTTACATTCGCAATTAAAGTGGAGAGTGAGTCGACCTAACCAGTATGTACCCCTTTTTGTGACTGTAGCTGAAGGGAAAAGAGACTATATATATTGCTATCTTGGAACATTACAAAAAAGATATTGTAGCAAGTTGCAACAAGATGCGTCGACATTCTAGAATCAAACTTTAATCGGACTAATGATGGAGATTGGTAAGAGAATACATAATTACTAATTATTAAAAAAAAAAAAAAAAGGTGTGTGTATATATATATTGATTAATTCGTCCTGTTAAATTCAAAGGATTTTATGATCTGTTCCGTGGCCACAAAGTCGATGATCTGTTTTTCACCTTTCAAAATGGGTCATTGTCTCGAATTATATTTAACTTTAACAAAAATCAAGATCAGTAGTATGACGACCGTCTTCACATTTGACTGGTTGGTCAGCCGTCGACGCAAACGCATCATTACACTTTCCGACCAAGTTTTGGGCTTTCAAACACTCTCCCTTCCAATCTGTGTTGAACACCACTGCTAAGATGGAGACAGCACATGCAATTTGAGCAGCCAAAAGCCCATAACAAAGACCCACAAACCCTAGCTTCCAAACAAAGGCTAAAACTATGGCCAGTGGCGCACCCACCAAGTAGAATGAATAAAAGTTGATCCCGGCTCCAATCCCTGGCCTTGCACTTCCCCTCAGAATCCCACAACTTGTTGTTTGTGGACAATTTCCCAACTCACAAAGTCCAATTATCGGTAGCACAGCCATGGTCAGCTCTAGAACCTCGCACTCTTTTGTGAACAATCTTCCCCATGCTTCTTTCCCTAGAGTGGTCCAAAACAAACCCACTAGAGAACTCACTAGGGCCAACCCTATCGCCACCTTTGTTGCCAGGCGGGCCCTCTCCGGCCGGTTTGCTCCCAGCTCGTTCCCTACACGAGTTGACACCGATGCGCTGAGTGCTGTTGGCAATGTGTACATGAGAGCCGTGGTTTGTATTACTATGGCCGATGTTGCGAGTGACACTCGAGGATTGTGAAGGTAACCTGCTAAAATTGTCATGAACTCGTACCACCACCACTCTAAACAAACAGCCAGACAACTTGGTATTGCAAATCGAAGCAGCACCCCCCATTCCTCCCCTGGTGAAGAAGAAAGTGGGAAAGATTGCTTTGAGAGTGGCATGTACAAAGGCTCTTCAGGGGTGCGAGTGTAGACAATGTAACACAGTAGGAAAAAGAGGATGTTGAAACTGGTTACACAAGTGGAAATGGCTATTCCTTTTACCCCAAGATGGAGAGTGAAGGCCAAGAAGATGGTGATGGGAATGTGCAGGGTGACTCCTAATAAATTGCACCACATCAAAGGCCATGTTTTCCCTTTACTACGCAGGTCGATACGAAGAGGATGAATAAGGCTGTTAGCAATAAGATCCGGGATAGCAAAGCGACAATATAGGCTTGCGATTCGGGTTATATCTGGGTTTTGGTGGAGGCTAAGCATGAGAGGTTCCAGGTTAATCCATAGCAAAGCGATGGAGAATGAAGCAAGAAGTAACATGAGAATTGTTCTGTGTAAAGTAAGGCATAGGATGGAGAAGTTTCGCGAGCCAAAGGCCTGGCTGCAAAGGGGCTCCATGCCCATGGCCAGCCCCGAGAGGACCGAGTAGCCGGTGATGTTGGTGAAGCCAATGGCTAAAGCCCCGCCGGCTAGCTCTAGGCTTCCCAGCCTTCCCAAGCACATGACTAAGATCATGTTTTTCAGATAGCCCACAAAGCTCATGGCCGCTACAGGGAAGCCTATGCCTGTCAGTCTCTTTAGCTCCTCCAGCACCTGATGTGAAGATGATTAAAAAAACAAATGAAATTGTGTCAGAGAGAGATAGTACCGTGCATTAAATTTATTAGAACACTTTGTAGATGGCCAGGAATCGTAAAGATTTTGTACCTCTGGCATTGTCGGGTACTTTTCAGGTGTCTCCGCCGCAACCATCTTTGTTTCTTTTTGCTTAATCTTGTGTTTTGGGTGTGTGAACAATATGGAGATATTTCGAGGGGTTTATTTGATGGTGGGATCTCCTTTTGCTAACGCACTGTTCCCACGCACATATACACGCAGAGCGCGCGCGCTAGAGAGAGAGAGAGAGAGAGAGCGCAAAGTGAGTTTCAGAAACGAGCTAGAGAGAAGAATTTATTGAGGGGCAGAGATGGTGGGGTTTCACTTTTTTACAATACAAGTGCGCGCTGCATCCATATATTCGTATTTAATTTGTATTTTATACGGCATCGCTTTTTACGTGTGAAATTCGTACTCTAATTTGTAAGTGTTACATACCTACAAGAATTGATAGAGATCATTTCGGAGTCTAAACAGATATGTTATCAAATTAGTAAGTTTACATGTTAACTAGATTTAAAGAGATAACTAACGTTATCTCTATTTTATGAGATACTGAAGCGGGCATGCATGGCTGCCAAAGTACTACGTACATGACCCTACAGAACCCTACTTCTTTCGATCAGTTTCTTTGTTTTGTCATTTTCCATAACTGATGAAACATAACGATCCACTTCCTCCTCGCAAAGTTCATACACATTAGTACGTTATGCTATCAGAATCTTTCTTCAACGGGAGGATCCTATATATATATATATATATATATATACGATCGGTGTCGAATATTTATTAGGGAATATCGTTCGTTTATAATTAAAGTTCATGTACCTATTAATGTTCTTGATCTCGTCTTTCTTATAACTTTAATATATAAAAGTCTTAGATTGTGTACGTGTACAGTACTGCATGTCTCCGGAGGGCTGGCGTTATATATATATATACGAGTAATGCTATACATCACATTCTTATCTTATTTTTATCATATTAAGTAAGATGTGATTTATTTAATTTTTATCATTGGATGATAAAGAAATATATAATGAATGATCATTTAATGATAATAAATATATCACGTTATATTTAATAGAATAAAAGTGAGATGATAATATAGTGTATAAAATTTATATATATATATATATATATATAAAGATGATCAGGGTTGGGATAGGGGTTAATGTCGGTACCGCTGGCTGGCTAGCTAGCTGCGCATGTACGTCGCCATCAGAGACTCGAAGTTTAAATTGTATTGGAAGCAAGAAGCTTTTTTGCACATGAGATCTGAAGATTCCTTGGAATTAGCAGTCTCGACAACCACAAGAATTTAGGACTACACACCAGCCAGTTTGGAATAGGAACTCACACACCCTGTCCATAAAAGTTACAACATCCAGCAATTCCTTTTCTCATCTTATATCATATGGTTATATTGTTTTTCTTCTTTCATTAGAGCTTTGATTCAAGAAACAGGTCTCAGCTTGAAAAACACAAACACATACGACATGATGCACTCACAATTAATAATAATAAACTCAGATCGATGGTTTTACATTCGCAACAAAACATGTGATCTTGTTCAATTAATGATCATTGATCAATGAATAAGAATCTCATTCTAGGCTGAATAAAATCAAAAATTATATTTGCAAGTCGGTGTAGATGATATATATAATGCCCTCGGCCACGCTGCTGACATTGTAAAATTTGATTTATAAGAAAATTATACTGACAGCTTGTAAGTAAGACTCAGTTGAATATATATTGTGGGCCTTCTTCCATCATTAATTGTGTTCCTTTTTCTTTCTAAAATAATCTTGATGCATGCCCTCAATAATCTTGGTTTATCTTTTCACTCAAATAAATAAAATTTGTGAGGATTCTGATCATCACTAATGACAGCTAATTAATATATAAACAAACCAAAGTAATTCTATACTTTCTTATAAAAAAAAGTTCTACTTATTGTATGATGTCTATCAAAGTATGCTAAGGTATATGTATCATATATATATATATATATATAACATAGATGCTAATTAGTTTAAACTCTAACTCTGCACTTCATGTATTTAATTAAATATGTTATGTGTTCGGCTCATCACTCCTTAAGATCAAGTATAACCCACACGTGGAGGGTAGTGTTAAGATATAAATATAAATAATAAAATTTATTTCTTTTTATTGGATAAATTTTTAAAATAAGTGGTGATTTCACTCTTATAGAAATAATATTTAATTATATATAACAATCAGTACCGATTAGAAATTTTCTTCTTGTCAAAGTTATATGGGACCTCATGCATGTGGTCTAGTTTCACGAATCACTAAAGTTATATATACATGATCATCAATAAATGTATATAAATCCACATGAAAAATCATTACACCCACTTTTAATAATAATCTTGTTGGCAAATTGCATCCCAATCACCTTTTCTCTTTTGTATTATGTCTAAGATGGGATTTCATACAATCATCAAGTGGTTGTTAGAGTGGGAAATGATAGTGTAGCAAGTGGTCACATCGTCCATGCAGCTGCTCTATATTATGGAAAATGATTCTCCCGGCCGGTACCAATTAAGAGGATCATCGATTCAATATATTTAAAAGGGTTTAAAATTGTTTAAAAGGGTTTAAAATTTTTTTAAATATATATATTTTTAAAAATATTTAAAAGGGTTTAAAATTGTTTCGGAAAAAAAAAGTAAAAGTTGTACCATCAGTACAATGCAAAATCACCTTTCGCGACAGTCCTAGCATCATTAATTCCAGTCCCACAAAAGCCTGATGATAACGAGGCATTGTAGCGATTGAAGAAGAAGAAGAAACAGATTAATAAAGTTAGAATTAGATTGGATTGGAATTAGAGTCAGTCCAACAATACCTTTTAACTTTAATTAAAAAATTTATAAAAAGAAATTCGATTCCAACTTCATGGAGAGAGAAGCTGGAGCAGAGCATGATTCGGAGTCAGATTTTTAGAATTTGCTAAAATTAGACCCTCATGTGAAATTTGAATAAATTGAAAAAAAAAACAATATCTTATTATAAAGTATTTGTATAAAAGAGTGGTGCTACACCATTGTAGCCTGACAAATTCCCCAGAACGAGAAGGCTATTTGGTATTTTTATTTATCTATTTATTTATTTTATACATTTTTTATATTATTAAATATTTTAAAAAATTATAATATCATTGAAAAAATATTTTCTTAATTATTATATAAACAAAAACTATTGCGACCCATGTCGGATAATCCCTGAGTGGGTTTTCGTGTTTTCCTATATAGAAAGGTGGTAATAGTTCTGTTCATATCGTTTTTGCTCCCCTGTTGGTGACATTAGGGTGTTCATTATATCATCTGTCATTTCATCGGTCAGTCGGATGTCAAATCCCTTCAAATTTTGATAAAGAAGGATGGCACCAAGAGCCAATCACCATTCAGATCATCCATTACTCCAATTTGGTCTAAAGGTCGCTTATGCAGATTTTTATTCCACAATTAATTGTACCATATATATAGTTGAGATTCGATTGCCTTCTTCCTTGCCCCCACCCACAAACATTAATTTGTTGGTTGCTTGCAAAACGCATAATTATGGGATGAAAAGGTAGTTATGATACAAATTATCAAATTATAACTGAGAAAGGAAAATGTTAAATCTACCTAAGAAAATTAAAAAAAAAAATCAATTATTGATATGATAAAAATTACGAAACTTGAAATTCAAAATTTAAATTTAAAAAAAAAATTAATAAAATGAGTTCTATAAATAAAATTGTAAGTAAAAGTATAACTACATGCGACAGTACTATTCAACCAAAAAAGAAAAACACTTGAAAATTAGTTTAGACATGAATGAGTTATGTTATATTTACTACGTGTTACCTTATTTTCATTCAATTATGTTAATGGAATATTGTCAGATAGTCTTTGGATGATTAATTTTTATTAAAAAAGCAAAGAAAAGTCAAAGGATTAATCATCAGTAGTATTACAATCAATACGATGAAATGAAAGCAATTTATGTTTGAATATATATAAGCTATTATAATTAGCATCATACACCCAAAATAAAGAGATTTTGTGTATCTTAATTATGGTAATAATACTCCTTAATTAGTGGGCCTATAGGTTTGACACTTCTTACTTGATATAGCACTAAGTTCTCCTTTGTTCGATTTAGTCAACATACTTTAATTTGTAATAAACCCTAAATATGATGGTACTACCTTTATAATGGGATAATGTTAGTGGGAGTTGTAGGATCTGCCTCTACTAGATTGTCCACATTACTTGGTCTGTTCTTCATGACCCTTATAGTGCCCATCGAAGACTAGAGATGGAATATCTGAGTCAAAAGACGAGGTGAGAGAGTTAGCCATGCGTGGGTCTTTTGACCGTTAATATATATACAAAATATGTTAATCACAAAAAGTTATACAAAAATAAATAAATCCATAAATTGATATAGGTTGATATTATACGTTAGATTGTGAAACTAGTTTAGTATAAATTAGATCTAACATATCATATAAAGTCATATCAGTTTGTATGTTTATTTTTATAGAATCTCTTTATTGTTATAAAACTTCTCTCTCTCTCTCTATATATATATAATGCTAGCTAGGTTGAGCATGGCATGTTTTTAGAATGTGGCTACATGCTTTATCTAACATCTTAGATTCCCATTGTTTAATGTATGGGAAACAAAAGTTCGGTAGATTATGTTCTTTGAGATATCTTTTAAAAATAATTATTAATATTTGAGACTACTAATTATTATTTTTAAAA
Source organism: Carya illinoinensis (assembly GCF_018687715.1). NCBI lineage: Eukaryota > Viridiplantae > Streptophyta > Magnoliopsida > Fagales > Juglandaceae > Carya > Carya illinoinensis. The sequence goes on along the minus strand of NC_056753.1, from coordinate 23,417,785 downwards.
GATGAAAAATCTATCTATATAGACTTATTATTTATGATAAATTAAAATGTATCATATATGCTGTCCTAGAAATTTAATATAATTAATTAAAAAATTAGTTAACAGTTTTTTATGGTAAATAACAATTTGCATCTAAAAAAAGTTTTCATTCCAAGGAAACTCATTTTTTATATCGCCAAATGGTAAGAAAAATAAGAAAACTGATTTTTGATAACAAACAAGCTAGCTATATATAAAAAATTAAAATGATATAAAAATTAAAGTGACAATATTCGATACAAAATAAAAAGATTGATTCAAAATAAAACTACTACTTAAGATTATCTAGGTCCTCCTGCATCATAGTAATGTGTCACTCAATCTCTCACAGCTGAACAATAACAGGTGCATTGATCCTCTCCATTGTCTTCAATCAAAAGTGCACGATGCTCCTCAAGTAGGGATCGCATCTCCCTAGTAGGAGTCCTTACAAGCTCTGTATCAGCATCGAAATCCGTAGAATCTAGATCACGCTCTATGCCACCATGTGCCACTGCAACATTAATACGAGCTAGTCTTCTGCAAGTGGCCTTCACTCTTGTTGAAAGTGTAATACCCCACTCCCCAAGTTTAAAAATAAAATTGCTTTTAGAAATTCTCAAGGAAGCTGGAGTGCTACTACTGAACCTGCTTAAAAATATTTTTTTTTTTCTAAAGGAAGCTCCAAGTACAAATATTCCTTATAATAAATACAGTCATTTTGAATTAAAATACTAAAATAGTAAATGAGAGTGTTCAGAAGTATTTATTAAAATTTATCAAAGTTCGTGCCATAAAAAAATTATAAATTAAAATTTTTGTACATGATCTAAGCCATTGTCATAATCTAAGCTATTGTCATGCCTCTCTGGACTAAATCTCATCCTGCAGTTCTACTATCATAAACATTCTGACATGGGTTGGTTTAAAAATATAAAATAAACTGAAATGAGTCAATGACTCAGTAAGAAACACATCATAACGTAAATATACTTAAAATAAAGTTTTTCATAAAATATTTCATGCTGTAAACTTAAAATCATAAAATTTCATACGTATACTTATGACATGTATGGCTTATCTTGGCTTATTTAACTCTTAACTTATCATATTGGCTCCCACACTTAACCATGTGTATAAGGTTGTGCACCAGTTCCACATCCTACAACCTCAAGGGGAGCCACTAATAGTATTCTAGCATACTATGCTAGACTACGCTAAGTTTCATGTCTTGCACATCCATCCATAAATCGCATTGTCATCATGCATCTGAATAACCATCTTATTTACTTATCTTTTCTTATACTTGATCATAAGAAAACTTATATATATCTTATGCAACATGAGAAGCAGAATACATAGATAACTATAATTTGAGGAATGAAACATGTTCAATGATGTGCTTGCAAATATCTTAATATGCATGGTATAAAGACACTAGCTTCCAAAGAACTGCCTTTAATAATAATATATATAACTGGCTAACATATGTTAATCCTAATTTATGATCAAGTTACTTACCTCACAATGTTAATCCAATATTTTCGACATGAGATTGATCACTTGAACTAGAAGGAGAGAGGAAACGTGAGGGATGTTGTGAGAGGAATGAGGCAGTCAACTATTGGCATGGTGAATGTGGAACAGGTACGTGCTAGATTGGGTATCTTGGGTTCAGCCACTGCACTTACAGAGGTTTATGGCTTTTTTCTAAATAGTGCACAAAATGGGGATATTTATAGAGAGATTTGGAAGAAGGCGTCGACGAGTTCGAATTCAAGTTGGACTTGGTCACGATCAATCAAGAAGAAAGTTTGAATTTAAAAACATGATCTAGTAATTCATTCAATGTAGGATTGACAGTGATTGAGATTGCATACAAGATTTCAATCAGTGATGATTTTAAATTGAAATAAATTTCTAATAACCGATCTTTAAATTCTAAAATAAGTCTAACTCATTCAATAAATAATAATTGAGATGTAACCTAGTTATTGAACCTAATTAAAACTCTTAATCAATCTCAATAATTTATCGCTCATGGATTTATCCAAGATGGCCCATTAAATATAATTTAGACCCAATAAAAATTTTCAATATTCCTACCTTAGAATTATTGAGTCAGATCATTATAGAAAGTGATCTTGTTAAGGGGTCTGATTTATGGTTGCCTCTGCTCTATCAATAGCACATCAACCCTTGAATTAACTAGGAGGTTAGAGATCATCAATGCATACAATAGACTACCTTTAGTCGAATACCATGACTTAGATCAAATGCGGATGATGAAGTATAGAGGTAGGTCAATTGGCTCCCATCGTGCTATCTGTAACATAAATCGAGCCAGTTCGATGTCAAAATCTGTCTTTTGTTTTCTCATATCGATATAGTGTGAGATAATCAAATTCAGCATGCGAAAAAAGGCTCGACAGTCAACCTATTTGAAGACCATGTTGCCGTCATCTGGAAGAGCCTCATCATGCGCTGGACCATCGTTTGTTGGAGCCTCATCCCCGATGGCATCACCACCGTTTGTCCCTACAGTTGAGTGCTGTGTAGGATATATACGCACCCACTTCACGAGGTACCCCTAGAAACTTGACAATATTGTTTGCTGAGATAGTAATACGGACTCTCCAAATATCAAACGTAAAAGGAGTTCTCATTGGCCTCTATCTCTGATATAGCTCTATAAAATTCACAAACCATATCAGGATAGGCCACCCCCCCCCCCCCTCTCTACTCACAGATCAAGCACCATCCTCTATCACTAATTATGGAAGACTGGTTGTTCCCCTCCTTGGCAAAATTGCGAAATTCTTCTATAATAATTTCTCGCTCAACCAATATCGGGCTCCTTGACTTACTAGCTTCACTGCTAGGTTGCCCTGCCCTTCCTCACTTTCTTCCAACATATACCATTAATTCACTATTTATAAAGCAAAGAAATAAGGAATATAAATCAAATTTGAAGTTGTAATTAAGTAATTCTAAGTTCTATTCTATTTGAACTAACAGTTAACCCATTCGAATGTTAAATGAAACCGTTAGAACTAGTACAAAGCTCTCATCGAACAATTAGATTTCATTCAAAAAGATAAATATATAGTTCAAAAAGCATCATCATATGGCCATGAATCATGTATATGAAATACCATTCAAACAACTATTTATTTGTTCAAATTGAGTCAAATTAATTCAAACGAATCATTCAACTATTTCTTTACATTCGAACATATGGTGCCGGCCACTTTTGGACTGAAAATGACTGTTTGGAAAAAAAAATAGCTTTGAAGCCATTCAAACGAGAAAACGTCAACCTTGAACATCTATGGCTGAGTCGACTCAAAACTGAATATAAAAACGAATGATTCATTAGTTTCAAGGATTCAAATCAACATAGAGTGAAGCCTAAACCTCACTCTATCATTTTTATAGCCAAATGTTGTGTGTGGCGGCCGAAAAACACAAAAAATGGGTCAAATTAGATTCGAGATCCAAATCCCATTTTTACGAATAATAATTTATTACAATTTTAAACAACTATGCCTCCTAAACGTAAAGAAATTCGTTTGCCATCTTCATCCATTACTAACTCCCCAATTGATTTGCTTGCCACGGATGGTGGACCAACATCACTAAACCGAGAATAAGGTATGTTAGATAAAAACTTGAGTTTATGCGATGATTTAAGTAATAATGTTTTAAAAATAAAATAATATTTTGATATTATATTTTTTAATTATTGTATAGTTGTTGAAGCCTTTGCTGAAGTCAAGGTGTTACTAGAGATGTTTTGCACAGAGAAAGTGCGGAAAGAGAGGAAAATTACAGTTGATATTCCTGATGATCACACCAGCGACCTTAGGGATCCAGTAGCTTGGCTTGCTTCTTATGTTGGTACCCTTGCCCGAACATATACAACCATGACTACATCCTCCTATGCCAAGGTTTCCTACAATGTGAAAGACAATATCAAAATAATAAGTTATTTAGAAAATAATTTTATTCAATTCTTACTTAATTTATAAGTAGTTTTTTTTTGTTCTTATCGTTCCTAATTCTTTCAAGGATGAGTTTGAACTTAATTTTGGGCGGCGAGTGAATTGAGTAACGTCTGATGAGCTGATGAATAACGTATTCTGGTAATACAAAAGTAGATGTTATGCACACTATTAAAAGCTTAATGGGACAACAGAGGCGCGTCAAAATCCATTCCAAAACATATGCCTAGACGAATGGGAGAACTTTTGTGATATGTTTGAAGATACATCATATAAATTAATTTTCCTATTATGTTTCATTATGCTATATGTTATATGCATAAAAAAAATATAATAATAATGTTGTTTCTTTTCTAGTAGTAACGAAGTATCGTCAACAAAATAAATAGTGCAAATTTAACTATACACCATCATTCAGGTTCTAGATCTTTTCATCGACTATGAAAGAAATTGATAACATAATACTAGCTCCCGTTAAATATTAATTTATCAACAATTGTGATTGAAGTTGTAACATATATTTTCTTTTTACAGGAACAAGATAGTCCTGGCTATAATCTAATCCAATTGTATACTAAATCACATACAAATCGTGATGGTGTTTGGATCAATCCGGAAGCAGAAGTAAATTATGTAAGTTTAATTCTTTTTTTTTTTTTTTTTTTTTTGTATTGGCTAAAAATATTTATGTTATTTATATTATCTCTAATGATTTGAGGGGTTTAGGACATTGTGTGAAGCCTTCTTCCTCAACTTCATCATCTTCTCAAAGCAAACCGAATAACAATTCTCGGGCCTTACAGGAAGCAAGGCTCGAGATCGAATTGTTGAAGTCCAAGCAACGAGAGTTGAAGCTTCAATTACATCAAGCAGCAGATATGGAGGTGCGATTACAACACGACATACGAAGGGAGATGGAAATTCAATTACAAAAAATGTTCAAATGCAGTTAATCATGTCCCGTAACTTTAGTCCACCACAAACTTAGATCTTATTTTCTTACTTTATATCTTTTGATTTATCTTGACTTAATGCAACATTTGAACAATTGTGAAATTTTAATTATAATTTTTAAATGTATTGTTAAAATTTTTAATTACTGTATCAATGATTATTGTTCGAACAAGCAACCCAAAACGATTAAAATGAAAATGAAATCGTTACTTTGGTTCGAATGGATTTCTAATACGTTTGAACATTCTGCATGTTTTATCATTCGAACACATACTATTATGTTTGAAAAAATTTATCATCATTCAAATGGACCCCAAACCATTTGAGTAAAGTTTGTTGGACCAAACATTCAAATAGATTTTTAATTCGAACAATTTTTCAAGGACATTCGATCAGATTATTTATGTTCGAACACAAATCGACGTATCCAAACAACAAAAAAGTATTCGAACACTTGCTTCATTTGAACAGGATCAAATAAATTCGTTTCTTTAGAAGTAAATTACGACTATGTCCGAACAACTGACCAATAGTTCGAACTGAATTTATTAAATTCGAACAATATTTTGAGATGAAATCTATTTTGTCTGCAAAAAAATTTGTTCTAACGACTTCTAACGGGTTGGCCACATTTTGTCCTTGAAAGTATTTTTTAGGGATGAAAGAAAAAATATGTCCAAAAAGTTTTCGAGACGAACTTTTTAAGATGAAATAGAGACGAAAATTTTTTGTCTCCACTTTTTGGGACAAAAATAGAAATTTTTTTTTAAACAAAAATTTTCATCCCAAAAAGCACCATCTCTTGTCGTGGTAGTTGTAAGTTTATATAAGTTAACTAATTTAACTGAATAAATTAGCTATGAAACAAGAGAAGATTAGATTAGATGATAATTCTAAGAAATAATTCAAAATAAACATTAAAAATAATGGATTAGGTTCCATCACATGATTTTTTAACCAAAAGATTTGTCAACATTAATCCAAATAATAGATTGTTATGAGTTTTTTGTTAAAGTCACAAAGGGATCAAAGCCTCAATAGAGAAGGCGCATTATGAAAATGATAGATAGGTTGAAGTGTTCGTGTAGATGTCCACTCTCACATCATGATCACATCTTTGACTGAAGGAGCACAAGCCTAATGCAAATGCAACTCTTGGCAAAGATATATATAAAGAGTACTGACTCATGTTGGTGATCAATCAAAAGGTAGATCGATGAGTTTGTGACGGAATGCGTGAGTTGGAAGAGGTGGGAAGAATGCCATAGATCAAACCAATAATAAAGAAAAAGGACGGGAAAGATAAGATAGAGAAAAGATGAAGGCAATGGAAGGCTCCTGATCTCTTCTTCAACAAGTAGTACTTGTCTAGAGCTCATAGTGACTAATCTATTGGTGAATTCAAAGACAAAAAGAGGAGAGAGAAGAAAGATCATATTGATGATATATATATATATATTTATATGTATATAAGTAGCTTAATTAATACGTGTAGAATAGTATATATTCTTAATCATGGAATACATCGAATTAGTTACAGCTTGATTAACCGATTGATTGCATGCATATCTTTCTATAATAATAAGCATTTATCTCACTGCTACATGAATGAACAGTAAATTCTCATTTTATTTCCGTGTGTTTCATGTCTTCACTCTTTCTTCAATTGTTGTGTATATTGTCCATGCAAAAGTCTTTAAATTGTGTTTATAATAGAAATATTTTCCTGGTTGTGCAGTCTAAATTTGTATTTTTTGATTCTGTGTGAATGATGGAGTGTCAGTGATTTATTTTGTGTGATTTCCGCCGGTTGCATTGGTACTAAAGCCTGCTGTTGTGCCCCTTGTCAGTTGGTTAGGATCAGTGCATGCATATAGAAGTTCCTCTTTCTTTTAGTTAGCCAGTGCATGTGTATAGGTAATGCCAATTTGTCAAACTGAGAGACTTCGAGGGTTTGTGGGGTGCTGTCTTATGTAGTTGAAGGCATTGCACAAAAGGTCTATGAAATGTACAGAGAGGTGCGTGAGAGAGAGAGAGAGAGACCGTGTGACCCTCACCAAGGGAGTAGGGAGCTGCGACAGCGAATCTGGGTGGTCGGACTGAATCGCCAATCACGAGAAAAAATGGCACCGTGGTCTTCACTCGAGAATAACAGAGTGGAGGGAGAGAGTTTGTAACGGGAGACTTACAAGGAAGACGTGCGGCAGATCTTGGCTGAAGGGAGGCTTCTGGAGTCACCTTATGTGGTTGTTTTCGTAGAGGTGGTGCTCGAAGGAACTGTCGTGCGTGGGGATCTTTTGGTGTAGCGACGTGGTTCGAGGTGAGGCACACGGTGGCTGGGCGGTTGCTCGAGGTTGGCAAGGGATGTTTCCGATGTGCATGGAGAATCCGTGGTTGCTGTGTTTGTGTGGAGGTATCGTGACTAGTGGTCCGTCGAGTTGTGTGTGTGGCTAGTGCGGCAACGGTGCTTGGTTGAGTTCTTGGTCTCTCTTCCGGGTTGCGGTGGTTTGATCTCAGGTGGCTGGGCTCGGTGTGGGTGTTTGTCCAAGTGTCTGAGTCACGGAAACACGGGCTTTGTTTTTGGGTTGTGAAACAAAGGTATCGCATGTGATTGCAGGTGGCTTATGGTCTGGTGAAAAATAGCTTCTCTTTTGTTATTTTTTTCTTTTGATTTTGACGATTTTTTTTTTATAATATAGCGTTTTTTTTTTCTCATTTCGATTTTTTTCTTTGTCTTACTTTTATTCCAAAATTTCAATTGTTTGCTTTTATTTTTCTTTTGCCGACAGGAGGCTAGGGTTTTGGATTTTCGGTTTTGGCCATCGATCAAAGAAATATTGTTGTGCTTCTCTCCAACATGAAGGTTAGTTTCAGTTCGGTCTCTTTTTCCTTTTTGAGTTATTAATTCTGTTTGGCTGTCGAGAAAAAAAAAAAAAAGGGTCAAAAAGTGATGGAAGATGAAAAAGGACTTGAGTGTTTGTGCAATTTGATCTCTGAGGATGAAAGTTTGAAGCTTCAACTATTAAAGGAAGGTGAGATTGAGATTGATGAATGTGGTTACATTGGTCCTTTAATCAAGATGTTGGATGGTTAGGCTATGTAAGAGAAAGAAGCGGCCGCCAATGCCTTGTCGATTTTGATGTTATATGTAGGGAAGTTTTCTCTAGACCTTAGCAATGGAAGTTGATGTTGAATTTGGCGCAAAAACATGGTTATAGGAAGATGAGGATCATTTCTATTGATCTGCATGTAAAATAATTGTGTTTGTTCTTTTTTCAGTTTTTTTTTTCTATTTTAATGTTCATAAGCGTTGTTTATTTGTGGTAGGAAAGCCAATGTTTCTAGCTTAATTATTTATGAATACTTCTTCTGTGTAGATATTTATAGCATGGTCCTTTATTTTATAACTTGTATATATATGTGTGTGTGTATTTTGTAGATCCTTGCATCCGAAGATATAAGTAGACAATTTCTGATCTATGGTGAGAGGTATGGCCTGCGTCATGTTTATCTAGGAAGTTGTAGACTACATTGTATATGCATCACTCCAAAATAAATTCTTCTTGACTTTATGCCATGCATTGTATGTGGATATCCCTTCCATATGTTTATTTTCTTAATGCGGTGTTTTCATTGTGTTAATGTGTGAATAAATAGAAAATGAGTTGAGTTGTATGAACAAGTTTTACATTGGTTTTACCATGAAAAGAAAAAGGAAATTAGAAATTGCAGTGGCTTTGGCTCCAACTAAAAATGCTTGTTATGTCATGCTTCTCTTGTAGAAATGAGATGTAAAATATAGTGTAGGTCCTGTGTAGTTGGATTGCTTATTTCTACTATGTTTTGTTACAAATGAAATGAAATAAAAAAACATTGTAAGCGAAGCATGCAATTCAAGTTCGTAGAAGAGAATACATGCTATCTAAGGAATAATGTCAGGACCAAAAATGTTACCTTTGGGAGCCAGAAATCAATATTTGATGGCTTCTCAGGATTATGATGACACCCCCCTTTGTCAAAAATTAGGATCCAGATTTTAAACCGCCCCCTTCCACTAAAACCAAAAACGATGCTTTCTTTGTTTTTAGTAAAAAATCGATTTTTTTTCTTCTTTCAATCTTACATCACAATTTAGTTTTTGATTTTCATATGATCACAGTTTAGTTTTTGATTATTTGAGTGCTATTTTCAGTATGGTTTAAAGCAACTCATGGCTAAAGAATCTCTCCTCTATAAGACTAAAAAATAGTACTCAAATAATTTCTTATCATATGGTTGTTTTCATTCATCATATATGATCTCTCTAATGGATATAGAATACAATTTTTAGTAATTATGTTTAGGTATTTTGGAATCTAAGTCCTAAAGCAGGCTAAAAAAAGTTTTCATTGATGATAAGATGTACATGATGAAATGCACTAAAGGAGAGTGTTTTGAACAAGGACATCTTAGTCGATATGGAAACATTGAGCTAAGCCCTGCTGCTGGAGTTCTAAATTATGGGCAGGTATGTTGTAGTTGATGTTTGCTTCAAAATTTGGCTGTATGGAAACAAAGGATGTCGTGTTTAATTGTATTTATTTATTTATTTTTCAAAAAAAAGAGGTTTTATTTCGTTGAATTTAGGTACTTTGAGGGCAGCTTTGTTTTACCCTTCACTTGTGTAGCCTAAAGGAAACTAATAATCAAATGAAAAATCTGAACAGGGATTATTTGAAGGCACAAAAGCATACATGAGTGAAGATAGACGCCTTCTTTTCCTGTTCAAAATAGAATGCAATTTGCATGAAAATGCAGGCTGAAAGAATGTGCATGCCATCACCCTCCATTGATCAAATTTATAGATGTTGTGAAGCAAACTGCCATAGTCAATAAACATTGGGTAATCTCTCTCTGTCTTGAAGAAAATGCCCAAGACTTATGCTGCATTGACAGTTCTATTATTTTCTGAGTTACATTTGTCAATGGAAGTTTAAACATATTTTTAAATATATGAATTTGTTTTAATACAATTGCTGTGTTTTTCTTTTATACCATTATTTGCTTTTATAGGAAAGTTTTACGTTTATATTTTGCCTCCACTAGGCAAACATCCCTTGGACGTTTTCATTCTACTAGTGTGTATATATATGCATGTGTACTGTCGGATAAATTGGCCAACAATGTCCATGATGGTGTTTGGAGCCGATTAATGTGTTTCTAAGGCCAAAATGAACTCTGTGTGTGTGTGTGTGTGTGTGTGTGTGGGATAGCCTAATGTAGCTTATATTTTATCTTTTGATCTTTTCATGATTTTCTTGGATGCGGGGGGAATAAGCAAAAATCTCAAATCATGGATCTGTTTTCTTTCCAGAAAAACTGGAATTAAGTACGTAACATGTAAAAGAAACCCTCACCTAGGCATGTGGCACAGTACTATTGGAAGATTAACAAAGCAAATCTTCATTAGGGTTTGGAAAAGTATTACCTTGATATATTTTAATATTGCTGGTCTAAGACTCTAAATTTATCTGCGCAGTTAATTACTTAATTAAGTACCATTTAATAGAAGTTATGTCAACGGAAACTAATATTCCAACCCTTTAAATTCATTAGCCATCTATTTAAAGGGATATATTTATGAATATTGAACATAAGAATTTGACTATAAATGTAGAAGGATGAGTTTGAAAGAATATGGGTAATACTCTTATATTTTCTTAATTTTACTACTACTTTACTAACCAATTATTTTAATTTCTTTCTTTTTACAATTTAAATATGGATTAAAAAATGACATTTTTGTATAATTTAAAAAAAAAAATATTTAATCAACCAACGTAATCGTGTAATTTAATTAAAAATAAATTTAATTTTATAAAACTTGACCTTCTTTTATTTTTTGAGTCAATTTTATAAAAATTGACATTCTTTTAATATTCTTTAAAGGCAAAAAATTCCATTTTTTGGTAAGAAAATTTTCACCCTCAAAAACTTGATTTTCTTGCAATGATGTCGACATGTCACAAATTTTTAAGAATGTTTTTGTATCCGATCAAGCAGTACTGTTGATTTGTAGGTAAGGTTTTCCTTACTAAATCATGCGTACGTGGGCCTCATTATATATATTTATCATACAAATTATGTAATTTTTTTTTTTTTTTTTTTTGTTATGTCTAGAATAATTTTCGATAATTAGTGGTACTTTTTTTTCAACGGTAATTCAAGATGTTGATGTAACCTTAGTATCGACCAACATGAGATCGATCGATCATGTAATCGATTCCAAATTAAGTGCCATTGAAAGATCATGGACTGTGTGGGCCTTTTTTATTTGTTCTGTTATTGTCTTTGTTACCAACCATATATTATATATATATATATATATGAGTCTATGACTTCTTTTTTCTTCTTTTTCTTTAGATACAATCTTGACTGATCAACATCGGACGTTGTCCAATAGTTTTCTTATCAGTCTCAACCATGCATGCATGCCACTCCCTAAGTTATAAGTACGTGGGAACAAACATAAAACTTGGCTGATTTTTTAAGATTTAACATATCTTATATTATGTATATAATGGTTCTATATTTATTCACTCTTTTTTAAATAATTGCGCAGCGCTTATGTACTTAATCCATGACTATATGATCTAGGGGTGAAAACCGAAGTATCGGTTTCGGTTTTGGACAAAAATCGAAACCACACCGATGGATGAAAATGATGAAAATTTCAACCGAAACCAGCCAGAGAATGGGGAGGAAATCGTCCTCCTCGGTCTCGGCGTAACTCCAGTCAATTCGTCGGCGATGTCGGTGGCTGTATGCACCATGAGAGAGAGCAAGAGACTACGGTGAAGCCGCGCACTGACTGAGATTTTTAAGAGAGAGAGAGATATGATGCCGCGAGGTGAGCTTAGAGAGAGAGAGAGAGAGAGAGGGAGCTGGCGATGGAGGTGGCCTTGTGTGGCTGCGCTATGTGCACCTTGAGAGAGAGAGAGAGAGAGAGAGAGAGAGAAAGAGAAAGAGAGAGAGAGAGAGAGAGAGAGAGAAGAGCGGCGGCATACTGTGAATGTGAGAGATACAAAGAAGAGGAAGACGAAGTGGAACGGCACTGTGTTAACTCTACAGTTAAAACAGCACCGTTCCTTTATTTTTTTTTCCAATACTAAGTCATAAAACAACGTCATTTAACTTCAGTTTAAGTAAAATGACGTCGTTTCATATATGTATAATTCAAAAAAATATATATTTAAACCATCAGTCGGTTCAGCCGTCCGGCCTAGGTTCAAACCAAGACTGAACTGCTGGACATCGGTTTTGAATAAAATCTACAGTGCGCCAACCGGTTCTACTCCGGTTCTGGTCGATTCTGATCTCCGGTAGCTGGTTCGAGTCGGTTCCGATCGGTTCTTCGGTATTTTGTACCGTCCTAATATGATCTAGTATTACTTGTTTCTTTATTGACATACCAAATATATTATTGATTTAAAAATTTGTCACGTCAGCTAGAGTGAAAAATTATTTTATGTGTTTCTGTTTTTCGTCTCTATCTATGTGCATGTACGTGTTCTCTCATTCCGAGTTATCACTAAGTTTTGATCATAGGGTCCTTGAAGGAATGTTTGGATTATGGGCTCCATAAAGATGGACGTACCTATTATTAAGGGAATAATTATTTGTACCTATACGTCTATGATCGCTCTTATTGTAAATCTTAAATTTTGAATAAAAACTCTAAGGCCATGTTTGGAAAGTGAAATAAGTTGAGAACATCTCATGATATGATCATTTAAAAACTTTTTAGAGTTGTGCTACGTACAAGTACAGTCGCGTACTAATCTGTATACCAATACTGATTTATTCATACTTAAAATTTAAATTAACATTATTTTCAATAAAATCTACTTTTTGACCAATCACATCACATTGGTGCACATATTAGTGCACAATTGTGCTTGCAACTATACTTTTCCAACTTTTTGTAATATTCTTCTCAAATATCACTCAAATATATACAAATGCCTTTCAATTTCAAGTTTTTAAACTTTTTCATCTTATCATTACCTATTTATTACAATTTTTTTAAACTTACAAATAAAACACAAAAAACCAATACAAAATTTTCAATTTTCAAAATAAAAATAATATTCAAACAATTTTTTAATTTTACTCAATTTTTTCTCGCAACTTTCTCAAAACTCAATAAAAAATTTTAATCAAATCGTTTCATTTCCTAATTAACTTCCTCCTAATCAAAACCTACTATAAATGATCGGCACAACACAATACTATTGATCATGCAGCTACGGCTACAAAGTCAAACGTTGTCATCAATCTTCACCTTAATTTGTACGAACTTTTTGTAACAATTGTAATTGGAAAAAGCTATATATATAAAATCTATTCACACGGCAAGATATATAACACTTTATCGATCTGGCCTCTTTCCTAAACCATTTATACTTTTTCGTGATATAATTGTCTTTTTTTTTATTTATTTATTTTAAGAATAACGGATCACATTTTATTCATGAAAGAGAACATACAAAATTGACTTTACAACAAATCAGTTACAAACGTTAATAGCTTCTCAACACACTTTCATAATTGACATGGTCTAGTTTAGACGTTAGATCTCTAAAAACTAAAGTCTAAGAGATAGCATAACTCTATTCACGATAGAGTTACCAAATCCTCATATCCTAACTAAGTGGATTATGGAGCACCAACCCCACTATAAGCACTGCCAAGCAGGGGCCCGGGGGGGGGGGGGGGGACCACTCCATTCAGACTAAGGTCCGAAGGTACTTTTTTTTAGATTTTTATTTTTTGGAAAGTAAAAACAGAACACGAAATAAATTATAATGAGAACATTGCACAAAACGAGAAAACTAGTGCACCCAGAGGCTGTTGTGGGGCATGCAAAACACGCGCCACTCTAGGAGGAAACCGACGGCCAATCTTGGAAGTCCTAGACTCACAGGCTCCAAAAGCGTCACTCGTGGCTTCGCCAGAGGGCTTATCGGTGGCACGTGCGAGCCATTCATCGCTCCGTTTGGCGTTGTATTTGGTAGTCTCGAAGATCAATAGCTGGGCAATACCATGGAGGGGCGCGTGTTGGTCTGCGTTTGCCAGAATCTTCCAGATCTGTAATTCTTCCTTATTGGGCCTCAAAAACAAAAACACAGAAAAAATACCTACATAGAGGAAGAGAGAGGGAGGGAGGGAGGGGGAAGGGGGCTGAAGCTCCCACCCCCTCTAGCCAAATATGTGGAAAGAGTTTAGAGAGAAGGAAGTAAGTTTTTCCTAGAGAGAGAAGCCGATGAATGGAAGAATGTTTTTTCGTAATATGATTATCAAACTATCAAATTAGTTGTCATTTCACTCTAATTACTTAATATTGTTCATCCAGATTCTAGAATGGGTACCCGAGTAAAATAAGTTGCAATTCATCAAATCGTAAAGATTTAATGATTTAGATCGACAAAAAAATGTAGCGATCTTAATGGTAAAATCTTAAAAGAATAGAAGAAGAAGAGAAAAACTGTATTTTTTTTTTTAAGATGACGGTACCCCAATTTTATTGATTGTCATCGCTTATGGTGGAGGAATACTATGGTAACATGTAGGACATTTAAGATTTACAAATATTCAATAAAACCATCCCAGACATCAAAACCAAGTAAATAAAAAGCAACCTATACAATAAAGTCGACAATAAATTAATAAACCAATCATAGGGGTGAGATTCAGCCAGTCCGGACCAGAGAAACCGACTGAACCGACCATTTTTAGACCAAATTGGGTTTGATCCAGTCCAATTTTTATAGGACCGAATTTATTCAGTCTAGTTCTGATCTAGGAAATTTTCACCCTGGACTGGACCAAATGAAAAAATATTTTTTTATTATTTATATAAATAATTGTATATAATTAATTATTAACATATCACAATATTACATAAGTATTATATTCTTTAATGTATAACTAACAAGGAATGCTACACATCATCCCACACTACATATTTATTATAGAAAAAATGAAAAAAAAAATTAAAATAAGTGTGGTGTGTGAAGTATGAGGATAACAAGAAGAATTTTCTATAACTATAATATATAGTACTAGTATATATTAATAATCGTACAACTTATTATGTAATTTTCATTTAATAAGTCACTCAATTTTAATTTAGTATTTTAAATAATTTTTTTTATTAATCGATTTTTTTTTTTAAAGGTTGGACGGATCGGACCGTAGCTCCGAGCTGGGGAAAATGATGGACCTCCCTAGACCGGATTGTGCTCACCCCTAACCAATCTAAACATTTGTATTTGTTAAAAAATAAAAATAAATAAATAAACTGTAATTTGAAGGCATAAAGTGTGATTTTTCATTTCATTATATAGTACAAACATTAAAAAGTGCGTATTGAGTTAGGACTTTAAAAATAAATAAATAAATAAAAAGAAAAGAATCTCATGATCTATATGTGGTTCTATACATGATTATGATGTCACATAAGGCAAATGCTCTTGGCTTTGCCCCAATACCGCTTTCGATGTTAGGTGATAAATGTTGACTAATATTAAACCCTAAAAAATTTAAAGATCTTGAATGATTAAATCAATTTCCCATAATTGGCTAAAAATGTTACACATGTATAGTTTAATTACAAAAGGCCTTTCGATAAGCACAACTCATAAATTTGGGGTATTTGTGAAAGAAAATGCTTTAGGGACACGTAATTCATAAAAATGGGAGTATCATGAATTGACATTAACCCAAAGCTCACCACTTTGTTTAATGATGTTTTTTTTTGGTATATTGTGGGAGAGAATTGACATTGACCTAAAGTTCATCACTTTTGTAGAGTGATGAGTCCAAATTGCAATGTGAAAGGTCGAAAAAATGCAAATTTTGCATAAAGTGAACATGGATATTGCTTAAGAGACAAAAAGGGAAATTCCCAGTCATGCCCTGCATTAGGCATAGATGGAGATATGTGCTGATCTGTCAAGCTAATTGGTGGGTGGAGGAACTTGTGTTCGTTGGGAGATGATGTGAAGTCCACTGAACACAAATGCATGTCGTGGAGGATACACTTATCTCCGCACACATGACCTATGTTGCATTCCTTTTTTCTTTTTTCTTTTTTCTTTTCAAACAAGCATATATTAACATAAAGGAAACGATATATAGGAGGAGGGGGTGGGGTCCCCAACAAACACCCCATTACAAAACCATGAAAAAATAAACCAAATTTTGGGACCAAAACCTTGATTTTCATCCATATCTTGCAAAGAGAACACCACTTTAAATGATAATTTTTTACAGTTCACATAGTTATGCGAACTATGATGCCACCGCTAGAGGCATTGGATGTTGAAAGTACACTGCAGTTTGTAATCCTGATATATTTGCTAAAGAAACTCGTATTACCTAACTCAAAATCATCAGTTAGGGAAGATTGGCATCAAATGGCCTGAAATGCTGTTGATGGGGTTTATTCACCCTCGTCTGTGACGACACGTGGAGACCAAGCACCAGTGATTGTGAGATGAGATGGGTAAAATCTAAACGATTTTGAGGTGACGAAACTACTGCTATAGTACGTGTAGCCGTCAGGCGCATTTTGATACGGCGCATGTTGTGGTCTGGATGGGTTTTTTCTTTTTTCTTGGTTATTTGTTTCCTTTCCGTGTTGTGTTCTGAGAAGGGTTTTGTTTTCCTGTTTTAGATGTGAGATGGGCTTCTGATTTGACTGGAGAAGAGAGGGCTGATTTCTGGAAAACATGGGTTTCATTAGCTGGTCTGGTTCATTGACAGTCCAGAAGTCCTGGACCAAATCTATAATATTGCCCGAATCAACTGGGCCCAACCAGAGAAGAAAGCCCACTTTTTATTATCTAGAATAGCATTTTTCTCTTTTGCAATTGAACTGTTCCATCCGACATGGCAAGTATTAGAACTCGACATGCGGTTGCCTACCTTTCTTATTTGCTGCCGTTCTTGCATTCCTGGTGCTATTGTTCGTTCCATGTGAACTTGCAGGTCACATGGGCATCTCACCAACATCTGTTGGCTGTTGAGAAGTCATGAAGCACAGGTGGGAGGGAATCACGATGTTCAAGTTCAGATTCGTTCCTACTCTCGAGATTGTTCACTTGGGCTTCAATTATTGCAAAAGACGTGTCAAAAAGTAAAGCAGTAAAAATTTCTTGATTATTCGCTTATTATAACATGTCATATAATTGAGCAGGTCGTTCGATCTGATCGAGGACAAGCGCTTAACCAGACGATATGCCATATTCCTTAGATCAAACATAGTGTCTTGGTCCTCTCGAAAGCAGCATACTGTCTCCAAATCAAAATCCCGTGTGTTGGCTAAAACAGTTGCAGAAGTCATGTTGGTGTTTTTCTTCACTTCACTACACTTCCAATCTAGCATTTGATGCACCAATGAAACATGTCGAAATCGATTTTCCTTTCATCTTTAATAGAGTTGCTTCTAAACGTACGGCCGCTTTGAAAGACTAGCTTGCCTTTGCATTCTCCTTGTTTTGTCCTGCTACAGTCCAACCTCACCGTCACTGCCTTGCTGTTGAGTTTGCAGGGGTTTGTTGATTGAGACATCCTTTTATAAAAAGTAATTAACACTATCTCATCCTTTTAAAATAGTAATGATAAGCTAACAATCCGTTTATAATTTATAGATAATTTTAAATATAATAATATTTTTTTATTAAATTTAAACACATCAAATAAAAAATAATATTATTTTATCACATAATTGTATACATGTTGTATCATTTCCTCTTTTAAAAAATAATTAACTCAAACTATTTGATAAATATTCGTAAATTTTTATTACGTTACACATAATATTGTGCTAAAGAGCACGTTCAGCTGTTCATGTTTAGCCTGCAGCAGCACTACTCTGAGTCTCTGACCGAGAACCAGAAAAATGGGATTACAGGGGAATGAATCCAACCGCTTCCCGAGTTCCAACTGCCGCCAACCGCTTCAAAATATCCAGCTGCCACGATTACTCTAAGTACAGTGCACACAATTGTCAAAAGATTTGGCGGTCACCCTTCACTCTCAATTTTCTCGGCCTACCCTCTCCTCGGTTGACGGTTACCATGGCGGTCCTAATGCATTTACACATTGTCATTTTTTTGGTCCTCGCTTTCTCTTTGTTCACAGCGACTGGTTCTGACCCTGCGAGTTCAGGCAATCGCTAAGAAAAACTTCTTTTTTCCTATCCTTTTTTCATACAGTGGCTTTTTTTTAATATTTGTTTTCAATTTCATTTGTGGCAGAGGAAGAATCATTGCCTAAATTTGCTTTCGGTTGGTTGGATGATAAAGACACGTTCCGGGCAGGTGATATCGCAAACATAAAGATTAAAGTACTGGAGCACGCTGACAGGCTTGATAGAAATGCTTTAAAGCCCATTCTTACTGTCAACGGAAAGATGGGGAATAGTTCTTATGTGTCGGGTGTTCTTTATGATTTTGCGGGCGATCCTAGTGACTGGAGAATTTCCTTCACTGTAATAACTGTCGGGTTATTCAATGTGTTCATCGAGGAACACAATTTCCAAGTGTTTGACTCTTCAATGCATTTCCAAGTTGAACCAGGTAGTGTTTGTAGTCAATTGCGAGATCGAATTGCTATTTAGCTAGGTGTTTCTGCATGTTCCTTTTCTTGAATGATTTGCATGTTATCTGTGGTGTCTATAACGAGGTGTGTTAACCCAAGTTGTTCTGTTGCCTGATTGAAGGTCAAATGTACCCGTCTGCCTGTGTCGCTTCATGGATGAATCTTATGAATGAGTTTGAAGCGGGGATGAGAGCGACAATTCTGATAATTTTAAAAGATGCATTTGGGAATAATATCTCTTCAACCGGTGAAGACCCAAGTTTGTATAAGTTTACTGTATCATCACTTTATGTAAATGGCTCTGTTGCAAGTGTCCCTAACATCAGCTTCATGGGCTCAAATGAATTGGGTTATATCATCATTGAATTTATTGTAGTGCAAGCTGGAGACCTCTCATTACGAGTTGAAGGTGACAATGAAACTTTGAGGGGCTCTCCACTACCGTTTAAGGTGAACCCAGGTGATGCAATATTGCTTTGTTATAAGCTTCTAATTTTTGTTGAGTGGTACTAATCTTATATACCTGATTTTGATTTTTTTTGTTTTTACTTTTACTGATGATAATAGTCATCAAGTTCTTTGCACCAACTATTAAGACATGGGCATCCTATAATTGGAAAAATGTCTCGTTGTGATCTCATGTGATACCCCATTTTTGTAAGTGAGAAGTGTAGGTGGTGTATAGGATCCCAAATTATTTGGAAAAAAGAAATTCTTGCTCTTTATAATGTTCCAATGGGACACTAATTGTATCATTAACTAATATTTTTGAATTATATGCCATGTGGCTTGGGCCTTCCATTAGGGCGTTACAAATGGTATCAAAGGCTATTACAACCAGAAATATGAGACTTGAGCTATGCCACTGATGGAGGATTAGCCCAACGAAGACATCAGGAATATTAGAGAGGATATTGTGATACCCCATTCTAATAAGTGATAAGTGTATGCTGTATATGGGATCCTACATTACTTGATAATGAAAAGTCATTGCTCTTTATAATACTCCAATAGAGCTCTAATTGTATCATTGACTAATTCTTTAAGAATATAGGTCATGTGACTCGGGCCTTCTATTGGGGTGTTACACCTTCATCTCACTTAATAGTGCGTTCTTAGGGCAGAAATAACTCTAATTCCAAAAAAAATCTTGTCTGTTTAGGGGGTTATCATGTCTGGCATATGTTTGGTTCTACTGATGATCTTGCGTTGGCCTTCACCAGGACCTCTTGAGGTTTCCAATTGTATGGCCACATGGAACTTCGAACCAAATGGATGGCAACTATTCTCAAAGATGGAGATCTTCATATGCCAGAAGGATCAATACGGGAACCTTGTTCCAGGATTGTATGAATTTGATGCTGAAGTTGTTGAAAAAGAGACAAACTTGTCTATACCTGTCGCAGATTTACACTTTGAAGAAGTCATGGCAGGAATTCAGTTATTTTCTTTTAGCAATTTGGAACCGGGGAACTTCTTGCTCACAATATATGATATCAAGCATAATAAAAGCATTTCCAATATGCCATATGCCTACACTGTCTTTGTAGGTGTGTATTATTATGTTGCTAAATTTGGTGATGGACAATCTGTCAGTGTCCGTGATTATCACTTGATTGATTTATTAGCTATTTCCCACTACAACTTTGTGAACTGTTTTGACCCTCTTCTTTTTTTTGCTTGCTCTTTTACTTCTTTTGGCACCCAGGGGGTGCGTTATAGACCTAGTGCAGTACGTGTTATACTAGTTTCTGATTATAGTTTTTGCCACAAGAAATAGTGTCATTTATGGACTACTCCTTGTGGTACAATTTACCCTTGCTGGTACATATAATTAAAGCAAGAGTTCTTATGTGGTTAATGTGCTTTGTTTGGCATTCTAAATTTAAAAATTCACTTTAGTCAGAGTGCATTTATGGGAAATGTTTTGTATGCTTTGTTCTGTCTACGAAGCCATTTTTTGTTAATTAACTGCGGAATTCATGTTATGCCTGAACTGGAACTAGGTTATTGTGATGGATTGAAAAGTGTTGTCAATGGATCTGGTTTAAATAACTCGATTGCTGGGGAAGTAGCAGAGTTCACGGTTTATTTGAAGGATCTTTATCAATACCCCTCAGCAGTTGAAGTAGAAAGGCTTCAAGTACAAATCGTTAGGGAAAGTGATTCATATTATGTATCTCCGACCATATCTCCACTACATGTCATCAACGGTATATGCAGTTTAGCAACTTTTCAGATGTTTGATCATTTTCTGGTGTGCTGTTAATTTTACAAAGAGAGTTTTTCTTTGTTTTAGGCAGTGAACCCACAAGAAGATTGAGATATGGCGCCACCAGCCCGATTGAAATTGCTCCTTCACCATCTTTTGAGCTGAGTAACAGTGTAAGAATTGCAATCTTATATTTACTTTAGCCTGATTTTTTTTTTTTTTTTTTTTTCCTTCTGATGATGTGCTGGTTCTGGATTTAGTCTGTCGACAGCACAAAAGTTCAGGCCAGTTCCTTTAATGTGGTGTATTCACCAGACAAGAGTGGGATTTATGAAATTCATGTATTTTGCGGAAATGTTTTACTGAATGGTGGCCATTCATTCACAAAGGAAGTTATAGCAGGTATCATTCTTTATTAATTTAATATTTCCCAACTTCGGCTCCCTTCCTTCCCCCCCACCCACCCCTCAATCATTAAAAACTAGTCCTTAAAGTTTTAAGCACAATAAAGGATCAATTGTGCTTTATGGTAAAAAAAAAATTTACAACCCTTAATGATTTATTACAAAGGTCCAAAGGATCAACCAGTTTATTATTGTGATCTTTTACTTTTCAGTTTCGTATCTGATCAAGGGATTACTCACCTGCAGGTGAAGTTAATACATCATTGTCAGGGGTTCTGAGATTTTCTCCCAAGGTGCCAAGGCTGATTAAAAATGAAATAATAGTGCAGCTCCTGGATTCATTTCAAAACCCTGTTTTCTCACAACAATCAAGGCTGAAATTAGAGATTGTGTCACACAACAATTCTGAGTTTTCAAGTTGGATGTTTGTGGATAACAATGATGGATCATACACTGTCCATTATCTGTCTAAGGATGTTGGCACTTATGAGATGTGTGCTTCTTTCAATGGCATATCGTTCTCACCCTGCCCCTTTGGGGTCAATGTGTACAGTAGTAAGACTAACAGTTTACTTTATCACTTTTTAAAACAGAATAAGTCAAGTTTATATATGGTTTATGATCTTGTGGCTTGTGGGTTATATAAATGTCAATGGGATTTATGCTTCCCTTTCCCTGACATAATTTTGAATCATCTGCAACTTTGCCAGTGGCTTTACATAAAATTATATGCACACTCAAATTTTTTATGTCGAGATTGACTTTTTCAGGTGAATATTTTCCCTCTGCCTACTCTGACACAATATCAGTTTGGGAGGATGAGTCCATTGCTTTTGATGCTTTAGCAAATGACTACTTTGCTGGTGATAATGCAAGTATTGCCGAATACACAAAAGTAAGATGAAAAATAATGAAAGCAGTCTCGACAACCCCAAACCCTCCAACCTCTCAGTCATCCAAACTTCATTATTATTTTTCTATACGTCGTTAGAATCTCTGCATCTGTTTATTTCGGCATAATCAATAGCTCAATTACACCATATCTTTTTTAAAAAGAATAGAATACCTTTAACTGAAATTCTTCTCAACTTTTTTGCTACACAACGTAGGAGGGGTGAGTCGAACCCCAGCTCTCAAGGTCAGAACTGGACTCAGTGCCTGTGATACCCCATACTAACAGATAGATAATAAGGGTAGGTGGTGTATGGGATCTCACATTGGTTGGGAATGAAAAGTTCTTACTCTTTATAATGGTTTTAATGGGGCTCCAATTCCAATTATATCATTGATTAATCATTATGGAGTATAGGCGCAGATGTGGCTTGGGCCTCCCTTGGGGCGTTACAGTGCTGGCTAAAGGCCACTGGCAAAACTGATTTAGACTTATATTGTAAAAGGGATTGATGCATAGATCTTTGTAACAATGAATTCTATTTATGGACAGTTGACCTAATTGATTGTCTTTTATTTTTTCAGCCAGATCACGGTTCGCTCCTACAGTATGGAAGGCATCTTAGATACACTCCTTACAAAGATTATTATGGGAATGATTCTTTTTCATACACAATGTCTGATATAAATGGCAATCTTGCTAGTGCTTCTGTAAATATTTCTGTTCTCAGTATCCCACCCCAGTTTGTTTCCTCCCCAAGTCTAGTGCAAGTAACTGAAGATGTGTTAAGTCCCAGATTTGGGTAAGGAGATTTAATCCTTTTACATTGTATTGATATGTTACATATAAATTCTGGTCATTTATGTCCAGGAATTTTTCTGTCTCTTTGTAGGGGTTTCTTTGGGTTTGAAATAAGATATTCAGATCAGATGGAGAACATCTCTATTATTCTTACTGCACAAGCTGGGACTGTTTTTTTGTCTCCAATGCTGATGCAATTTTGGGAGCCAATGTGGAGTGGACTTTCTGTAAACAGAGGGGGGGAAGAAGCGAAGGACTTGATCTTAGAAGGCCGTGTGGAAGTGATCAATTTTGCGCTTCAGTCAATTCAGTATCTTGGGTATGATTACTAAACCTCAATATCAATTCCACTTGGTTAAAAATTTTGATTGCATCATTTCTGAAAATTTGTTTGATATTAAGGATGCAGTTGTTTTATTTTTCTTTTTATTATCTTCTATGTAAGTACCCCTTGAAGAACTTCCAAGTTATTCAGATCTGCAAAATCATTATCACCGTTGATTGACTAGAAAATAGAAATTTATAAGTTATTCCTCATGAAAAATTATGCCATGTTTTTTGCTGCTCAGATACTATTCTTATTTTATAATTTTTTTTCTAGCTATGAACCTCCTCTTCTTTATTTAATTTTATAATATCGTTGGAAAATAGTCTATAAATCTGAAGGAAATTATTTGGGAAATCAACGCTACCTTCATTCGGATTTACCATTTCTGCTTGTACTGGTATCGATTTTTCTTCTTTTTTTTTTATCCGTGGGAAGGGAGTGAGGTCACTATAACCAGATGATTTATGACCCCTAGTGGGTAAGAAGTTTATAATAATGGACCTCAAAAAATCTTTTTCCATTTGTGCTCCACAATATTGTCGGTAACTTCTTGTTTGCTTGTTTATTCAGAAATCAGAACTTTAGTGGCAACGATACAATTCGAATCTCTACAAGGAACAAGAATGGAAAAAATGATTTGGATGTTCCCATTATTGTGGAACCCATTAATGATCCTCCATTTATTCATGCTCCTGAATTTATCATCCTGAAGGGTAACGAAGATGAATCACTGATCTTTGACAGAGAAAGGGACAAGTTTGAGTTTTACATTGGGGATCCTGATCTTCCTACGTTCCCTGGTATGGTTTAGATTGTTACTGTTAGATAGATGGAAATTCTTAAACGAGAAAGTCGAGAGGAGTGTGTAACTTAACTTGTAGCAAAATTAAAAGCATCACACTACAAAGTCAGAATATCTTTAGTATATGCCAATGTTATTGTTGTGTTCCTTTTCCACCAAAAAAATAAAAAAACTGGTACTTTTCATTTTAGAATCCGTTCTGTTATAAGGTGTTGGTTTGAGAAGGATGTCTGCATATTTATTGTTTCTTTGGAAAGATTGTTTCTCCTAGATACAAAATCAAGAGGCATGCCATGCTTGAGCCATTGCCAACTTAGTTGATAAATATGATAGGAAATTTTTATGAGAAAGTTCCTGGGGGTGGGTTTCTCCTATAACGTAAAAAGCACAAGAGTGCCCTGTTTGGATGAAACAGACGGAAGAATTATTATCTGAACCTTTTCATCTTAATATTTGTGCTTGACTTGCAGACTTCTAATTGCTGGACATTCTGCTGGTGGCTTATGTTTCAGGTGGTGATATTAACTTCTTAGTCATATTTTCTGTGGAAGTTAATGATGGATTTTTAGTTGCTAATTTACCAGCTGAACTCATCGATACGACTGAACTGAAGCTAAAGCATAGTTATATGTGGCAACCTCTGCAGACATATGTTGCTATCTCAAAACATTTTGCAGTTAAAGCTAGTGGTATAAGGTTTCGAGGCTCGGTTAATGACTGCAACAGTATTATGCAACAGCTTTTTTATCACGCGAGAGTGAGCTCCTTTTGCTCCAAATTATTGTACTTCAAGTTGTAAAAGTTGGTGGCAGATAAAGCATATGTTTACACAGACTTCCTCTTTGTTCAATTAGCCTCTACAAGCCCCTGCCCCTTCTGAAAATCTAATAATAATGGTAATTGTAAAGCTAACTATGATGGTAGCAAGAAAAAACACATAATATAAATGAAAAGAAACAACACATATTGGGGAGGGAGATAGTTATCTTAACCATTAAAAAGATATTTTTTTGACTAGGATAATTACGCACATGCATTTAGCTTAGTTTGGTCTTAGGAAAAAATAAATAAATAAATTGACTGGATCATCACCATGAATTAAATCTTTTTTCTTTTTTTAACACTTCAAGTTGGACTCTGTTTTCTTATGTTTTGTGGTTTTCTGCTTAAAAGATGTGAAAGATGTTGCATGTCAATACCACAACTTACTAGTGTCATAATTGGTTAGCATTATGCTTGAAGACGATTTGTCTGGACAGAGAGTATCAGACCATGCAGTCAATTATTCAGATAGTATTTTGTTTTTTTAATCCCAGGGAGCCCACTAATACAGTGTTAAGCATTATTAGCATCACGAAATGAAAGGACCAGGTTGTATCATAACTCTCGGAATTCAACATATAGTTTCCAAGCATAATAAGGCTTAAAATTGAGGAAAGAAAGTTTTGCATGTAGGAACATTATACCATTCTTCAAGTAGCAAGTGTTTATCTAATTGGGAATCTTGTACAGGGTGGAGAACATGGTGCTGTTTTGACAATAACACTAAATGATATGGGAAACCATGGGTGTTATCCAGATTCAGATTGTGCTGAAATGGTTTCATTGCCTTTATACACTAAGGCAGCTGTAAATCTTATCAGAAAAAGGCCAATGAGTTCCTTCGTAGCTCATGGTAAATGATATTGAAGTTATTCTTATTTGCTATTGTCTTTGCTTTTAATATGTATTCGCTTCAGCCTTTCATTCTTAGTTTTTTGGATAGTTGCTTGAGCATAATGGCAGATCTAACTTGTCCAAGTTTGAAGTAATATTTATCCTACCAATACTTTTATTTTGATCATCTGTGTTTCTCTTAATTATGATGATTTCCTTGTGACTTTTCTTCCCTGTAGAAAAATGTACCTAAAAAAATGCTTGGATTCTGCATTACAAGTTTCTGTTATGGATTTGGAAAGGAATTCCTTTTCTTGTGATGGTGGTTGTTGGTCTGACCAAATCAGCAAGCAAGACCCCCATTACCTTTGTGCTCTTACATATTCTACAGGGAACTTAATTGATGCAAGAACTTTAAATATCTTTCAAAATGATGTTACTTGGAAACGGCTCAGAAATGGATGAAGAAAGTTTAGTTAATCCTTGTAATTTATTAGCTTAGTACCAAATAACTAAAGGTGTGATAAGTTTTTATCTTCTCTGACGCGTACAGCCCTGGGATCAGCTATCGTCATTGAATTTCTTGTGGTATTTTCTTTTGGGGTGTTGCTTCTATTCTTTATATGCAAGTGTGCAATTCTCCTTGTAAATGAAAGAAGAAACCGGCACATGAAGACTTCTGAGCCATGTATTGTGCAAAGCTCCTATGATCGAACTGTAAGTATTCATACATTTCTGATTCTAGAATCATGACAGAGCACATATTGCCTCATCAAAATTGTACTTTTTTTTGTAACTAACATTATGAACTAATATCGATACTATTGACAGATGAATTGTGTACAAAATCGTTTTTAAATGTTGCATTTTCTTATTAATGTGCAGCCGAGTACAAATTTATCTCAGGATGCAACTCACTTCACTGGGTGTTTTTCAAGCTCCTTCTTGCCTGGTAGCCAATTGTCCAACTTTCGTAAGCGGTAACTACTTTAAGTTTCAAAATGTTCAAGCATGTGAGTAGCAATTTTGTTGTTACATGATTGAGAAAATAGGTTTCCTGGAAATAAGGGTAACAGAAAGGCTGGGTGAAATTTGGGACTGGGGAAGGTTTTTAGACACATTGTCACAATCTGCTCTTCTGACTTTAGGGTTCAATGGTAGGATATAGTTAGCTTCTCAAAAACTTGAGAACTGCTACAGTTACAAAGGTATTACAAAGAAAATAATTTCACAAGCTGGCGTGGTTTTATCTACTTCATTAAATCTACTTTACAATAAAAATAACTTTACAATTTGACAGACCACATGAAGCCACGATAGTTTGTGGGATTAGTTTTATATAATTCTTTTGTGGCTACAGTGTTTCTCTTTAGATTTTATTTTAGCACCGTAAACAAGCTCTTCGAGAATCAATATAATAACTTCATGGGCAGGACAACTGGTTATATTTCATTTTCAGCAGCATTTGATCCATTCTGCTAGAAAAGAGTATTGTAAAATAGATGGATGGCTTGGAATGTCTCACGTTTCTGAGCTTATTCTTTTGTTGAGCTTTGTTAGTAAATCCTTAATGCAAATTAATAAACATAGGTTCGAAAGGATGCGTCATAATGTCAATGAGCTTGTTCTTTTTGGTTGTTTTAGGATCCATTAACAAAATATTGTTTGCAAATTTTCAGGTCACATCGTCTATCTGGGAAAGGAGAATCTAGCAGGCAAGCGTTTCGCTCTTGTGATCAAAGCCAGCGGACTTCTCTACCCAGTTTCAAGCCACTTGCTGTCGAGAAAGAGCAAAGTTAAACAACTTGACAGACTGCACGAATCTGAACTGCGCAAACAAATCAAAGATTTTAACCTTGTCGGAAGACATTTATTTTCTATGGATTCCACTAAAAAGAAACAAAAGGGATGCTATTACAGGGATTGCAAATGCATTAGCTGTCACTGGCAGCGGGCAACATAGCATTTCTCAAAAGAAAATAATAGAATGCCTGTATTTTCATTTTAATCACTTATGAATTTTTTTTTAATTAATAGAGAATAATTATAAATGTATTATTTTAATGTTTAAAAATATTTAAATAAATATATATATATATATATAAAATTTGTGCTAAGAAACACGTCCAACAGTCAAAACGCATAGTAATAGCATCTTCTTTTGGTAAGAAAAAGATTTTTTTATATTCTTTTTACGGTGAGATATACCTTTTGTTTATTTTTATTATTATTTTTTAAAACAAAGGACAGCTTTGAAAAGCTGCTTCATCGCTTTGGTCAACCCCATAACTTTTTCAATAGACGGAAAATACCCATTATCCATGTGCCAAAAACTATCTATAATCGGGGATTAACTAATAATTATTCGAGGGAAATACTGTTTCCACATAAACTTTCTTCCGAAAGTATTTACCGAAATACATATTATTACTATTATTATTATTTTATTTTTTATTTATTTATTTTTTTTACACTTAATGATGAAGGAATTGTTTTTAAATGAATTTATATTTTTTTTATTTTTAAAAAATGTTTAAATACTTTAAAAAATATATGGGGAAAAAAAAAAAATTTAAGCCTATCGGTGAGGATTCTCTGTAAGAATCTGTGGACATAGATAGCATTGTCATGAAGAGTTTTGATGAGAATGTTCTAATCTTGTTTGGGATGTTGAGAAGCAGAGAAAATGCTAGAGAACTTTTTAGAAAAAGCTTGAGATGAAGTTTTATTGATCTTTGCGACAGAAGTGAGGGTAATAGTGAGCAACAAACACAAAGGAGGAGGATCATCCAGCTTTTCCTACTATAGATCAAACACCTTCAGCAGTTCAGAAAATCATGACATACACATAGAAATCGATGGCTTAATGGTTTGAAGTGCATAATATATATACATTTTCAGGTAATAATACAATAAAAGAAAGGAGATACATATGATATGGTGCCCTGAGAAATTGCTAAAAACAGAGAGGTTCAAGCGCCTCGTGCTTCTCAAGTAACCAAATATAAGGGCATTGCAGAGGTCGAGCACCTTTGCTGCTGCTCCATGTTAAGATTCCTCAGGCTCAAATAAGGTATGTCCGACTCATCCTTCCTCAACGGGGTAAACATTCCGGCGAGGGGACCTGAGGATGACCGGCTAGTATCCATACGTGGGTACGGCGTAGCAGACCCACTTGTGCTCTCGGTGATGTACACGGGGCCTGATATCGAGGCCCTAAAGGCACGAGCTCGAGCTTGATGAACGTCCTCGTGATCATGATCACGATAACGCCCATGACCATGGTGGTGAGGCATCCACTTCCATTTGAAGAAGAGAAGGGCGCTTCTCCACCACCGCTTCTTCTTGGCCTTTTGGCTCTTCTTGGACTCGTCTTTGGATACAGGCTTCTGGAGCTTGAAGTGGATGGAATCTATAGACCTTGCTGTCTCACGCTTGTGCTTCCTCGCTTCTTCTAACACCTTTTGTTTTTTACACAAAAAAATGGGTCAGATTTCATCGTCAAACACTTCATCAAAGAGATGACATAAATGGTCAAAACACGGGAGTCTGAAAGAAGACAAAACAGAGACCCGAAAATAGTCGATTTGAGGATCAAAGCCATAGTCGCTGAAGTGTAGGGGCTCTGGCATCGGAAATACCGGGGACTTGTTGGACATTTTTGCTATTCTTTCCCCTCTCTTTCGAAGTAGTTTCCCTTTGTGGAGGAGTCAATTCAGCGTCCACCCGCGTTGAGGGAAAGGTGGTGCAGTGGTCACCAAGGTGGAAGTTGCAGGGAAAGTAGGGGTGTGGGGAAGTGGGAAAAGAGCCTTTGAGGGGCTCGAGAATCTCATTTATTATATTTCACGTATTTCATTTGTACACATTTATTAATTAATCATTATTTTTTTTTTCATCAACCATTAACGATGAATGGATAAAGGCACGAACTTTGCATGACGAGAATAATTTAAATTGAAAAAATATAATTGTAAATATAATTATGAATTATATTTATGTATTAATATGATGTAATTGATAAAAAAATAAATTTAATTAAAAATAATATTAATTTAAATTTTAAATATAAATAAATTAATATTAATATATAAATTAGTGCACGACTGTATTTACATATAATAAAACTCATCCAAATTAAGTTTCTACCGAAAATAATGGAAGATGCATTAATATTATCTGGCCTTTTATATTGGTATTCAACTCCAGTTTTGCACATGGCTGGTGTGCCATAAAGCCTGACCATATTGAATTAGATTTTGCACGAACAGTAGGGGTGGGAAAAACGACGTCTCACCGGAAATAAATTGTAAAGCCGTCGGAAATGGTTGAAGTAGACTTGAAGAAAACATCTAAAATAATGATGACAAGTGACGGAAAAGTCAGGTAATGAGTTTACTGCAACCATCTGCATTGCACTGCAGTCATGGCAAGGTAGGCTAGTGTATCTGTAAAATGTATTGATTGTGATAAAAGTTAAAAAAATATTTTTTTAATATTATTTTTATTTAAAAAATTAAATTTTTTATTTTATTTTATATAAAAATCTAAAAAATATATATAATATTTCGATAACATGAAATAAGCTATTAAAATATGTGAAATATTTTAATTTAAAAAATAATTCTATTTATCATTCTCATTTGTCATATATCATATTTATTTAAATTTTTTTATTATAAATATGTGATATAAATATATATGATAATAAAAATAATTTAATTAATTTAATAAAAATATATTAAAATATATAATATACATTATGAGGATGATGAGCCACCTCCTCTTATTTAAAATAAAAATTTTATTACTTATAAATAAAATAAAGTACTAATTTATATTGAGATTCAAATTTTAAATTAATATTATTTTTAATAAAATTTATATTTTAATCAACCATATGATAAATATATTAATAAGTATTTATACTTGGAAGTAGATTTTTTCTTAAAATAAACGTAAATGAATTTATTCCACCAATTCAGCTATTCGTGTCTTGTCATTCTCAATCCGCTTTCAAGCACAAGCCGTGTCGGGTGTGGAATCTAAGCAGACACGATCCCCTAGGAACAGAAAGATTGAGGTTTTTTTTTTTTTTTTTTTTTTTTTTTTCAGGATAAATATTTATCCCACGTAAAAAAGATCAGTTTTTTTTTTAATTATTTAATGATTAAATAAATATTTTAAATAATATTATAATTTAAAAAAATATAAGAAGAAAAAAAAATGAATAGCCGTTCGCATCCACCATGATGACTTTTCTCTGTTTGCGACATTAGCAGAAATTTTTTTTGTTTTTTATCTAAACACTTTGTATTATTAGGATAAAATATAAATAAACATAATAGGTGAATATTTTGTATGTACTCTTATTTCTATACATCATATTTTTTAAAATTTTATATTTTTTAATATTTTAAAAAAAATTAAAATTTATTATTTTTAAATTAACTAATTTTTTTCTATTAATTATATATTAAATATTTAATAAAAATTAAAAAATATATATATAACGTGTGAAAGGTTATGTAAATAGTAAAAAATTATATGACTTTTTTTCTTTATAAAAATATGGAAAAATCTTCTTGTCATCCTCACATTTCACACATCATATTTATTTTAATTTTTTTTTATTTTTTCTATAATAAATATGTAGTCTGTAGATAATAAATAGAATAATTTAATTAGTTTAATAAGAATAAAATAAAATAAAATTAAAAATTAAAAAAAAAATAAAAAAATAATATTTTAATATATAAAATATGTAGTGTGTAATGATGGGTAAGATTCCTCTAAAAAAAACATTCGTATAAAAATTATAAAAAAAAATAATAGGATAGACATGTAAACGAACTTGGAATAAAAAGGGTCAATTGAATGAAAAGCGTGTCCAAAGTCAACAGAGGCGTCTGCTACAGGTGGTAGAAGACCCTATCCGGCCATCCTCTTTTTAGCGCGACGTCCCTCCCCTTCCCTGTTCTTCAATCTCGATTACTCTCTCTCTCTCTCTCTCTCTCTCTCTCTCTCACTACGTACAATGGGCGAGAACGACATCCCGGCAGATTACCCTTTGAAGCGGGGAGAAATAGATTACAATCGGAGTTCCGAACCTGCCTACGCCCTCAGCGGCAAGATTATGCTCAGCGCCATTGTTATATTGTTCTTCGTTGTTATCCTCATGGTCTGCCTCCATCTCTACGCCCGCTGGTACGTCCTCCGCTCACGTCGCCGCCGTCGCCAAACCCAACTCGTTTTTTATTTGGACAACGCCAACCCCAACCACGCCGCCCCCACCGTCTCCACCCGCGGCCTCGACGCGTCCGTGCTCAATTCTCTTCCGGTTTTCCTTTACTCCTCCAAGACCCACCCGGAGCCAACCCCTGATTGCCCAGTTTGCCTCTCCGAATTCGAGGAGAACGAGAAGGGTCGGACCCTACCCAAGTGCGGCCACACCTTCCACATTGAATGCATCGACATGTGGTTCCACTCCCACTCCACTTGCCCGCTCTGCCGGTCCGCGGTTGAACACGGCCAAGTATCTGAAAGCCCGGACGAAGTCGTCCTTGCCGTCGGTGAACCTGAGAGAATTGAAGCAGGTTCGAGCTCGGGGTTGTGCTCGGATTGTGAGCACGAGAATGAACAAGTGGATCAGCCTTCGTCGTCGACTGTGGCCCGGAGAAAACCCATGGAGTTGGTGGGTGTCTCCATTGAGGTCCCGAGGAGGAACGTAAGCTTCGGGGACGAGTCCAACTCCCCAGCGAGTCAAAGAGGTTTCAAATCGCCGCTGAG
Source organism: Carya illinoinensis (assembly GCF_018687715.1). Classification (NCBI taxonomy): domain Eukaryota; kingdom Viridiplantae; phylum Streptophyta; class Magnoliopsida; order Fagales; family Juglandaceae; genus Carya; species Carya illinoinensis. The sequence continues at coordinate 23,385,281 of NC_056753.1, read as the reverse complement.
TCGCATGTTGTCATTGAAGAGAATTCTCGGCAGAGATAAGAGAGCAAGTGAGTCACCGACCTCGGCAAACGCAGCGAGCTGTTGTTCGGCGCCCGAGCCGGATATTGAGCGAGGAGCCGTCGATGATAGCCGGCAAAAACAGGTCTGAATCGGAGCAAAAGACATTCGTGGACTAGCAGTCCCAAGTCTGTGGTCCTACACGTTGCAAAATATCATTTTGGCACATACTTCTTGTAGCCTTGGGTTGACCGACCGATATTTTTTTTTGTTTTTCAGAATATACCGAGGATTTGATTGATATTTTCTTCCTTTTTTTTTTTTTTTTTTTTTTTTGTAAAAAATATAAGTTAAATTTTAATTCAAGTGATGCCACCTGCCGCCCAGACCACTGGGCGCGTCCAACGTATAAGAGGAATAGAATTAGAGCCATTAAATTCATCTTTAAAATTTAATAAAAATTACATATTTTTTATAAATTTAAAACCTTCGTATTTATAATTTCATATTAGATTAGTCATTAGATTTAAGGATGTACAAGCAATTGTGGAACCGCTTGTGACCGACTCAAACCGGCCGTCGGAGTCTGAAACCAACCGAAACCGCCAAGGAACTGGTCGGCGAGCGGCAACGATTTAGCAAAACCACCTATCGTCGATTCAGTCACAGTTTGAGGCCGGTTCAAACCGTTGAACCGGCCGATGTAATAATACTTTTTTTTTTTAATTTTCTCGGCGTCGTTTTAACCTAAATTTTTATCTCTCACACAGATTAAATGACGCCGTTTGTTATTATAACAAACAGCGTCGTTTTGTTTATAAGGTGAGGAAAAGAATTAGAACGGTGTCGTCTGGTATTAAACCAAACGACACCGTTTCGAAATTACACAGTCGTCGTCTTTGCCTTCTTTCCCCTTTTTGCATTTTAGTAACCCTCTCTCTCTCTCTCTCTGCAACTCTCTCTCTCTACTCTCTCAGACGAACGACGCCACCTGAGAGGAATCGAGAACCAACCGTAAACCGCCGGAGTCGATACGGCCGATTGTCCTCCTCCCCGTCGACCAGTTATGGTCGGCCCGTCCACCGTTTTCCATCTCATCGGTCGACGGCAGTTCTGCCCAAAAACCACGCCGAAGGGATCGGTTTTCACCCCTAATTAGATTCATCAAAATAATAATATAATATTATTTTTTAATAATAATATTTTTAATTTTTTTTTTCATATTTTATAATTATACTAACTATATGGACATTAATAGTTTAATTTAATACTTAAACAATTAATTTCTAACTAATTTAGAATAAAATAAAATAAAATTATTGTCTGTTAAAATTAGAATAAAATATTAGTTTGAATGTGGAATAGTAGACCTTTAAATTTGAAAAAAGAGCAACAATTAATATAACTCAAAACTTTCTAAATACCTTTTTGATAAATTCAATATAGGTTTACTTTAAATAAATTCATCAAAATTTAAAAATATATTGACTTTTGATTAAGTCAATGCTAGTGTTCTAAAATAACATTTTTTTAAATTTGTTACTATATTTAAATATTTTAAAAAATAAAAAATGTAACAATATATTAATATTTAAGCATATTAAATTAAAAAGATAATAAAAAAATTAACTTTCAACAAAATTAAATTATCTCATCTCATTTTATATAATCATTATAATTTTTTTAATTTTTATATAAAATATAATAAATAATTCAAAATTTTAAACTAAACTAATATTAAAAAAATTAAATTATAACAATATTTTGTTCAACTTTCTACAAAACATCTCATTTCATTTTATTTAAATTGTGTAACCAAACGAAATTTAAAGCACGACAACAAATTTACATTTTTTCCTTGTTATTATTAAAAAATTTCTATTATATACAGTTATTTTTTGGTACTTTTTATGCATTTCACTTATATAATCTGTTAAAATAATTATTTTATATTAAAAAAAGTGATGTAATTAATTATATTAATAGAGTTGTATGTAAACTACAAATTTTAAAAATAGAATGTATCAATTAAATTACAACTCCATCCATATTTTAATACTCAATAGGGTATAAGCTGTATTTTTATATCCTTTTTCAGAAAAATACCAGAGATTTCTGTTTATTGGGATAATCAAAGAAGAAATTCTCCTAATTAGATTTAGAGCTTTTATTCCAATATTCTAATTTTTATTGTTTCCTTATAGTTTTTATAAGTTTGGCATGTTTTCAATTTGATTGTTTTTATTATCTTTAAGGTTGTCACTTTTTGAGATGCATAAACCATTCAATTAATTACCAAATAAAAATTATATGTGTAATCATTCTTATATATTCTATTAATGTGATTGACTGTATTATTTTTTTTAATATAAAATAATTGATTTTTCCAATTATATTAAATAAAATGAGCAAAGAGTACACATATAACGAGATAGTTTAATATAATTTATAATTTAAAAAATTCAATAAATTATTTCAGCACTCTTTTCTCTCCCAAAACTAATCAATTTAAGCACGTTTATCAGATCAATTGAACTTATAATTTCAATATTATTAATTTAAAGATAAGAATAATGGAAATATGGTTGAATGAAGAATGCTTATGCAACTAATAGCAAGTAGGGGTGTGCATCCGGACCGGATTTTTTTCCGGTCCGGTCCGGAAATCCGGATCCGGGTGAATCCGGGCGGTTATCCGCCCGGATTACACCCGGGCGGTTTTATAAAATCCGGATCCGGTTTTATAATCCGGTAATCCGTAACCGGCTTTTATGTCCGCTTGTTTTATTATTTGCCGAAAACCAGGTGGTATCGATGGACGGAAACCACGAGCAGGAGCTCGAGGACCTCGAGCTTTTTCAGAAATACGTGGCCGATCGCTTCTCTGATCTTTTATCATCCAGCTCTGACGAGGCCGCTGATTCCCTGCTATCAGTCTCTTGGCTCCGCAAGCTCGTCGACGTGTTCCTTTGCTGCGAGGCCGAGTTCAAAGCCGTCCTTATAATGGGTCGAGATCCTTCACAGGTTTCCAAGCCCCCACTCGATCGTCTTGTCCCGGAGTTCCTCGACCGCGTGGTAAAGGCACTCGATGTTTGCAATGCGGTCTCGCACAGTGTCGAATCGGTCAGACACTACCAGAAGCTTGCGGAGATCGCTGTCTCGGCTTTCGAACAGAGATCGATCGGCGATGGACAGGTTCGCCGTGCCAAGAAGGCCCTGAATTCTCTGATGCTGACGCTCGAGGAAAAGGAGGGAAGCAACCACAAGTCAGCGGAGCGAGCCTGGTCATTCGGGCGCAGAGGTGCTACGAACAAGGACCGAGCCGCGCCCGGGCAATTCCGATCCTTGTCGTGGAACATGGCGAAGGGCTGGTCCGCCGCGAAGCAAATCCAAGCCATGTCGGCCAACCTGGTGGCACCGCGTGGCGCAAAATCATCCGGTCTGGCCTCCCCAGTTTACATAATGAGCACGGTCATGTTGTTTGTGATGTGGGCTCTAGTGGCGGCAATACCTTGCCAGGAGAGGAACGGCTTGTCGACCCATTTCCCGGTGCCGCGGCAACTGGGATGGGCCCAGTCTATGGTCGCTCTGCAAGAGAAGATTGCGGAGGAGTGGAAAAAGAAGAAGGAGAAAACCCGCTTGGCTGGGCTGCTGGAGGAGACGCAGAGGTTGGAGAGGTTGGGTCAGTCCCTGATCGAATTCGCCGACTCGTTTCATTTCCCTGCGGAGGCGGAGCGCTTGGAGGAGATGGCTTCGCAGGTGGCTGAATTGGCTGATACTTGCAAGAAGATGGAGGAGGGTTTGGTGCCTTTGCAGCAACAAATCAGAGAGGTATAACCCGAATATCCGGGACTAAAGACCAAAAAAAAAAAAATCCGGATATCCGGATTGAATCCGATTATCCGCCCGGATTGAGTCCGGGTTCAATCCGGGCGGATACCCGGATCCGGATCCGGATGCACACCCCTAATAGCAAGGTAGGTCTTGGCTGATCATCATGTGTGCGGAATGCTACTTTGCTATTGCCTGCACCACATATTCTTAATATTTTAATTTTATTTATTTATTTCTATTAAGTTAATTGAATTTATTTTATTTATTATCTATACAGTACATATTTGTTAAGAAAAAAATAAAAAATAAAAAAATGTATGGCATATAAATAATGAAATAATGAATAAAATTATTCTCATGATATATTGGCGAAAACCCAGCATTAATATTCAACAGGACAACACTCAAAAAACAGACATGACATGAATCTTAAATTACGGTCACGTTTATGCAACTAATACCAGATTGTTTTTTTTTTTTTAGTAATTTGGAACACTAATAATCAATAATAGTGTAAAGTTAGATTGATTTGTACAAAGTAATATTGCATTTGTGAGATTAATTATATAATCCATATTGGATTCTTATAATCGAAGCCAATAAAATTATTTTACAATTTTATAAGTTATAAAATTGTTTCTCCTGTACTATTTTATTTTAAATATTTTTTAACATCTTTAACCATTAAAAAATTATAAAATACATATAACTTTACTAATAATTATTTCTTTAACCACTAAGTAAAACAATTATAAATAAATAAATAAAATACTCTAACGGTAATGGTTAATAAATTTGAGATATTCCTCCTATTATAAGCGATGATCTTTTTAATAAATTTGAGATAAGGGTCATTATTAGACGTGTGGTCCTGAATTTTGAATTAAAAAAATATATATTAAAAATTATTTTATTTTACAAAATTATAAAAAAAAAAAAAACCAATTTACATAATTATTTTATTAATTTTTTAAACTTTTTTAACACCTAAGTTGTGAACACGAGGATTCGCATTATTGATGTCTATGATATCTCGAGCGATATTGAGAGCTTCCTTTGCCAGAGCCACTCCATTTGCTTCCCTCGGCACATATGTTACCGTCCATTCTAATTTAATTTTTTTGTTAAGAGTTTTGCTACATACAAGTAAAGTCACGTACTAATCTGCATATTAATACTGATTTTTTTACACTTAAAAGTTAAATTAGTATTTTTTTAATAAAATCTACTTTTTGACCAATCACAATAAATTAGTGCACATATTAATGCATAAGTGTGCTTGTAACTAGACTTTTTCTTTTTTTAAATGATGGGTATGATTATTTATTTATTTTTTTGAAATATTTTTAATTGAGACTCTCTCGACTGACCCTTTTGCGTTGGACTCCCCTTTTAATCCAGTCCAACGTCTACCCTGTTGAATTAAATTGATTATATAATACTAGTTTTAATTAGTTTAATATTTTAATATAAAAATAATTTTACACTCTTTAAATGTTAATGCACATCCTTTTAAAAAAAATTATATAAAAAATTAATTTTTTAATACTATATCTCACTTTAAAAAAAAAAAAAACCAAGGTTTGCATAAAAAAATATCTAATATTATATTTTTTAATATATAAATATATATATTATTAATTTCACGTGGCATTGAACTTGAAACTCGAATGGTTGTACGTTAGCGTTGTGACTGACATTAGAGGGAAGACTGGGATTGAGAAATTGGAAATTGGAATTACGCGTATAGTTGGAATGGACGCCCCGTAAGTTGTAACTCAACAGTTGAAGACTGACGGCTCATCGTGCTTATGCTTAACGTATACGGCATTCCTTTGACCATAAATTTATGAAAAAGAATAATGCTAGACTGCCGCTTGAAGATGCCCGCTCCAATTGACCGCTTGACGTGGCCCATGCCACGTCATCACGTGAAGATAAAAAATAAAGAAAAATATGATTCGTCTGTTCAACTCCATTCTGCAGGTGTATCCAAACCCTAGCCCCCATCTCACAGCAACCTGCTCCCCTGTCTCACGGCGCCGACGACCATTATCGACCCTATCTATGGTGAGTTTTTCATCCTCGATATTTTCAGACCACCATTTTCGACTCCACATTGTACTTCATCCTCACCACGATTCTATGCCTCCCGATTCGAATCCACACAATATTTCGTCCTCACCAAGATTCGAGGCGATTCGAAGCTTCCATCTCGCTCCGTTCCACCCTCACGAGTCACACCACGCTGGAAGCAAATGGTAAAAATTGTAGGTGCTTTTAAAAAAAATTTCTTCATCTCTGTTAGGTAGCCGTGACTTTGTCTCTGTGTATTGAGCTTGTGACGCCCCCAAATTCCATTTGGGATAGGATGGAAATTTGAAGCGTCGAGACATGCAACACAAGGTTACCTGTCCCCGTTCATGACATATAAGATGCAATGTTCCTAACATGCATCTAACAATATGCAATATTCGCAGCGGATAAATTTTTTTTTTTTTTTCTTTAGCAATACTATGCACCAAACTAAAAATATCTCAATACTTAAAACATACTTCATACATAAAGATCCATTGAATAACTAAGATCACAGTACTATTCCAAAATAGTTATGATCCAAAAGTACTGGAGATGCAACTCCATCGTACAAGTAGTAATTTAACTACTATATTAACATTAACGACGCACCGTCATTCAGTCGACTGTGTCTAGTTGGTCAGCTCCTGATCCTCCTTCAGGTCCTGTAACAAGATCTACCATTCGGGGGGAATGGTAGTTGGGACTACCACAGTGAGATTTGATTACAAATCTCAGCAAGTTAACAAAAAACTTCCATACAGACTAATGATGCATGTATGACAATAAAAGCATAAATGCATAATCAAATTTATAAGTAATTAAAGCATAACTTAGCGTACAACATAGCATAATTGACATAGCTTAAATTGAATCATGAACTGAACTTGACTTGACATGAACTTGATCTGAAACTTGACTTAGCATGAACTTGCTCTGAAACTTGAATTAACATGAAAAATACATACTCCACAGTTGTTGTGGCCCCATGTATTCTACGTGTAAATACATACTCCACAGTTGTTGTGGCCCCATGTATTCTACACAAACTTGACTTAACATTAAAAATACATACTCCACAGTTGTTGTGGCTCCATGTATTCTATGTGTAAATACATACTCCACAGTTGTTGTGGCCCCATGTATTCTACATAAACTGAATATACTCAAGATGAAACGTGACTGGAATATGAAAGGACTGAAGCCCTGACGTAACATAACGTGACTTGAACATAATTTGAAATACATAACCAACTTGAGATAGTAACATTTCGTAACATGACATAACATATAACAGACAACATATTTAGCATGACATATTTGTAATGTATAGTAATACATGACAGAATATATTGTGTAACAGATAAAAATTGATGACAGAATAAATTCTGTATAATAGACAATTACATGATAACTTGGCATGGCATGACATATATGATAACATACATACATACACTGTAATTCTTTTACTTAGCACACATATACAGTAGACTGCTAGTAAGTTAAAAGCTAACTTACCTCGATCTCCGTGTTTCTTATAAAACTTCAAGTGCGATCACGAGGAACTGTAATTAGTGATTCTAAAAGTTATAACTAAATCACTAATAATTTGAAATATGGAAAATACTAACTTAAAGAGTAAAATTTTCATTTTACTCTCTACATGTGGGAAAATGACCGTTTTACCCATAACTTAAGGATTTTGCATACTAACTCCAAAAGTTTCCAAAATTTACATTCCTCATGTAAATCTTGTCCTAAACTTAAATATCAACTCAGAAAAATTTAAAACAAAACACAACTATGAAGAACACACTATGGTCGAAACATCCATAGGCCATTTCCCTTTATTTTTGTTGCAATTCCTTCCAACTTCAAAACTCATGCTTAAACCAAAATTTTGCAACAAACATCTTCCAATCCTAAGTTCAAAACCATACTTAAAACATCCATTTAGAAAAAGCTAATAATCAACACCAAACTTTTTTGTAAAAAGATCCAAGCACTTGAATCACAACTTTTGACTTTAAATCAAAACATCTCCAAGAATTTCAAAAAAAATCAAATCTTACTTCTAACATATTCATAATATCATCCTAACATCAACCATGTTTTAAATCATCAAACTAAAGTCACCAAAATCACAAAATAACATTTGGAGTTTTTGGTTTTACACTTAGTCCAAAAACTAGGGGTGTAACCGGTCCGGTTTGGTCCGGTTTTGGACAAAATCTAGGACCGAACCGGTAAGTACCGATTTTGTATTTTTCAAAACCGATTACGCACATATTTTCCTTATAAACCGGTATTCCGGTTTTACCGGTTTTCGGTCCGGTTTGGTCCGGTTTTCCGGTTTTAATAAAATATAAATTTGTCATTAAAAAATTTTGTTTTAAAAAAAAAAAAAACTGATTTAAAAATTCTGTTTTAAAAATCTTCTATGTAAAAATAATCTGCTATAAAAAATATGCTTTATAAAAAAAATCTGTTATGTAAAAAAAATCTGTTACAAAAAATCTGCCTTATAAATTGTTAATATGCTATCTAAACAAAATTCTACTATATAAAAAACTGTTACAACACAAAAACTGAAATATGAAATCTAGTGTAAAAAAAATATGTTCTAAGCTTATAAGCCTTTAAATAAAACTGCTACAAGAAAATAAAATCTACAATAAAAAAAAAAAAATTCTGCTATGAAATAAAATAAGTCCAAAATTACAAGTCCAAAAGTCCAATAAATTACAAGTCCAAATTCCAAATGTCTAAATTACAAATCCAAAGGTCTAACAAATTACAAATCCAAATACCAAAAGTCTAAAATACAAATAAAAAAGTCTAACAAATTACAAGTCCAAAAGTCCAACAAATTACAAGTCCAAATAGCATTAATATTAGATTACAATCACATACTTTATAAAATAATAGACCAAGCAATTTAGCAATCACACGCTTTATAAAATAATAGACCAAGCAATTTAAAAAACATATTAATATTATTTAAGCCACATGCACGTACAAGTAGTAATTTAGCAAATTACTAAAATAATGTTCATCAAATAAATAAACTAACAAAGAAAAAATATATCACATTGCCAGATCGTGTTAAACTCCAATAGATTTCTTTTTTCACTAACCAAGAATATACTACGGTTATTACCAAAATAATATTCATCAAATAAATAAATTAAAATATATATATATATATATGTGAACTAGCAGTTAAGTTAGTCTATATATATATATATTTTATAAGGTGTGAGATCATGACACCTAAGCAAAATACACATTTGGAAAATATCTTAAGAACATAGATTTAAAATATAACTTAGTCTATATTGTGTGAGATCATGACACCTAATTGTGGTAGTGCTTGGATATACATGATTAAATGCATATTTCTATGAGTGATTGGATCATGTCATATATATGAAAATCCCTGAAAGAAATAAAATGGAGTACATAAAACATATACCAGAAGATAGAAACACAAATATAAATATTTGTGAAGTATTATTTTATTATCATAAAGCAAAATTACAGAAATTTGAGGCTCTTTGCCTCAATCTTTAAACGTTCTTGCTCTTCAAAAATCTGCATGCCTCTCCTATCTAAAGGAGTAGCCACTCGAAAAGAAGAGTTAAGCAAAGATTTTAAATCTCTGTTCTCTCGCTTTACTGCTTCTATCTTCATGTTGGATTCCATAAGAAGCCTCTGAAGGATAGAAATTTTCTCGTGGAGTTGGTCAACCCCACCAGTCCTGGATTGCAGTCGCTGAGAATATGCGACAATGGCTGATGAGTATCGAGTACCGAGACTCACAAGCTCGTAGATAAGTTCATTTTCTGACTTATTAGTCAGATCATTATTTGATTGCATAATAGCACCTACGGAAGAAGCAGAAACAACTGGTGAACGAGGTGCAGAATACCTCATGTATTGGTAATGAGAAGATTGCTGAGCCATTGCAAAATGAGAAAGCAGAAAGAGATTGTAGAGTAAGAATGCAGACTAATTTCAAAAAAGTGAAGAAGATGAGATGCGAAAGAAGATGAACTGAATAATTCTTTTATAGAGAAAATTATGACGAATCATCTCTCGTGAAGCATTTCTGTACAAGAGACAAGAACAAAGTAGTGTCATAGCTATGCGGCGCCTGACAACTACAGAAGACCTATAAAAATCATGCGGATCAGAGTTGTCTGGTCTAAAACAGAGTGCCACCGATTTTGTTAAAAAGAGAGAGAGAGAGAGAGAGAGAGAGAGAGAGAGAGAGAGGTTAATGGCTTAATATAAATATTAATATTAATTATAGTGATTATAAATATTAGTGATTATTATAACTATATTTATTAATAGACTAAAATTAGTATAGTAACAAACTAACAAAAATTGCTGCAGACCAAAGAGGGATGGGATGAAAGAGAAACATCCTAAAAATTACCATGGGTCCGTGAGAGGGGCTGCGTGAGGGGAGGTTCACGGCGTCGACGAGGGCTGTGCGTGGAAGACCCACCGAGATGCACCAGGGCAGTGAGGCACGACAGTGACTGTGAGGAAGAAACCAAAGTCTGAAGAGTGAAGATTCAAGAAGAAGAATGGAAGAAGAAGAAGAAGAGACTAGAGAGAGGAGATTGGGAGTCGGCGCAGGGCAGCAGGTATGAGGAGAGAAGGAAAAAAAAAATGTTCTGTAAACCTAATTTTCACAAAACGCACCGTATAGTTAAGATCTCTTCTCAGGCTGGGCTGTAGTGGCAGTGAATGGGCTAGGCCCAAAACAGAGAAAAAACACACTTAAATGGCCAAAATAAGCCCAGTAAAAAAATAGAGGGTCCAATAAAATAAAAATGGTACAATAAAATAAATACAAAACAATTAAAAACACTATAACAATTATATTATTAAATATAAAACAATAACTAAGACTATTATAGTATTAGTGTTACTACTACATATAAGTCTATATATAGACTATATAGTTATACATTAAAGAATATAATTATTAATGACTATTAGTATTAGTATATATATATGTATAATAAACCATTAGTATTAATATTTAATACTATAAGTCTATATTAGACTATTAGTATTAGTATATATATATATTACTATATTAGTATTAGTTATAGTTATATAATATATTAGACAATATAATAGTATTAATGGTAAGCTATTAGTATAGCTATATATTAGTATTAGTTATGGACCTTATGGTGAATCAGTGATTTAGTATAACTATATCAGTATGAGTATAACTTAGTCTATATTAGACTATTAGTATCATTATAAATATTAGTATTCATTATAGTGATTATAACTACCATATAATGATATTAATATTTGTTAATTGTTATAGTGAGTTTGTTTTATTATAACTATATTTTTTTTTATAGGTAAAAGAAGTTTTATTGATCCACGTAAATAGGCAAATCCCGAGTACATAAGAGATATACGAAGAAGAGCCTAATTACTAAACTACGTGCTATTGATTGTAGCATACAAATCGTTTAGGCTCGTTCCATTCCATATTATAGAAGAGGCCCACAACAACAAAGTGTGAAAGAAAAAGTCTCTAAAACTTTCTGGGGAGCGTTCCTTATCCTCAACTATATTACTGATAGACTATATTGATAGTATTAGTATATTAATTTAGTATTAGTGTTATTATATCATTATTTTATATATGATTATAAAATTATACATAGACTTAAAGTATAATACTAATAGTAATATAGTTTTAGATTATTAGTATTTAGTATTAGGTCATACAATTTAAATTGTATTAATATAATAGACTACATGGTTATACATAATAAATTAAAGAATATAACAATGCAATATAGTATTAATACTATAAGTCTATAAGTCTATATTAGACTATTAGTATGATTATAAATATTAGTGATTATTAAAACTATATTATTAATAGACTATAGTGATTATTTTATATGTGATTATTTAGTGTAGTGATTTAGTTACTAAAATTAGTATAGTAGTTTAAACTTTAGTATTAGTTTATTATAGTTTATACATAGACTGAAAGTCTGAAAGTATAATATTAATAGTAAATTAGTAATATAATATTAGACTATTAGTATTTAGTATTAAGTCATAATATTTGACTATTTATTATTAGTGATTATTTCAAAATTTAGTAATAATATTTGACTATTTGAGTAATTTTTTTTTTCTTAGTTCTTACTAGTTACTTCTTATAATAAAATGTTATTAATAATATATATTTATAATATTATATATTAAAAGCATATGATGAATTAAATTTTTATGTTCAAGATTAAACATTTATTTTATAAATTATAAGTCCATTATCTTATATATAATTATAATTTATATTATTTTATATAAAAAGTCTATATAATATAAAACATATTATATATAATATTAATATATATATATATATAAACAGTACCGGTCCGGTCTGGGCCGGGCCGGTCCACTATTAAGTGAAACCGGAACCGGACCGGAACTGGCCGGTTTCCTAGTTATAAAAACCGGTTCCGGACCGGACCGGCCCAAAACCGGCACAACCGGTCCGGTCCGGTTTGGTCCGGTCCGGTTTTCCGGTTTTCCAGTTTTTTTTTACACCCCTACCAAAAACATAAACTTTTCCCTCAACTAGTTTTGATAAATCTCTTGATCTATGACTTATAAATATATGATCTTCAAACCAAACCATCACATGGTTTAAAAAGATGTCCTAAAACATATATAAGCTTTTAATTCAAGATCATATGGTTAGAAATTAACCAAAACATAAATTTAGCCAAGAATATTCACACTTTGACTTATTTGAATATCTCTTTGCATAAAATTTCATATCTTTGAAACTAACATCAAATATCTTCAAAATAATAATATAACATGTATATAAGATGTTTAGGATCCTCCAATAAAATTATCAAAGTCATTAGAATAGGTTTAGACCACCAAAGAGTTAAACTTTCTCAAAACAGAAACTGTTTTTCCTCTTCCAGTTTCTAAGTTTCTAAATCTAAGAACATCTTTCATCAAAACCTTTAATCATGCAAAAATCCTCAACCAATAGTCACATATACATGTTAACAATACTCCATAAAAATTTCGGACCAATATCTATCTATTAGCTTGGTCAAAAACTCCAAACTATAACATATTCTCCAGTTTATCTCCCAGAATGACCTTTCTATAGTTTACACAATATTTGACTGACCAAATGATCTTCAAATGGGGCAAATAAGATATCCATGTAAACTAGACTCAAAAAGGAACAACTTATATGAAGGAGACTTTATGATAAAACACTTACAACAGCTTCGAAATGGGCATGCAAAAGATCTCTTAAAATCTGTCCGAGAGAGAGTGTTTGATAATCTTTTATTAGAAGGAGTAATTGAAGATAAGTTCATGGGTGCTGGCTGGACACATTTATGGACGAGATAAGGGAGGTGATAAGGCTGGAGTTGAGAGTTGAGTGTGGTTTTCTCCTAACCAAAATATCTATAAAAGATTATCTCATAATATTCTATCCAATAATATTTACAAAAATCAACTTAAGATATTTTTATCTAATAATATCTATAAAAATCAACTCAAAATATTTTTACCCAATAATATTCACAAAAAATTACCTCAAGATATTTCTTTTTATCCAATAATATCTACAGTTTTGAACAGACGTTTTGTCCGAAAATATGAAAAAATGTTATTGCGCCATAAGACTTTAAATAACCCTCCGAGTCTAATGGCACAAATTATAATACATTTTGACACTTCTAACTATCTCCAATAATCAAAAATACACTTATGATACCATAGTAAATAATAACACTAACTATGTAGTTAGACAAAAACCTATACGATTAATGGATTCGTGAAAACTTATGGGTTTTTTGCGAGATTCCTAAAGTTAATAGAAATTTCACAATTGAATTTCTAGTGGGCTGTTACAGAGCTTGCCTAGACTCACCGATAGTTTCTAGGTAGTTGTCTCTGTGTATTGGTACTTCTCTATTCTTGACTCACCGACTTCGTATTTGTTGCTTTTAGTGACATACTTTTAGTCATACAATTTTCCAATACAGAATATTTTTGCTTGTATTTTGGGCCTATGTTTGTAGTTATTAAATTACTTTTCCATTTGCTGTTACTAAGTTGATGTGTATTGGGTGGATGATGATGTTTTTGCTGGGATTTTAGGTGGATAGTGCTCTATGTTTGCTTTTATTTTGGGCTTATAGTGATCTTGGTGATGTTGCTACCATACTAAATTTTTTCTTTGTTTATTTTTATTTGTGGGTTTAAATCTCTCTAGTTTCTTTGTACACTTGCTTGTTTGATTTCTTTAATTGTATTTAAAAGTGAACAACTTTGCAAGGGATGGGGATGATGTTGAAGTGATTGTTATGGCTTGCTAGTTTTGAAGCACGAACCTTCCATTTTTTGATAATTGTTATGGCCTGCTATTTTCATTGAAAAACTATCACTATTTAGTGCACCTATAAAAGACTTTATTCCTACTACATGTTCTTTTCTCTTTTATATTTCTATAATAAAAGTTTGAACTGAAAGGCTAGTATTATTCAATTGATTTTAGTTGGGTGGATAGTGCTCTACTTTTGCTGTGATTTTGGGTGGATATTGCTATGTTTTTGCTTGGATTTTGGACTTATGTTTTTAGTATTTTAATTTCTTATCCATTTGCTGTTCTTTTCTTTTGTATATATACAAAACCCATAAAATGCTCCTATTTTTGTCACAGGATCAAGAAAGTCAAGTTTGGACACATGTGCTAGATTATTTTTCTACTCCCACAACTGCTCCTCCACCTCTATTACAAGCGCAACCTTCGTGATTGCATCTCTCGAGTCAAGATGATGATCTACACCAGCATAGATGGTGGCAGCCATGAATGCATTGTTGTATTTATGATGTACCACCAGCCTTGCTGTTGGTTGTTTCTTGAAAAAGCTTCTGTTTGAACCCTTCTTGCTGTACATCTTTTGTAATGAAAGTGTTTTGAACCCTTGCTATTGAGTGTTTGTTGTAAATGAGTCAAGTTTGAAGCCTTGCTGTTGTATTTAGGAGGTGCTTTTGTAATGAAAGTGTTTTGAACCCTTGTTGTTGGGTGTTTGTTGGTGGCATCTATGTGCTCTAATAATACTGAAATTAATATGTTCTTTTGACTCATTTAATTAACTTATATTATGTTCTCTGGCATCTGTTGTTCTGCAATACATCTTCAAAAGAAAAATTCTGCACATTTTCCATCCATCCTTGCCCCTTGGTAGAAAAACAAACACTTAAAAACAGCATCTTGGAAATTTATTCATGAGAAGATTCGAAGTCTCAACAAATACAAAGAGCTTCCATATACATATAGACTTTCCAAATTTCCATACACAAACAAACTTAGCTCTACTCATCGATTCTATTCATCATTTCATTGTTAACACTTATTGCTTCAATACACCGCCCCTATGCACTGCAACATGGTAGTGAAGATCATTTCCAGTTCAGCTTCTGCCGTCCAAATTAAAATTGCCAAAATCTGTAGAAAAACTAGAGCAGTCAAAGCCATATTCCAGGACGGAAATAAAATTGTTCAGAACAAAGCGTATAATGCATATGGATAACTCAATTAGCATATAATTTTCTCCAAGCAAATGGATAAGAAATTAAAATACTACAAATATAAGCCCAAAAATATTAATAAGAACATTGTTAAGGAAACACATTTTCAGACTAGTGGAGATAACAACAAATACTTCAAAAATACTATTTTCTCTCATTTTACATGTACTGCTTTAGTAAAGGCAGAAACTAATTGGGACGGCATTCCAAGATGCCATAGGCATCTCCACTTAAAATCTTCACTTCACCAAGCATCATTCATAAGTTAATAAAATCAACTGCATCATGAGTTAATAAAATTAATAAAATGAGCATGAGCTGCCTATTCTAAGGTTAATAAAATTAATTGCTTTTGGTATGACCTGAGAACCATCCACCCAAAATCCCAGCAAAAACAGAGCAGAAGAAAAAGTTTTTGCCATGCGTTAAAAACAGAGCCTTCACCAAAATGACAACAATGCAAAAACAAAGCATAAAGGAATCATACAAAAGTGACAAAAATGATGATTAGAAGCTCTTCAACACTGGAACTGGGATCTCTCCTCTCATCCTTCCTAGAAAAGCCCCAACAACAATTACTATGAAACCAAAAAAAAATTACCATCAAACACCCACCAACAGCCATCCCCCGAAGCCACCACAAGCTCTCAAAGTATACAAGCACCAATCTTTATCATCATCGTTGCCATAAAAATCACCAAAAAAAAAAAAATTAATAATTTGTAAATGGTGGTGAGTTCGCTTACAAATCTACCAGATGACAAAGTGGAACCTTCAGTGGTTGCTAGGGTCTTATACTCCTGTGAAGACCAGGTGACTTTCAGTACTGGGCAACTTTGAGGTTTGACGAGATGAAAAATTGTAAAATGCAATAGAAATTATCAGCATCAAAATCGAGTTAAAAAACTGGAAAATGGAGATAACCCCTGTAGCGGCAAATGCTAGTCTGGCCGGTTCTCTCTTCACAACATGATTGTGCTAGGGTTCTCTCTTCTCAACAAGTTCTGGTAGTCTTCACAAACTCGGTTTCGTATTTTATTACCGCTCATTGTTTTTAATTTACGATACGGAAGGCTCTTGGGGAGGAGGGTAGGAGATCTGTGTTGCGGGCTCGTTCTCGTGGAGGAGGGAACTGGTGGTCGATGACGGAACCACTCGTGACGGTGTTCTGCAATAGGATGGCCACGGGGACGGCGAGGGAGGACACGACGACTGGAGGGTGAAAGGTTCTTAATGTGATTTTCAGTCATTCGTTTGAATTCGTTTCCGTTTCATCTTTTTTTTTTTTTTTTTAAAATACCACATGGCATGCCATGTCAAGCGGTCAGCTGCAGCGGTCACAGGGAGGCGGCACAGTAGCGCGACCTATTTATGAGGAAATCTAATCCATCTCACTAAACCTGATGAATTTGAAATTTTGATTCGTAAACCCTATATTGTTATGTTATAAGCAACAATGTTGTTCAAGTCTTAATTATACGAGCCCCCACGCAAGTCTATTGAAATGAGCCAACAACATTACTTAAAAAGTAATGTTACGTACAATCACTATTTATAGATTGCAATATAGGTATAGGTAATTTTATTTTTAAATTCTTTTAAAATTATTAAAATATCATACTTAAAATAATATTTTTTCTCTTTTAATAAAAGATTTGCACGTACAGTTCCCATTTAGAGATTGCAAATAGAATTTTTCTTACCATAGTGTGAAAATTTTATCCTTCTTCTTAAACAACTTTTTTTTCAAAATACTCGCACGAAACTTGCACAAAATTTACTCACCTAGAGCCTGTATTACCAGAGTACAAAAGCGTTGCAAGAGACTAAAGGGAGCATTCATACGGATAAAAGGAAAAAAAATATAATCAATAGCACCGTCGGTGTGCCACCATTATTGACCCCATAATATCAAAGCGAGCTAGATGGCTACTTAGAACCACAACTACCCTAAGTTCCTAACCACCAACTTCAACACTCTTTTAGAGAATCATTAACACCCTCCTCACTAGGACCTAAAGACACTGAAAACTTTGGTAGAAGCCAACCAACTGCACACTAGAAACTCCAGGACCACAATCAGTTGCTTATTGTAAAACCTATTACTTTGTACACCCATGCACGAGTTCTTCTTCTACTTGCATGCTGGTGTATACATGCACACAGTTTATTGATCATAGCTGATGTGATAGATGGAACATCTGTGATATATTTGATTTGTTAAATGGAACTTTTCTTAATGAACAAACTAGTAAGCCCATTGGAACTATTGCTCAAAATCTTGAATCAGAGGAATGAAAGGAATGCATGAAACTTGTTAAAAGGATTTGTAGAACCATTAAACATCTTGATATTAGTTCTCAATCACATTGGGAATGAAAGCAGGTGTTGATTTGTGAACATCCAAGGTCTTCCAATTGAGTTAAAGTAATTTGGTCTTCTTTCATACCCTAAAATAAAATCATTGCACATTGATAAAATTACACCTACTTACAAGAACATATATGAAATAAGGTTAAGGAAAAAGAGTACAGCCAACGGCTGATCATGGTTAACTAGAACTACAATGACGAGGTACCTACGAGAGAACCCAAGCAATCCAACAAGTGTTGAATCTCAATTAATATAGAAGAGTGGCTAACTTGTTGATGGTATCATTTTTACCCTGCAGGGTGTAGGTCAACTGGCTCAGTAAATCTTGACCTTCGTCTCCTCTTGCCTTCAGGAGTACATCGAACACTGCCGATTGTTCCTAGCTTCCCAGAAAACTTGCAATTTGATCTATATCCCGTAGAGGACGAACGTACAACTGGAAATTTCTCTTTCCCAGACTTGTCCACGTTGCTTTTGGTTTTGGTGCATTCTTTCCCAGTTGGAGATTTTGCTCTCTTTTTTGTTACCCTGAGTTGTGTTTCCTCTCTCTTCTTGTCATGGCTGAGGAGACGAATGTGAAAAGGATTCACATCAGTGTGACATATAGACTGGCCATCAAATCCACTCCTATCTAGACCAACATCTCCATTGTTCACCTGAAAATCACATGGACTGAATTCTCATTCCTCCAGAGAGCAAGTGGTATCTACTTTCGGAATCATTTCATCATCGTAGGAGATTATACCAGAAATTTGGAAAGTAGTATAAAACCATTTTTAAGATTTAAACTAGGATTTAATATTTGATATTTTAACTAGAAACAATTTCTTCAAAAGTATACCACGCACACCAGGCAGATGTTTCTGTTGATAATGGAGTTACATTTTTTTTTATCTCTTGCTAGATGGGGATTCTTACCAATTGAAGAAGCGCAGAAAAGCTTCGAGCCACATCATACTTCTCCTGTCCCTTCACCACATCACCAAAAGACATGACATCTCCACTGTATGCTTCAAGGGATAGTTTGTCTAGAATCCTATCACCATACTCATGTATATCAAATGGAGGGCATGATTCCTATAAAATCACAGGGGCTGAGTTAAAAATATTACGAAGAAACTTTAATAAACACATTTGACTAACATTCTCATTGACTGTATCATGTATGCTCAAATACAAAGTTAATTATGACACAGAAGAGAAGCAAAAGTGACAGAATTTACTTGCTCCTCCAAGTTGTGCTCTATTTTCTGTTTCCATGTCAAAACCCGGGCAGCCAATTCAGTCTGATTCTCAGTTTCAGCTATGCTAGCAAGTAGAGCATCCTACATGAGAAAACATGGTCAACCAACCGAGCAAAAAAATATAAGGGAAACGAATGTGCAAGTGACAGCGAAATTATAAAAGACCGGACTCCATCCATAATCTAAATGCTTCAAAGCATACAGACACCAAAAGTGAAGTTGCAAAAATTGCTGAAAAGAATATTGCATAGCATTGAGAACCTCAAAACCTACCACAAAGAAAGAGCAGATATCATTAATGCTCACATTCTACTGAACTGAAAGAGGAACCTAACAAGTACATAGGTTAAAGCTACACTTGAAAGTGACCCCTTGTTTTAGGCTAGTAGTTACACAATCTAGCAGATATCATTAATGCTGATATCATTAATGCTCACATTCTACTGAACTGAAACAGGAACCTAACAAGTACATAGATACATAGGTTAAAGCTGCACTTGAAAGTGACTCCTTGTTTTAGGCTAGTAGTTATACAATCTTGTATGTTCTGATTGTCAATGCAAATGAGACACTTTCACAAACAACCAAAATCTAGCTTATGGGTGGATATTTGGCAAGCCACAAAATGAGGCTAGTTAACAAGTATGACGGATTTTAATTTGTAACTTTTATCCATTAAAAATGAAGCTAGACTGAACCATTAATTCTAATATTGTTAAAGAACTGTTAAGTATTGATGTATATGGCCACATGCATTAGCAAAACTCAGGTGAGCATGAGGGAGAAAGATGATCCCCAAAAAAGTATCAAATTAGCAGTTTCAAAATGCAACTTAAGAATATACTGTGTAATATCTCAGAGGCAAAGTTGAAGACTCTGCTTACTAGGTGAGAGCGACAAAGATCTTCTAGGCTTGTATGAGAATTTGGATCTTGTCCAAAATCTTCATTGGTATCAAAGTGAGCAGCACCATCATCACCCTGTGTAGAGACCAATAAATACGTACTCTAAAAAAATTTCACTACTTTTATTCTGAATATATATCACACAATCATGTTGCTGGTCTGCCTAACCTTTTCATTGCGAATGGGTATATCTTCATGCATACACATATTCTCAGGCAAGTCGTCAAAATCAGGTTCCCCAAAATCAGGGATCCCACTATCATAGTGATAGTTATCTTTCTCATCATCAGGATCACAAAAGGTATTGAAAGTTTCATGCCCTCCATCTATAAGTGACTGACGCAACTGCAATTAGAACATCAGGAATTATCAGCCATACAGACCAATTTAATTAATACAACCTTTGAAAAACATTACCTTTTCATATAAAGGAGGAGACTGGGACTCCCTTTGTGTTTCAAAAGCATGATGTCGCATCTCCCAGATTTCTGTGAGCTCTGGACTAATAGCACCATGCAATCTAGCGAGCGGAAAAATTGTAGTTATAGAAGCTCCCTTTGAAGAATTAAACCCATTCCTTTTAAAAGCTTTTACTGCCAGAAGAAGAAGAAATTAAAAATACAATGTTACTTGCAGTTGAAAATCGCAGGAGTAAATAAAACGAGCTAAAGTAATAAATCTTTGAACAACCTTTTCTAAAAGGCTTTACTTTCAAGTTCCCAGGTTCGTGGGGATTCAAGGGCTTCCAAGGATCATTTTCATCCTCATCATCAAAATCCCCAGGTTCTGAATATCTTTCATCAATATCTAATCCCCAATTGTTGTCATTTAAATTTTCACAAGCAGGAGGATCTGCCCCAACATTATTATTATTAACATCAGAGTTGCTATTAGGCCCAGGAAATTGACTGACGCTAGCATCCTGGTTTTTTCTAAGAGTTGACTTTTGCGCTGTTCCTCCAGAATGTCTTGTAGGAGATTGGAAGCTCCTGCGAGCTGAGCTGCCTCTGTGAGTACCATTCTGGCCTTTACCAGCCTTATTTCCCTTCAAAAATTCATCAACTGCTACAGCATCACATGGATCTAATAAAATAAAGTCCTGGTATAGATCATTGGTGGCCAACTGCAACGATATACAGGTATGGTTCAAGGGTTAGACTCATAAAAAAAATTATTCAAGGGTTAGATTATAACTAGTATGCACATTGATAAAATAACAAATGGATGCAATTACGGTACCAGATATGACTCTAATTCCCCACCATCAGCACTAATGTCTAAGCAATCACCTTCAAGAACAACTAGATTTGCAGGGGGCTTCAAAAAGTGTTTGAAAGGAGCATCTTTGCCTGCCGGACTATCTAAGCAATTCTTGGCTTCCACTGTAAATGAAAAGAAGTTTTAGTTGTGTTTGCACTTTGCAATATAACTTCTCGATGATAAATCCAGAGTAACATGCTACCTTGGACATCATCTAAGCCCCAAAACAGATCATTTTCTACATCAGCAACTGGATGGAAACCACTTTCTTCAGGCTGGGTTGATGTGTGCTTTAACTGATCCTGCTGCCTGTATCGTAAATATAACGCAACGGAAACACAACTGATAAAATGGCTGTAATTTGAGTTCTGCGTGGCGGGGCATGCTTCTAAAGATCTGGTGTCGTTTCATATTTTGTGATTAGCGATATATTAAATTTTAAGGGAACTTATAGTGCAAAATTGAACCCATGATGTTTTGAGTGTTCAAAGCAAAGTTTTGAATATTGTTTCGGTGATCATTTCGATTAAGGTACTGGAATAAAATATTTCGATATTAGTATGTTTCGGTGTACTGTTTGAGATTAATTATATATTACATATAAATATTTATATGTATATATAAACTAATAACTAATAAAATAAATACATATATATGTAAGTGTGTATCATGTATGTGTGTATATATATATAAAAGAATTGAATATTTATAAAATAAATATATGTTGAAAAAAATCACAAATTTGAGTTAAGACACAAAAATAAAGAAACAAAATAAAAAAATAGATAAATTATTAAAAATAATGATATTTAAAAAAATAAAGAATGAGGGAACATATTTAAAATTATAAAAAAGTTAAAATTATTTAAACATATTTATATTTTAGAATGAATTAAATATGATTTGGATTTAAAATTTACAAAAATACAATCTAAGAATAAGAAAATTATAAAAACAACCCGAAACGGAATGGGGATTGAAATGTTCCATTTCGGCTGAAATGACTAGAATTTGACTAGAATGGTAGATACAGAACCGGAATAACCGGAATTTGAAGCGAAATAGATTGAGATGGTAGAATGTACCGGACACTATACTAAAACAGTAAATTCTGATGGGAACGGAATTCAAAACCTTGATTCGAAGAGAACTTAGACAGCAAAGGGCAGACCGTTTGACCACTCAGACATTACATATATATATCTCTCCCCGACATCCTGAGTTCGATCCCACGTAATAGATACATGATTATGGATTTTGAATCGTGCACTGGGGGTTTACTCTAGCGCGAAGGACCTTGCCTTCGTGAGGTGCCCCATAAGTATAAGAAATATTTGAAAACAAATTATATCCTATCTCATTAGGCCAAAAATGAAGATTAGATGTTAAGCATTTAGAGGCATACAACGTAAAGCAGCAAACTTGATTCAACTACACCTACAACCCACAATTATCCGAAAGTTGCAGAATAATCTAACCTAAAGAATCTTAAAAATTTGAAAAATAGAGAGTATAAGACGCAAACCTCTTCTCAGAAAGGAACTCCAAAGCACGCAAAACCAAAGAATAGAGGTATTCGACCTTTCGACTATACACCTGCACCGAACCCTGAAGTAGCAAAGCAGCTACATTTCACACATAACACCAAACTCAGAAAACTGATGAAATTTCCAATTTTTTAAACCAAAAAAAAATTATATATTAAAAAAACTGGAATGCACAAACTAGAAAAGTAACCTTCGGCGAAATTGATTGGGGCTTGACCGTCTTCTGGGACCTCACCGGAGCAAATCTTCAACAAATACTCTTCGAGTCTGTTGGCGAGGTCCACCTCCCAATTAGATTCCAGGTCACGCTCCGGATGCACCGTATGGAAGCCGCTTGGTTCTTCTCGGGGATTAGTCATCTTCTGCGGAGAGGGTACGGTCGTGCATTATAGAGGTGCCGAATTTCATTAGGGAAATACTAGGTTTCGAGTTTGGACGGGGAAAATACGATAATGGATGATTTGGGCTTTCCTTTTGATAGTTTCTAAAGAAAATGGAAGAGAAAGTGCGAGAAATTCAAAGAATCTGATTGAAGCATATGGTCACAGATTCACAGAAGTGGTGGGGTTCAAAATTGCCGTTTTCCCGCTCGCTCGTAGAAAATTGGGCCTCTCGGGAGTTTTCTACCTATTGGGCTGAAATGGCCCAAAAAGACCCATAAATGTTGGAAACAAAAGGAACTTTGCCTACTTCTATTAATGTCGGAAAAAATTATTAGTTATTTCTTTTTTTGAAACAAACCAACTGAACATTGCATTAATCAGGTAAAATACAACATTTATCCTTCAAAATAAAAGAGAAAATAGACTCAGGACAATCCTCCATCCATATTCTCTCCTCTTGCAACAACAAAGCCAGCTTTGCAAGATTATTTGAATAGTGAGATGAGATAAGATAGTTTTATATGAAAGTTAAATAAAATATTATTAGAATTTTCTTTTTTAATATTATTATTATTTTGAAATTTTAAAAATTTGAATTTTTTATTAAATTTTGTGTAGAAATTTAAAAAAATTATAATGATGAGATGAAATGAGATGATAATATTTTTCAATTCAAACGGCCTCTAAATAATGGGCTATAGAATTTCCTTCCCTTGGAGTAAAACTTAACAACCAGTCTGGATATGCTGTTAGTACCTGCTGCAAGTCTTCTACAAGTTGACCATAACAGGCAGCAAAGCATTGCTCTTCACTTTGAACTGCCTTGATCACCATCAAAGTATCACCCCCCAAAATAACTTTGCGACACCCTAACTCAAAGCATACCTCCATAGCTTTCCATAAAAGCCAGTCCTTTTCCTATGATTGGATTTGACACCCCATTCTTTTGGTCACAAACAGAAATCAAGAGCTCCCATTCCCAATCTCTCAGCACCACTTCCATACCAATTTTCTCTGTTTTTATCCACTACAGCATCAAAATTTGCTTTCACTACATTTGTAACAGGTGCTCTCCAGTGATGGGATGAAATTCATGCCCTCCCTAGTAGTTTTTTCTCATCTTTGAGGTCTTGTGCTTTCTTGTAAGTTTCCATACTTTCTAGAGCAGACCTCACAATTAGCCTTGGACTAGTGAATCTATTCTCAAAGCAGAACTGGTTTCTCCTAAATCAAATCCCCTTCATTAGAGTTGCAATCCCCTCACAGTTCTTTTTCTTCAATTTCCTTCTCACATTAATCCATAGATCTTTGAAATCTATTGCACAACTTGAGCTTTTCTGTAGCAA
Source organism: Carya illinoinensis (assembly GCF_018687715.1). Taxonomy (NCBI): domain Eukaryota; kingdom Viridiplantae; phylum Streptophyta; class Magnoliopsida; order Fagales; family Juglandaceae; genus Carya; species Carya illinoinensis. The sequence continues at coordinate 23,360,683 of NC_056753.1, read as the reverse complement.
ACTTCCCTTCTCTGTCCATACATCCATTGCTACTGGACAACTCCATATTGCATGCACTACAGTTTCTTCTTCCCTTAAACATATAGGACAGATGGCAGATTCAATAATTTTCCTGCAATACAGATTATACTTTGGAGGTAGAATATCATTCCCTACTTGCCATAAGAAAATTTTGATTGTTGGTGGCACCTGTATCTCCCATATACTCTTCCAGAACTCATCAATTACTGGTCCACTAGAAGTCTCGCCCTTCCATTTTTGTTTTCTGGTTTGTGATAAATGATAGGCACTTCGAACTGTAAACTTCCCATCCTTTGTGAAATTCCATATCTAGTTATCTTCAACCCCCATCTAATTACTTATAGGGATGCTGCATATTAATTTAGCTTCTTCAATATCAAAAATTTCCTCAGCGTTGTTCCACTCATTTTCATCCATTATAAGCTTACAGACTTTTGAGGTTGGGTTGAGAATCTTAATTGAGGATTGAATACGGTAGGAAGTTTCTTTAGGAATCTACCTATGACCCCATATATTGATCAGCTTGCCATTCCCCACTCTCCAAATTAATCATTCCTTTAATAGATTCCTAGCTGACCAGATACTTTTCCAAACCATCAAGGGAGAATTACCAAGTGGTACTACCAAAATATTAGAATGCCTGAAATATTTTCATTCTTTTCTAACATAAATTTATTTTAAAATAGAATGTATTTTAAAATGCCTATTTATACCCTCAAATTAGAAGTTGACAGTGTCAACTTTTAATGGATGAATAAAGTGGTCACCCACGAGATCATACCAAAATTTTATAGAAAATATTTAAATTAAAGAAAATTAGACTTCAACCACATTTGGTGGTTCGGCCTCCAAAGGCTTGCGGTTGGCACCACATGCAAGGTGGTATGCACTACCCTGGGTGGGGTGGGTCACTTCCACCATGCATCCAAGTGGTTTGGAAATTAAGATATGCTTGGTTGGTTGAGTGATCTCAACTCATCTCAAACTAATTATTTATAGGACCCATAATTTTTAATTTAATTTAATTTTATTTTTTATAAAAAGTTAAACCCCTTCTAATCTATTTCATACATTCAATTACATAACTCAGTTTAATTATTTAGATTCAAACATATCTCAATAAGACATACAAACACTACTATTTACAAATCAATTCAGATCATATATATAAGATCACCTCAGCATAGATGCAGCCTCACGAATGGTTTGATCCATATCTAAGTTTGATCTAGCAGCCACTAGTAGTGGTTTTTGGCTGATGCCAACAGATTTTCTACTAAATCTGCTCTAATGCGGGGATGGTTGGCTTACAAAAATTCTAAAATCCTTCTTTAATTATTAAATAAATAACTAATTAAGTACAAAAATTCGGTGAGTATCTTCAGTGGAAATAGAGTTTTCATATAATAATTAATAAAAAATAGAAATAGATCGAGTGAAATAGAAATGGAGTGACATAGAGTTAAAGGTCTAATTAAGGAGGATGGTACGTAATTATTAATTAGATTGTCCTGGTTATGATTAGTGGTTACTCTAGGTATGAAACAAATCCTACCATTAACAATGGATATCTTGTTTTTGAGTAATACTAGATATAATTTTGAGTTGTATATATAAATATTATTGTATACTTATTTTGAAAAAAAATAGTCTATTATTTAAAAAAATAATAATTTCTTTTCATAATAATCTCATATTTATTCATTTTTTTCAAAAATAGTATGCGGTGCTTGTGTATTTTATGATTGTAAATATCATTTTTTTTTTTATTTTTTAATTTTTTATGTAAGTTGATGTAAAAGATTTTTCTAACAATGGCGTGTTAGATGTGTCAAATTTTTCATATCACCTCATTATTTCAAAATTTTCAAATTTTTACATGAAATATGATAAAAAATTTTCAAGTTTCAAAATAATAATAATATTATAATAATATTTTATTCAAATTTTAACTTTTAACTTTTAACTTTTATCTCATCTTATCTCAACTCACTATCCAAACGGCACTAATTATAAGAATCTAGCACTTTTCATAAATATTTTGGATAACATTTATGTGCAATAGTTGTTTTAAAGCTTATTTAATGTGTTTATCTTTCTTTTGCTCGAGGTCTTTAAATTTGGTAAAAAACTTCAATAAATATTTTTCCCATTTACAAGGGGTAGGTGGGGATATTGGTCTCTCACAGTAAAGGTGATCACATTTTAATTTTTTTTTTGATACATTTTGAGGAAAGAGTTTCACTACAAAAAAATTAGTTTTTTGAGACAAAAAAATTTATTTAAAAAAATCAGAATTTCGTCCCTAGAAGTTTTTAGAGATGAAAATTTTTTGTCTCTATTTTGTCTCAGAAAGACCGTCTCAGAAGGTTTTCAGAGACAAAAATTGAATTTCGTCTCCAAAAAGTACTTTTAGGGATGAAATTGGAAGGAACCAGTCGAAACTGTTCGAACGAGAATTTTTTTTTAGACAAAAAAATTCCATCTCAGAATGAAGTTTGAATGAAAAAATTATTGTTCAAACAACAGAAAATGTTAATTCGAATCAACAATCATCTCTGACCAAATCCGTTCAAACAACACATTTTGAAGTGATTTGTGTTCAAAGAGAAATTTTAACTATTCGAACAGACAATATATTTACGAAAATCTTTTGTTCGAATGAAGTTTTGAAAAATATCGTTATTCGAATGAGTATTTAATTGTTCGAACAAAAGCACTGATTGTATTTCTCGATACGTTCGAATCAGTTTTTTTATGTTCGAATGGATATGTTTTTGTTCGAATGTATGCATAAATGGTAATTTACCATTCGAACGGATTATTTAAAGTTTGAACGGTATTGATCAAACAAAATAAAATTTAATTAAAAAGAACATACTAATACAAATTGTAATCTATATACATTAATTGTTCAAATGTTTACAAACATCATAAATAAAGACAATTAAAAAAATTAAATGAAATATGATTGTGGTGGTACTGGTGGCATAGGGTTTTGAGACATCATTGACTGTAATTGTTCAAATATTTTTTGGTTATTTAATTGTAGCATCTCTTCTAATCTTGCCTCTAAATTTACTGCTTGATCTAATCGGGTCAACAATTCTTTTTCCTTCGACCTCAATCGTTCTATCTCAAGTGTAGCTTCCTCTAACCTTTTAGTTTGGTCATCATTTGATCTGGTTTTAGAAGAGGATGATGATGTTGAGGATGGTTTTATGCAACATCTTAAGCCCCTCAAATATCCAAAACGTGATCCAAGAACTTGAGAAAAGATTTGAGCATCGTTGACAGATGATTCATCAGATAGATCTGCAGTAGTGTCTTTAAGAGATTTCATCTTGTCCTACAAAAAGAAAAACATTAAAATTAGTATAGGTAACAAAAATATATTTAGATAATGAAATTAAATAAACTTAAACTATATAATTTGCTTCTGCTTCAGGATTACTCCAAACACCATCACGATTTTTATGTACTTTAGCATACAATTGGGTCAGATCACAATCAACAGGATTTTCTTTTTGCTGCAAAATGAAAATTAATATTAAACCAGAAAAGTGTATGTATTATTATTCAATGGAGACTAAAATAACTAACCTTTTTTTTTACAAGCGATGAAAAGATCAAGAACCCGCATGATGGTGTATCGTTAAATTTGATCTATTTGTTTTGTTCACCGTACTCCGTTGCTAAAAAAAGTATTATAATTTTATGTTTAATACATCTATCATATTAAAAAAAGACAGCAGCGAAATTACCTGATAAACAGAATCTTCAAACAGATCACAAATTTTCTCTCATTCGTTTGGTGGCATTGCTTGGAATGGATTTTGACACACCTCTGTCGTAGTACTGAACTTCTGATAGTGTGCATGGCATCGACCTTTGTACTTCCAAAATGCATTCGACATCAGTTTCTCAATCGTTAGTCGATCCTTTTGTCGGCCAAAATTTAGTTCAAACTCATCCTTCAAAAAATTAGAAGCAATTAGTATAATTTCAAAAGTTATTTAAATAAAAATGTTCTCTAGAGTAACTTATTACCAGACAACGATTTTTGATGTGATCTTTCACATCTTGGAAAACTTTAGCTCCGAAGGATGTAGCCATCGGTGCATACGTGCAAGTAAGTGTACCAACATAAGAAGCAAGCCAAGCTGTTGAATTCCCAGAGCCATCGGTATGATCATCAGGTATATCAACTTTAATTTTACCAACTTTCCTTACTTTCTCTATGCCGACACCCCTCGTTATGCCTCTAACTCAACACTGATTTACAATAGCTATATATACAAAAATTAAATCATATATTTTAATTAAATTATTTTATTTAAAAGATATATGATGATAAAATATCTTATTCTGGTTCTGGTGATGTTGGCTCACCATTGTTGACAGGTGAATCACACAGAGAGTTAGTAGGTGGTAGGGATGGCTCACGTGTTCTTTTGCGTTTAGGGGGCATATCTGTTTGAAATTATAATAAATTATTATTCAAACAAATGGGAGAATCTTTTTATAAGAATTATACCTACACAAATATCTGTTTGAAAATCATTCAGTATCAGTTTTGTTGGACTAGTCACTCTCATCATCAGTAGACACTTCAGTTGATTCATATTCTTCCGACATGTCACCTTCAATTACTTCGGGTTGAACATCTTCTATGCTCAATGGGACCATGTCATATTGGTTTAGATCAACAAATAGATTGATGTCTTATTCCTTTTCTTGATATGCTTCTTCATGGTCTGGACTATCAACTTCTTCATGTGGTTTGTTTGCCTCTAGAATATAATCATATACATTTCTTGGTGCAAACTTCTAGACTACCCGCCATGGATTTCTGAACTCCAGATCATCTAAATAAAAAATTTGATTTGCTTGGTTTGCAAGAACGAAAGGATCGTCCTCATACCATTTGCAAGAGGTATTGACACTTACAAAATATTCATCCTTACGCACTCCCAACTTAGGATTTGAGACATCCCACCAATTACATTTAAATAACCAGACCATATATCCCCCCACATATTTTAACGCTATGATATCATCCCCATGGCTTCTTTTGACTACGACCCCATAATTTTGAGTTTTAATATATCATTCTCTGTCTGCTGTGTGAAATCTATGATGGGTGCACCCTAAGTACAATCTCATTGTGCATCCTCCCACAATAATCCAAATTCTTCATTTCTCTCAAATGATTGTGCAGATGTTCCTTCTCCATCCCTGGTACCAAATATGTCTGCGCCAAGATCCCCTAACATTTCAATCATATCTTCTCCATTATCATAACTGTCATCAGAAACATCATCATTTATGTTGTCTGATTGAGATTACTGCTAAATCGAACTCCCTTAGGAAATGGTTCGCCATGTAAAACCCAATGTGAATATTTTGGATCAAACCCATTTACGAATAAATGATCCTCCACAGCCATCATATTATATGAATTAAGGTTTTTACACTTCTTGCATGGGCATCTTATAAATTCTCGACTATCAACACTCCCACAAGCAAATTCTAAGAAAGACTTCACCCCTTGTGCATATTGCTTATAGTCTCGACCAAGTCTATCTCCCAACAACATCCAACTCTTATCTATCTATAAAAAACCCAATTCATGGGATAAGCACTATCAATAAATTATTACAATAAACGTGTCTGGGTATCATTTATTTTTAAGGTAGTTGGTCTTATCTCATTCGAGAGACTATCATCTATATCGCATATATACTCAGTCCAAAACTTATATGTTAGTAAAAATTTCGACAGCATTTCCCTACAATTCATCAAGTATGCTAGTCACGGTAAGTCATCGATCCTATTCATGGGCCGAGAAACTTACAAACTACATACTCGAAGAATGTAAGAAAATGCTAAACCAAAATTTTAATTGACTAACGCATGAGTTTTAACTAAATATATATGCCATATAGATGATAGAATCACAAACTGTCCACTTTGAACAATTCAAAAGTTGTACTCAAACATTATTTACGAGAATATTTTGCCACAACTCTCGAACGGGTCTAAGGTTTAACTACATGTAAAATAATTAGAAAATCCAACTGCTCAGTAATAAACATAACAAGTATACATCACAAATACATTATAAGATTACATTACAAGTATACATGATGGGCCCCTAAATATATTTAAGTACTTATAATTCTTTACTTAAAGATTCCATCATATTAATCATCTTAATTAGAGTACTTAAATATTTTCAAATATTTAATTATAATTTTTTATAACTAATATTTTATGGTTTCTTTTTTAGTATTAATCTATTAAATATTTTCACTAATACATTAAACTTCTTTTACTAAATATTTTATAATTATATTTTAAGTTTTCGAATATTACAATACAGTACTTAAATATTTACAATTATACATTATAATTACATTATAACTATCATCTAATTGATACTGCTTGAACAAACACTCAATATGTTCGAATATGATAAAGCTATCATTTGATTCCGTTTGAACTGAGTACATTCAATTCAAACAGTATTCAGAGTGTTCGAATGGGACAAAGGTAGAAACCAGTCACGAAAAAGAGTAAAAAACTGAACTGCAAAACACAATTTTCACATACATGATGGCATATTTCAATACAATATATTGGAAACTATATAATTATCCCTAAATATGATTATTAAATAACTTAGAAAACTATAAAAACTTACCTCTAATTTTTACAATCCAATAAAAATATCAATCCACAATATCTATATATGTATAAAACACATTAAACAGCTATTCTATCCCAACAAATAAATGCAACAAATGAAATTGTACTTGTAAACGAAAATTGGAATGAAAAATAATAAAAAAACCATTTACCTCTTGTCCTTCTTTCTTCTCTCTCAAAAATCTTTTCTCTCTCACTTCTTTGAAGCTCTCTCTCTCCACAAGACTCTCTAACAGCCTCTGCCACGCTCTCTCTCCCTTTCTCAAACTTCAATCCGAGTGAAATTGCTAATAGTATAATATTTTATTTAGTATCACTACTATTGTTATACTTATAATTAGTATCACTATAAGTATAATACTAAGTATCACTAATAGTATAATATTATCTATTATAGTATAGATAGCATAAATATTTGAAAACTAATAGTACTATAATACTTTCTAATATATTCTAAGTACTTGGTTTATTAATTACTAATACACAAACTAAATATATTAGATATATGTATTTTATACTTATATTTAGTACAATGTTTTACTATAGACTTAGTATAGTACTATATAATGTAATGTTTTGCCTGAGATTATTTTATACTCATCTAATGCATAATTTAAGTATTAGTACTAATATTAGTATATATTGTTTTACCTCTTGTACTTATATATATCAAATTATTTATGATTTTAGTTCGAATTGATAACCTTTCCGTTCGAACTAATTCACATTATTTAAGCTGTGATACAGTTTCTTCTCCGGTCATTCTTGCATCCTCTCATTCAATCCGTCCAATCGAATCCTCTGCCGTTCGTAGCCCCAACGCAGCCACAAACTCCGACCAAGTTCTCAAATCCCCTACAACAAGAGGTATGGGTTAAATTCCATTTATTTTTACTGATTAAATCATTGGTTTTGGGGGGTTCAGATTTTGAATCAATCCGACCCCATTTTGTTGTTTTGGGTTTGAATGACACAAAAGTAATCGATAGAAATGATGGGGCTTTACTCCTCAATCATTTCTACTGATTAAAATCTTGGTACATTGAATATTTTTGGATTTGTAGATTTGGGACTGAGTCGACTCAGCCATGTCTGTTTGGCTCAATCCCGTTCGAATGAGCCTAAATTCTATTCAAATGAAAAGTAAAAGTCCATTCGAATGGAATTTATGCTCATTCAAATGGAAAAGAAGTTCATTCGAATGGACTTCTTGCTCATTCGAATAGATGTTTTATGAGGTCATTCGAATAATGTTAAATTCCATTCAAATGGACTTTTACTTCATTCGAATGAAAATTTAGGCCATTCAAATTGAATTTTAATCATTCGAACTAAACATGATATTTGGCAGCCCTTATTCGAACGGATTTGAATCCATTCGAATAAACGCTTGCCAAACACTGCAGCACAACATTTATGTCCTCTAATTCACCTTAATTAAATTACATAATTATTTTATAGATCAACAGTATACTAATGGCAAGTAGCAGCGGAAGAAAACGTTCCCAACCCCAGACATGCCAAAGTAGCGAAGCAGCTCCTTCTCAGCCTGCCGTGCGGCCTATACTAGTTGAGCATGAGATCATTCTGGATGACTCTTGTGATCTCACTTGGGAGGGACGGAGCATACATGACATCATTACCGATCGTGGATGGACCCCGATTTGTCCGCAGAGGGGAGCGGCATATCTTGAGATGGTCGGTGAGTTTTATTGTGCCATGGGAGAGCAGTCAGGTGATGCTCTGTGCTACAACTTAGTAGTCTAGAGAGTGAGTATTATCTTTTCTCCCTGCATTATTGCTGAGTTTCTTGATCTGTGGCGGGAGCTCGGTGCATATCCTGCAGCACCAGCACCAGCACCAGCACCAGAGATAGCAATGACTGCACCATCTGGAGAGGACACACTAGTCGCATCCTCATCGCTAGCACCAGATGTATAGACTGCAGAGCTGGATGCTGGCTCGGATGATAGTGAGAGCCGCGTTGAGGTACCTGATGATGGTCTTACAGACGATCAGGTTCATGACATTGTGCAAGAGCCTTCAGCTCCTCCATATGATGGCAGTAAAGTGATCCGATAGGCCGACTGTATAGCATTTTTCAGAATGCTTAATCTGATTGTCGGATATAATATTGATCCAAAAAAACACAAGACTGATTTCGGGATCGAGCGAGCTAGATTTTTGTTACGGTTAGCACAGGGGGAGCCGATTGATTTGGCATTATATTTATTCCTCCGCATTCGATCAGAGTCACGCTATTCGGATGGAGATAGTCTACTATTTGCACTGCTGATATCTAACCTCCTACTTCAATCGGGGATTCAAGTGACTTCGACTGAGCGGAGGACACCATAGATGGGGTCCGTTAACAGGATCACATTCAGCAAGAGCAGGGGTCACTTGCCGAAGACTCATGCAGTACAAGATCAGCCTTCGCCTACTGATCCAGCTTCCGGATGAGGTATGAGCTATATTGGCGAAGCACCACCAAATTATATTCTGGGACTTCATTCAGCCCATCATGGATAAGTTTAAGGACGTGGAAGGACGCTTATATACCTTACAGGAGGATTTTGATTTATTTAATAAATAGATATTGTTAGTTATTATTTTACTTTTTTCATATTGTATAGAACTTCTAACTCTTTTTGGGATGTAATTAATGTATGATTTTTATTTTTAGTATTTGCTAGCCTCTTTGTTGTTAATTATATTTTTTTCTCATTATACTTAATATTCACGATAATTGAAAAAATGGCACTATCTCTAAAGTAATATTTATTTAACTAAAATATTTTTAAAATAATTACATAAAATTAATTTATGAATTTGTAAATATTTTAATTCATTGTAAATCATAATATATAATATATAGAAATTTTTATTTACTTTGAAAATGATAAAAAATTAATAGAAAAAATATGTATTATTATAATTTTAACAATGTATCTTTTCAATTAAATAATACCGTTCGAACGAGTTAATACTAATTCGAACAGATTATATTGTATTCGAATAGATTAATTATCTGTTCAAATTAAATTTTATTAGTTCGAACGGTTTCGATTTTTTAAAATGATTTAATTTGTCTCAGAATCTCCGGTTCGAACTAATATTTATTAGTTCGAACGGATTTATAAGGTTCTTCATATTTTGAGATGAAATTTAAATGTCATCTCTGAAAAGTATCTTTAGGGTCGAAATTTATTTCGTCCTTAACAAATTTCGTCCCTAAAAAGAAAATTTCTTGTAGTGTTTCAAAGTTTAAACGACCTCTATTTTGGAGATTGAGGGTTATACCAATCAAACCACAGGCATTTGGCTCATATTTTAATCTCCCTCATAAATTATATATTGTAAAAACCATCAATATCAAAGCCACATACATCTACGGAAAACAACGTGTTGAGGGAAAAATGAGCGTATTGGCATATTCTTGTAAAAACTTGTGTAAAATAGTGTTGTTGTGGAAAGGCTTGAAGATTGGTCAAAGAAGGCGACTTCGCTCGACCCTCGCTCGACGGAGCGCTCGAGCAAACTTGGGCAGATTGCATCGCTCGACCCTTGCTCGACGGAGCGCTCGAGCGAACTTGGGCAGATTGCACCACTCGACCTTCGCTCGACATACAGCTCGAGCGAACTCAGGCAGATTCAACCGCTCGAACCTTGCTCGACACTGAGCTCGAGCGAACCCAGGCAGAGTGTGTCGCTCGACCCTCGCTCGACACTGAACTCGAGCGAACTCAGGCAGAATCGACCGCTCGATACTCGCTCGACAGGTCGCTCGAGCGAACTTTGGCAGATTGTTTCGCTCGACCTTCGCTTGAGCCAATGTTCCAGATCACTTACAATGTAGGGTTTTGAACGCCTCATTTGATGAGAACTATAAATAGAACAGGTTAACTTCTGTTCTAGGTGTGGAGAATCAGAGCAAAAACCCTAAGGGCCTCCAAGAACTTCTTAGAGCAAACTCTCCCCCATTTGTTTGATTCTCTATTGGATAAACATTTCTCCACCACAACTCATTCAAAATCAACTCTTACTTGAGTCCATTGAAGTGGACATTTTTGTTGGCCGGAAGAGTCCGGAGCTGCCGTTGATGCAGAGATCGAGAGGTTCTCGTGGGAAGCTATAGGAAGGTCGGAGTTCCGACACTACATGCGTGTAGAGATCGAGTGGGTCACTCGTGGTGTTGCAAGCCAAGGTTAGCTACTACAAAGGTTTTGTGAGTGTCTCTAAATTGGTTGTAACAAACTAAAATTTCTATAGTGGATTTGAGGTGGTGCATTACACCCGGAGTGGTTTTAGATTTTGAAGATGTTCTTCAAATGAGTTTCCACTCCGTGATCAAAATCATGTGTTGATTATTTTTGTTATTTGATTCATTTATTAACTGCTTGTTTGTCTAATTTTCAAAAGGCCATAAAAATTAGATTACACCTATTCACCCCCCTCTAGGTGTAGTGTTGGGTAGAACCACTGCTTTTTCAATTGGTATCAGAGCGGGTTCACTCCGCTAGGATTTAGTTCCTGAGTGTGATCCTGCTGTAGTGGTTTAAATGGATAGGTTTCAATCACTCACATCTCCACCATTTTTTTATGGAAGCAACTATGCGTATTGGAAAGTTCGAATGAGAGCTTTCCTTAAGTCTGTGGATGAACGAGTGTGAGCTTCCGTAACAAAGGGATGGAAAGAACCGGTTGTAGTCATTGAAGGAGTCCAAACCCCCAAGAGTGTGGAAAATTACTCTAGGGATGAAGTCAATGAGTGTAGTTGGAATAGCAAAGGCTTGAATGCAATGTTCATGGCCGTGTCCCAAGAGGAGTTCAAGAGAATCTCCATGTGTGAAAATTGCAAAGAGGCATGAGACATTCTTGAGGTTACCCATGAAGGTACCAAGGCTGTAAAGAATTCTAAACTTCAAATGCTGACCACCAACTTTGAAGAACTTAGGATGAAGGATGATGAAACTTTTGATGGCTTCTATAGCAAACTTAATGATATTGTCAATTCTCGTTTTAATTTAGGGGATAGAATTCCTGAGGACAGAATTGTGAGAAAAGTCCTTAGATCTCTTCCTGAGAGGTTTCGTCCTAAAGTCACTGCAATAGAAGAAAGCAAAGACTTGGACAACATGAGAATTGAAGGGTTGGTGGGTTCCTTACAAACCTATGAACATACTCTTCCTATGGATAAGAAAAACAAGTCCATAGCCCTCAATGCTATTAGAGAGGAGTCTGGTGAATCTTCTGATGAACTTGCCATGAGTGACAAGGAGATAGCATTTTATGCTAAAAAATTCAGGAAGATGTTTGCCCAGAAAAACCCAAGACAGGAGAAGAGAAGGTTCAAAGGTTTCAATGGAGGTTCTAGTTCAGAAAACCGAGAAGGGAGGTATAAGCGAGAAACTAGAGCTGTCAATGACAATATCCAGTGCCATGAATGTCATGGTTTTGGTCACATTCGACTTGAGTGTGCGAATTACAAAAAGACCAAAGAGAAAGCTAATGCTGCTTCCTTGACTGATAGTGAGTCTGAGTCAGGTGACTCACAAGAGAGTTCTCCCAGGAAGAAAAATCTCAACTATATGGATTTCACTTCCTTTGTTGTAGGGAAAAGTCATTGCAGTGAATCTGTGGTTGAAATTGAGAGTGTTTCTGAAAATGAATCCGGGGATGAAGATGATTTGCAGGAAATCTATGAAAAGTTGTATAAGGAATGTGTGAAATTGAGAAAACTCAATAAAGCACATATTGAGGAAATAGATTTATGCAAAAGAGAAAATGAAGGACTTCAAGGCAAACTAAGAGAAGCCATTGGTCTAACAGATGAGTTACAAAAGAGGAATGTGACTTTGGAGGATAAAGTGACAACTCATGAAAATGAGCTAACTTTGTTAAATACTAAGTTGCAGAAATTCTCCATTGGGACAAACCAGCTTGACCAACTCCTAAGTTTAGGAAAGTCTTCTAGTGATAAGAGTGGTTTAGGCTATTTTGAAGAGAATCCTGATGCTCCTTCAAGCTCAAAAGCCTTTTGTAAAAATGTGAGAACCACAGTGTTTGTTCATGAAATGACTGAGAAAAGAAAGGCTCATCCATCTGAAAAGGGTAAGAAGCCTATGCAAGCGCAAAACTCTGTTCCTCCTCCCAAAAGACAAGGCGCTCGCAACATGAGCCCCATATGTCATCACTGTGGGAAGTTAGACCATATTAGACCAAACTGTTTTAAATTAATGAGTCATTTTGTGCATGCTCCTGCATTCGTTAACTGTAGAACTGCTTATCCTTCTGGAAGGGGTAAGAATTACATGAATGACCCCAAGAATGTCTCAACCTTCTTGAGATAAAGAGTTCATAAAGCAAGCCCCGTGTGTCATCATTGTGGTAAGATTGGTCACATCCGACCAAACTGCTTTGAGCTTAGGAGGCACACCAAGAGAACTGAAAAGCCATTCTCAAGAAAATGGATACCAAGGTGGATCATCCAAAAGGGGAAGACGCAAGCCACACATGGTCTTGGTGCTATAGACTGACAGGTATGCATTACATGCATTTTTGTTTTATTTTGTTGTTAATTTTTTTTTAGTTTCTTTGTTCTTGTTTGCTGCCCCTACATGCACTCCATGATTGCGCTATATAATAGTGGGGTTGTTAATTCTAAAATCTAGGTGCATGTATCTTTTGAGATTTGTATCATATACCTATGTTTTACAAAGGTTTGGAACATGAGTATCTCGTGTAAGCTGTGACTGGCATCACATACTTCACTCCAAACTCGGTCAATTGACATTTCACCACTTGTGAGTTTATTGGGGAGGCAATCAAAAGTGGTAGGAAGCTATATCTTCATACAGAATTGACCACGGGCTAGATGACCTCATCATGGTTCGTTTGAAAAAAAAAATATGTATCTCAAAAGGAAAAGAAAAAGTGAAGTTGTAATTAAAAAAAAAAAAGGGGTGAAAAACAGAATGAGTTTTCTGTTTTCTTGAACCCTGAAATAAGTATTTAAACAGAAAGATTCAGGTCCTAGCAGCATTGGGTTTGACTTTCTGTATCTTGAATGAGCTTCCCAAGCACTTATGGTTTCATGTTCAGCCCAACCCCACTCACGCCTTACGGTTGAAATTTCTTGATTGAGCAAGGACCGCTTTAAACACGCACATCTATATTACTTGTGATACTTTGTTTTTAACTGCGTGTTTTATGGGAATATGATGCTCTTCTACATTTGATATGTACTCTTAGTTTGAAAATTGACATTCCCAGTATTTGTCCAAGTCATGTGAGTGTTGTGTGCTTCAAAATTGGGCAAAATGTGATTTTCTGGTGGTCTCGCTCGACCCTCGCTCGACTCCGCTCTAGCGAAAATCGCTCGATAGCCGCTCGAGGGTTTTAAGTTCGCTCGAGCGAACGACTGTTATAAAACTCGAGCGCTGCTCGAGCCGCTCGAGCAGACTGCTCTGTTTCGTGCTTTTTTCCCCTCCCGTGCGATTTTCTTCCACTTTTCTCAAATTTCTTCGTTTAATCGAGTGTTTTACTTTCGAAATCATCTCCAAATCAAGGTAAAGCCCTTTCTCTTTTGTATTTTCATGATTTGGTGATTTTATTTTGGGTATTTCCGTGTAGTTTGAATATGGTGTTCGGATTGGGGGTCTTTGAAGGTTTTTCTTGAAATTGTTCCATTTATTTGGTTTATTGAAACTCCTTTGGAGTGTTGGCTACTTGTTTGGTTGTATTTAGGAGGCTTTTGAAACTCCCATGGGCTTATGCCCGAGTTTCCCACTTGGATGCACTCCAAGTGTTCGATAAAATGCCTAAATGAAGTTTGTATTCTCTTTTTCATCATGCAATGGCATAGCATTGTCCCCATATCTATTTCATGTCTATCCTAGGTTTGGGACATCGTTTAACTATGATTGCATTGGGTTTGAAGGTGTTTTGGTTTAGAAGCGGCATTGGCTTGCATGTGGGTTGTCATTGCATATGTGTCATGCACATGGGTTGGCATTAGCATGCATGTTGGTTATTCACATGAGTTGGCATTGGCATGCATATGGGACACTTTGAACTAGGCATTTATCATTGTTTTGAAAAATGAAGAGCGGCATAGAGCATGCACCAAGTCCTACATTATCGGCTGGCATTGTTGTGTCAGCATGCATGCATTCATCACGTCTTCACATTGCCTTAGCCTTGTCTAACGTCGTTGACTCTGCCTCTTGTGACAAAAAGGGGGAGATATTGTTGAGGGGGAGTAGTACGGTACTTTTAACTCAGGGGGAGTGTTACTTGTACTAACATTCTTTTTGGGGGAACAGCAGCTTTTGGTTATATCTGTTGAATTATATCTCTTGTTAGCTGCTGTTGTTTGACTAATGTTTCTTGAACTCAATCTTTGATTTGTTGCTTAATGAAATATTTCTTTTCTAAAACCTGTACTTGACATGACTGTTCATGAATTATGATTTGAGAATTGCAAATATGTTTTTGTGCATATGTGAATGGGTATGTTTAACCGTTTGCTAAGCGTGTGCAGAAATATTTCAACATGTTTAGGAATATGGATCTAGTTGGGTGTGCTAGGATTAAATCATATGTATAGGATAGAGGTTTTGTCACAGAAATGCCAAAGGGGGAGATTGTTGAGGGAAAAATGAGCGTATTGGCATATTCTTGTGAAAACTTGTGTAAGATAGTGTTGTAACAAGTGTTGTTGCGGAAAGGCTTGAAGATTGGTCAAAGAAGGCGAGTTCGCTCGACCCTCGCTCAACGGAGCGCTCGAGCGAACTTGGGCAGATTGCACCGCTCAACCCTCGCTCGACGGAGCGCTCGAGCGAACTTGGGCAGATTGCACTGCTCGACCTTCGCTCGACATACAGCTCGAGCGAACTCAGGCAGATTCAACCGCTCGACCCTCGCTCAACACTGAGCTTGAGCGAACCCAGGCAGAGTGTGTCGCTCGACCCTCGCTCGACACTGAGCTCGAGCGAACTCAGGCAGAGTCGACCGCTCGATACTCCCTCGACAGGTCGCTCGAGCGAACTTTGGCAGATTGTTTCGCTCGACCTTCGCTCGACACTTCGCTCGAGCCAATGTTCTAGATCACTTACAATGTAGGGTTTTGAACGCCTCATTTGATGGGAACTATAAATAGAACAAGTTAACTTCTGTTTTAGGTGTGGAGAATCAGAGCAAAAACCCTAAGGGCCTCCAAGAACTTCTTAGAGCAAACTCTCCCCCATTTGTTTGATTCTCTCTTGGATAAACATTTCTCTACCACAACTCATTCAAAATCAACTCTTACTTGAGTCCATTGAAGTGGACATTTTTGTTGGCCAGAAGAGTCCGGAGCTGCCGTTGATGCAGAGATCGAGAGGTTCTCGTGGGAAGCTATAGGAAGGTCGGAGTTCCGACACTACATGCGTGTAGAGATCGAGTGGGTCACTCGTGGTGTTGCAAGCCAAGTTTAGCTACTACAAAGGTTTTGTGAGTGTCTCTAAATTGGTTGTAACAAACTAAAATTTCTATAGTGGATTTGAGGTGGTGCCTTACACCCGTAGTGGTTTTAGATTTTGAAGATGTTCTTCAAATGAGTTTCCACTCCGTGATCAAAATCATGTGTTGATTATTTTTGTTATTTGATTCATTTATTAACTGCTTGTTTGTCTAATTTTCAAAAGGTCATAAAAATTAGATTACACCTATTCACCTCCCTCTAGGTGTAGTGTTGGGTAGAACTACTGTTTTTTCACAATGTATATGCATTTGTGTATATATGTGGTGAGAATTGTATACTATATCATAAGAAAAATTCTAGTTGTAAACAGAATTACGCATTAATATGTGCATTAATTTATTGTGATTAGTCAAAAAATAGATTTTATTAAAAATAATGTTAATTTAAATTTTAAATATAAAAGAATTAGTATTAGTACGCAGATTAATACGCGACTTTACTTATATGTAGCAAAACTCATATCATAATTAAGTGATGATTACATGATAGTTCTCTATCCGGTAATTATCTCAACATGAGATTCACAAAAGTAAGTTACAAAGTCTCTCTCACAATTCATTAAAAGGCACGAAAAATGATAAGGGAAAAATTAAAGGATTTAAAAGAAAAATCTTAACATAGCTCTTCATAATCATGGAGAAGATCATGATCTGCAGATCATGGTCTTTTAGTGCTGAGCACTAAAGTATATATGAACTGCTCTCTTTGCTTAATTAAAGCAAGCCAGGAATGTAGGGCACCCCCGTTGGTTGGATCCAGGTACTGCCACCAAGGAAGGTACCGGGAGTAAATTCTTGGGCTTGGTTCAGATTGAGCGTCTTGATGCCTCGCCATTTAACTCTATTTGCGAGGCCGGCACCCAGACCCATGTTGCCGACCTCAGCATAGAAGCAAGTGTCGAGAGCAAAGTTACCCATCCATGGCAACCACCCCTCAGGCTGGATGACGCCTTCGATATGGCTTTGCATAATGATGGTTCTTGAGTATTGCCTCCATGGCCTACCAAGGAAAGCCTTGTTAATGTCCTTCACCGGCAAGTACGCTGGCTCGGCGGTGATAGTACATCCCTGGAGGACGAGCCCGGTGTTCTCACGCTCATATGACCTTCCTTGGGCTGTGACGATGCACTGCTGGTTCTCCATTGGCTTCCTGATGATCATCTTGCAATTTTGCAACACCGCAGATGCGTCACCAAAGATGAAGTCGATAGTCCCAGAGATGGTGCAATCGCGGTAGAACTGGCGGTGGGTGTGGGCATAAAGGGTGTCTTGGTACCCATCTATTTGGCAATTGAAGAATATTGACATGTCGGATTGGACGTTCAGTGCCACAGCCTGGTGCTTCGCAGCTCCTGCAGAGTTCTCGAATCCAATGTTCTTGGCCATGAAGTTCTGTCCAACCACCGCTGCAACATCCAAATTAAGATTTAAAAAAAAAAAAAACGATTAGTGCATAAAACATTTGGAAAGAAATGGAAGGCATATAGGCTCAAATTGGATAGTCGAATTGAAATCTGATCAGATTGGATAGTCTAATAGAGAGACATACAGACACAACGTACATTAAATGCTCGTTTGAGGTCCATAATATCCCGAAAGTCTTACATATATAAATATGAACAACTAGTACCGTGTCTATCTTTTTCCTTAATTGGATTATCAAATTTGCTTAAATAATTAAAAAATATCTATGCTTAAGGCCAAGGCTCAAAGAATAGTCTCTTTTCTGCTTATTTAAATTAGAAATGGGAGGGAAAGAGAGGAACAAAATGACATATATACGTACACAAACACGAGACATATACTTACAAAATGTTGCAGTCTTGAATGTGGGGGTTCCATCGACGAAGTTAGAATTTCCGGTGATTTTGGTCTTTGTGGGACCATCTCCAATCATAGTCACAAAGGTCTTGAACTTGTCAAGAATCACAGTCTCCTGATAAACTCCTTCCTTGATATAAATCACGAAGGTTTTGTTGTTTTTTTTGGGAATGTCCACAAGAGCCTCATTGATAGTCTTGTATTTGCCACTTCCGTCCTTGGCCACCACCACGTCAGCATTAATGTTCGTCGAATTAGTGGTCGCGAGGAGCTTCCGTTGCGCTTCATCGAGCCACGAATTTGGTACCTCATCGACTTCGACGTGATCATGATCTTTTTCCACTGAGAGAAGCCGTTTCATCCCAGGAATCTGAAGATCGGTCAAGATGGTCGAGATCTCTACTACCATGGCAAGGCCATTCTTGGTTAGTTCTTGTGATGTCTTCAGGATAGTCTTCATCTTGTCCCCGGCATCACCAGTCGTGTTCTCGAAACCATCCAAGCAAGTTTGCTCGTAAGTGATTGCACCACTGAGCCAAACTTTGAGGTCAGCAAGGTAATCGTCAAGCTTGCTAACTTCCAAGGCACCGATCTTTTCAAAAGATTGTTGGAGATCATCTACGGCGTACTCAAGAAGCTCTTTGCAGTTCTCCAAGGCCTGTTTTGCTCTGGGGTCGTTAGCCAGCTCTTTCAACGTGGTAGAGTTTGCCATTGCTGTGCCAAGTTCCTGCATTGCGACATGGAAGCCGACCTTGATTAGCTCTTTGGGGTCGGTGGAGTTCCCAGCTGAGGAGGACAGGCTTTTCTCGCAAGTTTCTTTGTAGTCGGTGGGTTGGCAAATGGCCTTGATCGACTTCATGGATGTTGAAACCCCTTCTCTATTACTACCACGGGATTCAGGATCATCATGCGCACCGCGGTTAGCCCCAACAGCCACAGCTACGACCATGGCCACCAGAAGAGCCGAACACAATCCGATAATGCTGTACTTCTTGCTCTTATTCTGGTTTCCACGGTTGGAGACATCGTTGTTTCCTCCTTGCGGCATTTTTTTCCCTATAAATTAGCTTAATCTACCCTAAAAGAAAAAGAAAAAGAAGAACGATTAGAATTAGATTTGTTTTGTATTTTCTATATATATATATATGTATATGTATTATCTTTTGGTATAATTTTTCGTTTGATATATAGTACTAGATCGAAGAGAGGTTATAAACTTATACGTACGTACCCACAATTGAAACAAGCTAGCAAACAGAGCTGTTGGGGTCGTCTTTTTCTTGGGAAAGTTATTTATGCCCTCTGCAGGGCTCTGATATATATATAGTAGATTTTCTCAATGAAATTTATATACATGATCTATATAAGGAAAAACGTGAATTTGAAAGATGATGGCCATTGTTGTTGACAAACGTGAGGTAGGAAGGAGAGCCCCCGCAAAATGTTTTCCAAATTTGAGAGCTTCCATGCACCATTAATCAAATACTTTGAATTGTCCAACCTCACTTTCTTAACCATTGTTTAGTTTGGTCCATTTTTTGCGCAAAAACACTGGTCTTATGAGGATATAATTAAATGCATGGTTACAATATTTAAAATTAGATATGATCATTATTATATTTAGATTTTTAGTAAATTCTACTATCCATTAGTAGTACCTAACCTTTCTTTGATTTTATACTAGGCTGCTAATAATTGAAGTATTTTATAAAAGTAATTATATATGTTTGGTCTTGGAATTTCCTGGTGGAGATCTAAATTAATATAGATTAATTACTGACCCAACTTAAAAGAAAGAAAAATACAAAACTAAATACCCATATGGAGACTATATATATTATCATCAGCACCATTCCCACAAATATATTACAACATTATGGACTCGTTTGGATACTATTTTTAACATTATTGGGTGTTGGGTTAAGATGTTTAAATCAAAATGTTTTGAGTTAAGATGTTTGATTGGGTTTAGGAAAGGAGATTAGAGAAAAAGTTAAATAAAATATTGTGAAGTTAAAAAATTATTTGAGAATATAATCTTTAAATATATATTATATTTATTTTAAAATTAAAAAAAAGTAATATTATTTTTTGTGTTTTGTTTGAGAGTTTGGAAAATTTATAATGATTAGATAAAAAAGTTGAAGTTTTGAAATTGTAAATGTTTTGTGTTTAAGTGATATTTGAGAAGGAAATATATAAGAATACTTGGAAAAACAATTGTGTTGCCAAACGGCCAAACAGAACCTAAAAGTTTATTTGGAATACTCATCTCATCTTGTTTCAAAACTTTTCAAAATTTTCTTCTCAAACAATATCACTCAAACACAAAGCACTTTCAATTTCAAATATTCAATTTTTCATCTAGTCATTACCTAATCATTACAATTTTTCTAAACTTCTAAACAAAATATAAAAAATAACACAATTTTTTCAAATCTTAAAACAAAAATAATATTAAAAAATAATATTCTAACAATATTTTAACTTTATAATATTTTTATTTAAAATTATCTTTTTCAATTTTCAAAACCTAATAAAATATCTTAACTCAAATTATTTGATCACTACTATTCACAAACCATTAATTTATTACTATTTATAGATTTCTCATCTCATTTCATCCCTAAGCATCCCCTAAGGGCCCGTTTGGATACTTAGAATATCTCAGTATATTTGTGAATAATAATGAAATAATTTGAGTTAAGATATTTTATTGAGTTTCGAAAAAAGAAAGATATAAAATTAAATAAAAATATTATAAGGTTGAAAGATTGTTTGAATATAATTTTCTAATGTATTTTTATTTTGAATTTAAAAAAGTAGTATTTTTTTTGTATTTGGCTTGGGAGTTCGGGAAAGTTATAATGATTAGATAATAATTAAACGTGAAAATTGAACATATGAAATTGAATGTATTTTGTGTTTGAGTGATATTTGGGAAGTAAATATCTGAAAATACTTGAGAACAGTTATATTGCCAAATGAACCATAAATGTTGCAGGGCTATATGTTGTGTGTATCTCTCTTATACTACTACAATTTTGACTTTTGATGTATTTTTTAATATTTTCTCGCAAGCATATGGTATACTTAAATATAATACTCATGTACTCAATAGTGGAGCTAGAAATTTAACCTTGAGGGGGTGAATTAATTATGTTATAAGAATATCTTCCACGTATAATACTATAGAAAGGAACACATAAATCAACTAGAATTGAAGATGTGAAAAAATTATCAACATGCACATGATCATATTGTAAATGATCATAAATTGTAAATTACATATGTGATGAAACTCAATAGTTTAACCATGTTGTTTACTAATTAATAGTTTAAGTAAATAGTTTCAGTAATATATATATATATATATAAAGTTTGTTATGGGAGGCATGCAAAGGGCGAGAGATCTCTCTTCCCCTTCTGGTGCCCCTGACTAAACTATAGTTTAACTAATATCTTGTTTACTAGTGAGCATAAATATTAATGTTATAATATGAGAAAATCTTTAAACCGATCGGTTTGTTCTCCCTCACATAACAGTTGTCCAATGTGTGATTGCCAAATAGATCTCCCATTTTAGATCCCGTGTAACAGCACAACAACTGATAATATACGAACAAAAAAACTCCCCCCCGCCCTCTCTCTCTGTGGACCCCCCCTCTCATAACCCTTCTCCTTTCGCTTTCCCTTTCCCTTTCCCTTCTCCTCTTCCGGTACTCCCCCCTCTCCATCGAAACCCAACCCACTGAATTTAGCATTCATGATATGAAAAACACAAAAACAAAAAGAAATCCAGCCCACTGAATTTAGCCCAGATCATGAATCTTCCTAGTTCCTCCAATCAACTCAACAAACACATTCCATAAATGGAAAGCCCCATGAAAATGAAGCTTTGAATAAGTCCATCTCCAAATATATCAAAATGGACCAAACCAAAACTACCTTGTCTACCCCTTAAAAAAAGAAGTACTTTGATGAACAAAAGAATATGACATGTTCTATCAAAGTCGGGGTATTTTTTCTTGTAGAAGTCGAGAGAGAGCTTGGATTCTAAGGCAGTTCCTCTCTCTAGAAAAATCCTAAATTTCTCTCTCTAGAAAGCCACCTGCCTCTCTCAATCCTTCTCTCTACATGGCTCAAGAGATTTTTTTTTTTTTTGCCTATGCCATATTCTGCTGTTTGTTCTCTCTTGGTTGAAGTGTAAATATCAGGTTCAAGAGGTTTTCTTTTTTTGATTATGCCATTGCTGACCTTTGTAACAATTGGGGATGGTAATACCTTGCATGGTAGATTTTTTTTCCTTTCCTTTAAGCTGATCTTTGTTATAATTTGGGTTGTTTTCATGTTGAACAAATTGGAGGAAAGCTTATCTATACGAAAAGTAAGAAAAACAAAAAAGCTGGTAAAGTGGTGTGGATGGGAAATGGTGTTCTTGGGTAGTGAAATTCTAACGTGATGAAGATGTTCTTGGGCAATGAGGCAACATGAAGATGTTTTTTAGTGTAATGAGTTTATTATGATTTATGTGAAATTGCTTACGTGGTGGAATATTATTAAAGGCTATTAAAAACTTAGTTTCAGATGGACTGTTGTAAAGCGAATCTCTTATAATATTGTGTCTATCAACTTTCGAATGTAACATGTGATATCCCTCATTTCCTTGTGTTTTTAAAGATTATTTTACTAATTATTCTTATTGGTTCTCTTAATCTTAAATTAGTTATTATTATTTTGGTTATATTATTTTATTGTTATTACTGTCTAAGTTGTATAATTTATTTTAATGTGCTTTTTCTTATTATTTATTATTGTATATTATTTATTGGCTCTTTAATTCAAATTATTTTATTGTTGAGTTTCACTATTTTATTTTTCTAAGTTGTGTTTTTAATTGTCTTTTTATCTATCTAATTCTTTTTAAGTTAGTTAAACTAGTATTTTAAATCTTCACTGTCAAATCTTTTTGAAGACCCCAAGATGAAGGGCTAGGATTAAATCCCAAGCCTTTAGCCTTTTCCTCCCCCATTCCCCTTTCCCTATATATCTCTATCCTCCCTCCCTCCCTCAGCTCAACCACGGCACACCCCTCCCTCTCAACCCTTGTGCTTCCCTCAACCCAACGGCATTGCTGTGTGCCACCCACCTCACCACCACCACCACCACCACCACCTCATGCTGGCGGCCTCCCCCACAGAACCCAGCCACCATCTAGCATAACAGCTCTCGCTCTCTCTCTCTCTCTCTCTCTCTCTCTCTCTCTCTCTCTCTCTCTCTCTCTCTCTCTCTCCACCACAAGGAAATCCACAGGTTTCTCTTCCTTCCACTGCTACCAAAGCTGCCGCAAGCCACCGCACTACCATCGACAACCTTCCCCTTCACTGGCGAACCCCAACACCTCCTCCCTCCCTTACGGTAGCCCCTTCTTCCTTCACCATGCACAACCCAAAATGGGTTTCACGCACGGGTGCTATCTCTAAGTGCCGCCACGCACCACCGTACCATCTCACCGCCACCACCATCAACTCCCGCTCCCATTGGTGAGTTCTCCCTAGCCTTCCTATGCCTTGTCGTGCCTCCACCTTCCCTCACTCTCCATCACTCTCTCTCATTTGGATTGCACTCCTTTGGCCCCAATCTACTGCCACTCATGGCCACCAGCCACTACCATCAACTCTACGGACCTTCATAAGCCCCACCATGCCCAGCCCAAGCCTCCCTTAGCTCCCCTTCAATTATTTCCAGTTTTGAGACCCACGGCTACCCCTTAGAGACAACTCTTCGCCATTGCTCTACCACTTTTAGCATCACCTTTGATCTTCCAGAATTTCCTTTCTGCTGTTGTAAGTAATTTTTTAAAGAATTTATTGAGATTTAAATATATTTTTACATTAACTTGTTTTATGCAGTCTGATTGGTTGTACTGGACCTTAGGTCCAAGGAGTGTGGATTTGTAGATTTTAGTTGTTGTCAGATGTGGGCCTTGGGTCAGAATGGAGGATGGGTTAATTGTAGAGTTGGTCTATGATTGAGATATTTTTGTCTGATGAGTGATGTGACATGTCATTCATTACACTGTTGCATGCATTTTCATGTTTCATAATTGAAAACTGGATTTTCATGTCTCATAATTGAAAACTAGATTTTCGTGTTGAGAAATAATTTTTGAGTACGTGCGTATCACGACCCCAAGTCGAGATGTGACATTATTTCGGTAGAGCTTCTTTGGTCACTCATGAACGTGTAAAACTGAGTGACATTCCTTAGGTTGTCGCTGGGCGACCACAGGATTAGACGAGATGTAATGCTCGTGGCGACTCCGTGGCCCCTCTTGTTGGGGGCTAGAGGATTGTAACAACCCGCTAGAAATTCAATTGTGGAATTTCTTTTGACCTTAAGAATCTCGTGAAAATTCCGTAAGTTTACACGAATCGACTAATCGCATAGGTTTTAGCCTGTCAACATAGTTAGTGTTATCACTCACTATGGTGCCAGAAATGCGATTTTAATTATTTGAGATAGTTAGAAGTGTCAGAATACATTATAGTCTACACCACTAGGCTTAATTGAATATTTAGGATTTTTCAGTACTAAGTTTATTACGTTTATTTTTGGAGTGAATAGTAATCTCGGTAAACGTACTAAACGCAGTGTTTTCAAAAATCACAGTGTGAAATGTCCAAATTAGGTTAGCGAAATTTTATTTGGATACTTGGCAAGATCTTAACCACACATAATAAATAGTATTAGATACTTAGTACAAAGAGAAACCATTAGATGGAATTGTGAAGGAAATCAAGGTGTGAGATCATGACACCTAAGCAAAATACACATTTGGAAAATATCTTAAGAACATAGATTTAAAATACACATGGAAAGATTTTAACCACCTTACTCTTCCAAGTCTACTCCACATTTAGAAAATATTTTAAGCTAATTTCGTGGATATTATTGGGTAAAAATATCTTGAGTTGATTTTTGTAGATATTATTAGGTAAGAGAGTCCTACACTCCACTCTCATTCCGGTAAGAGAGTCCTACACTTAACTCTCACTTTGGGTAAGAGAGTCCTACACTTAACTCTCACTCCAGCCTCATCTCTTCCATATCTTATCCACAAGTATCTCCAGCCACCCCTCCCCACGAAATTATCTTCATTTATGCTTTCCATTGAAAGAATACCAAACACTCTCTCTCGGACAGCTTTTAGGAGTTCTTTTGCACACCCATTTCGAAGCTTTTGTAAGTGTTTTATCATAAATTCTCCTTCATATAAGTTGTTCCTCTTTGAGTCTAGTTTCCGTAGATGTATTTTTCGTATCATTCCATGGTCATTTGGTCGGTCAAAAGTATTTTTAACCATGGAAAGGTCATTCTGGGCGTGAATCTGGAGAGTATGTTATAGTTTGGAGTTTTTGACCAAGCTAATGGATAGATATTGGTCCGAAATTTTTATGGAGTATTGTTAACATGTATATATGACTATTGGTTGAGGATTTTGCATGATTAAAGGTTTTGATGAAAGATTTTCTTAGATTTAGAAACTTAGAAACTGGAAGAGGAAAAACAGTTTCTGTTTTGAGAAAGTTTAACTCTTTGGTGGTCTAAACCTATTCTAATGACTTTAATAATTTTATTGGAGGATGATAAGTATCTTATATACATGTTATATTATTATTTTGAAGATATTTTATGTTAGTTTCAAAGATATGAAATTTTATGCAAAGAGATGTTCAAATAAGCCAAAGTGTGGATATTCTTGGCTAAATTTATGTTTTGGTTAATTTCTAACCATGTGATCTTGAATTAGAAGCTTATATATGTTTTAGGACATCTTTTTAAACCATGTGATGGTTTGGTTTGAAGATCATATAATTATAAGTCATAGATCAAGAGATTTATCAAAACTAGTTGAGGAAAAAGTTTCTGTTTTTGGACTAAGTGTAAAACCAAAAACTCCAAATGTTATTTTGTGATTTTGGTGACTTTAGATTGATGATTTAAAGCATGGTTGATGTTAGGATGATATTATGAATATGTTAGAAGTAAGATTTGATTTTTGAAATTCTTGGAGATATTTTGATTTAAGGTCAAAATTTATGATTCAAGTGCTTAGATCTTTTTATAAAAAAGTTTGGTGTTAATTATTAGCTTTTTCTAAATGGATGTTTTAAGTATGGTTTTGAACTTAGAATTGGAAGATATTTGTTGCAAAATTTTGGTTTAAGCATGAGTTTTGAAGTTGGAAGGAATTGCAACAAAAATCAAGGGAAATGGCCTATGGATGTTTCGGCCATAGTGTGTTTTCCATAGTTTTGTTTTGTTTTAAATTTTTCTGAGTTGATATTTAAGTTTAGGACAAAATTTATATGAGGAATGTAAATTTTGGAAACTTTTGGAGTTAGTATGCAAAATCCTTAAGTTATGGGTAAAACGGTCATTTTCCCACATGTAGAGAGTAAAATGAAAATTTTACTCTTTAAGTTATTATTTTCCATATTTCAAATTATTAGTGATTTAGTTCTAACTTTTAGAATCACTAATTACAGTTCCTCGTGATCGCATTTGAAGTTTTATAAGAAACGCGGAGATCGAGGTAAGTTAGCTTTTAACTTACTAGCAGTCTACTATGTATGTGTGCTAAGTAGAGGAACTACAGTGTATGTATGTATGTTATCATATATGTCATGCCATGCCAAGTTATCACGTAATTGTCTATTATACAGAATTTATTCTGTCATCAAATTTTTATCTGTTACATAATATATTCTGTCATGTATTACTGTACCTTACAAGTACGTCATGCTAAGTATGCCATCTATTACATGTATGTAAAGTCATGTAATATTCACTGTTGCAAGTATGTCATGTTAAATATGTTGTCTATTATATGTTATGCCATGTTACGAAATGTTTCTCTCTCAAGTTGGTCATGTATTTCAAGTTATGTTCAAGTCAACTTTATGTAGAATACATGGGGCCACAACAACTGTGGAGTATGTATTTACACGTAGAATACATAGGGCCACAACAACTGTGGAGTATGTATTTTTCATGTTAAGTCAAGTTTATGTAGAATACATGGGGCCACAACAACTGTGGAGTATGTATTTACACGTAGAATACATGGGGCCACAACAACTGTGGAGTATGTATTTTTCATGTTAAGTCAAGTTTATGTAGAATACATGGGGCCACAACAACTGTGGAGTATGTATTTAACTGCATAGTGATGTGTAGAATACATGGGGCCACAACAACTGTGGAGTATGTATTTTTAATGTTAAGTCAAGTTTGTGTAGAATACATGGGACCACAACAACTGTGGAGTATGTATTTGCACGTAGAATACATGGGGCCACAACAACTGTGGAGTATGTATTTTTCATGTTAATTCAAGTTTCAGAGCAAGTTCATGCTAAGTGAAGTTTCAGATCAAGTTCATGTCAAGTCAAGTTCAGTTCATGATTCAATTTAAGCTATGTCAATTATGCTATGTTGTACGCTAAGTTATGCTTTAATTACTTATGAATTTGATTATGCATTTATGCTTTTACTGTCATACATGCATCATTAGTCTGTATGGAAGTTTTTTGTTAACTTGCTGAGATTTGTAATCAAATCTCACTTTGGTAGTCCCAACTACCATTCCCCCCGAATGGTAGATCTTGTTACAGGACCTGAAGGAGGATCAGGAGCTGACCAACTAGACACAGTCGATTGAACGACGGTGCGTCGTTAATGTTAATATAGCAGTTAAATTACTACTTGTACGATGGAGTTGCATCTCCAGTACTATTGGATCATAACTATTTTGGAATAGTGCTGTGATCTTAGTTATTCAATGGATCTTTATGTATGAAGTATGTTTTAAGTATTGGGATATTTTCAGTTTGGTGCATAGTATTGCTAAAGAAAAAAATTATCCGCTGCGAATATTGCATAATGTTAGATGCATGTTAGGATTATTGCATCTTATATGTCATGAACGGGGGCAGGTAACCTTGTGTTGCATGTCTCGACGCTTCAAATGTCCGTCTGATCCCAAACGGAATTTGGGGGCGTCACAAGGATGCTTAATGACAAATACGCTGGGTGCGGAGCTGGACATCGCTCATTACGAAGTCACACACACGATCGTTACCCTTAGTGTGACAAAGGGAGTCAGGGTATGTGGATGGTTCCTAGAGGAGAACATGGTGCATACGGGATAATTGGATATGTGAACCATTTTCTAGAAAAATGGCAGATTTTGATAAATGGATATGTGGACCCTTTCTAGGAAAATAGTGGTTTTATACTTGGGCCGTTGTTTCTTTAATCGACTTGTTTTGGGCCAAATGAGATCTTTGGCGTGTGTTGAAAAAATAATCATTTTCAAGAAAAATAATGGTTTTGATCTCATACATATTTCAGCATATGTATACATATATGTTGGTTGTTTAAATGTATTTTTATCTACCTGTTTACTTACCAAGACTCATAATCTCACATGATATTCATACCCTGTAGTTCCATTTTATAGAGTCTTACATTTTGATGCAGATGAGGACGTCAAGCCTAAGGCTTTGGCTCCTCTGGAGGAGTGATTGGGAGTCACTTGTTGGGTGTGGGATTTATTTTCCCTCTTGTTTATATATTTTGGCTTGTATTATTTTTTGCTGGATAACTGTAAAACCTATTTAAGGACCTTTTACTATTGTGGTTTTGTTTTTAAAATTCTGGTACTTAGTTGACTATTTTTTAATATATTCGCTTCGACTTTTGTTGTACACTTTTTGCGTACACACACTTAGTACTTATCGTCTAGGGTGTGTGACCCGTGTTGTTATTGTCCCGATATTCACGATTCCCGCCTTTTTATACAATGGAGTCAAGAGCGCCACATAACAAATGGAGCTTTTTTTCTATGAATGTTTTTGTAATTATTAACATTCAAATATGAATGGATACGCATGCATGTGTCACAAATACTCATGAATTGCTAGGTAAAGAACCGTTACAGTAATTAGCTAATCATGTCCATATGTGCAGTACTAGTACCTCCTGATGTTTGAATATTGCTTTAGGGAAGGAATCAACTGTCGAAAACCCTCCAAGTGTGAATTGCCCATTTGAACATGCAGCTTTCCACCCACCAAGAGAAACTTTCCACTAGTCCTATATGGTTGCAGCAGTCCCTTAACAGTCAAGGATAGCTACTAAAAATTTCTCCATGTTTGTCAACAATGGTGGCTATGTTAGGTACGTTTCTCCTATAAAGGGAGATCATTTGCAATGGTATAAACTATCCTCACTTAGATGAGCGATCAAGGTAGAGGATTGAGGGCGAAATATAGGTATTAGGAAAACCCAGAACAGAGGGTCTTTTGAGAGATAGAGACCTTGTTTATAAGTGTTTATAATTTGTACAAACATATTAAAAATATTGAGTTTTCGCTTCAGTAGACATAGCTCAAGTTGCCGAACCACTTAAATATTATCTCTCTATCGTCTTGTGTGATTTTTGGACAGGCTAGAGGCACAACATCGACTATTACAAAAAGTTGGTCATATTCAAATGTCAACTGATGTTAGATTGCATACAACAGTCTGAGTTGGACTTGTATACTCAATTATCTTCGTGCATAAATTTGAAGATTTGATGGTTCCCAAAGTCTGTTGGTTGCTTTTCTTGTTGCAAGTATCTTGAAGAACAAAGAAAAATAATGAGTAAATATTGCACAAATCTAAAAAAAAATATGAAACAACATAATAGATATCGTGCTCAATGTTTCTCCTACAAAGATAAATTTTCAAAAACTTTACACTATGAAAATGACAACTAATACAACTCAAATTAAAAAGATCGAAGCGTAACCTCACACACAAGATAAATGAGGATAATTAACTTTGTAGCCAATGGACAAACATTGTTCTTCTTGGCCAGATAGAAAATGAGCCTTTTACGTACCATGTATACATTTCCATTATCCTTTCTTAAATATAGAAACTCAAATATGTCTGCATGCCATGCATGGCTCCAAGTACAAAGAAAAGGCACCTACAAACAATATACAAACCAATTAGAACAATATACGTATCCTTCCAACAGTGTTCATGAGAAAGCAACAAAAATCTACATTTCCTCTTGCCACCCCCTTGATCAACATAAGGTGCAGTATCGTTGAATACACATAGCATATGATCAATGCCATCGGATGTCACATTTCTTCCACGAATATAACTGCCAGTGGAACGAATTAATGTTGTGGATAGAAACACCAATTCCTACTACTAATTTGCTGATAACACACTTCTTTAAGGTGACATATATGTCTTCGATGCTATCATCTTTCATACACACAAGGACCCTTGGCATTATAATGATGGGCAAGAGAAAAGGAAAAAAGTACTAGCAAGCATATATACCAAACATACTTGAGGCCTTGGGTTTTTTACTTTTTAAAAAAAAAAAAAAGTACTAGCAAGCATATATACCAAACATACATGAGGCCTTGGGTTTTTTACTTACAAAAAAATAATACTTGAGGCCTTGGGTTTTTTACTTACAGAAAAAATAATACTTGAGGCCTTGGAGTCCCTGCATTAAAAAGGGTGGTAGACGCAAGAGTGAACCATTGCTGAGACATCATATGGTATGTTTTTATAGCAGAATCAATGTCATTCTTGTGAATTCCAACAACAACCGTCATAAACTACAACCCTTCATTGGGCCTTCAATGGGTAGGATCTCTCAAGGGTTTCGAAACCAAAGTAATCATAGTCAAAGTCTCGATAATAGATGATCACACTGTCCAAGTGAGCAACATATATATAGATGCAGGATCAAATTTTCCAAGATAGTCCAGAATCAGATTTTCCAGTAAAAGAAATAATGTCAAGTACTGAACAACATATAGGGTGCACAAAAATAAAGTAAAAGAATCAATTAGAAAGTGTAATAAATGCACATCTAACATACCAAAGAGATGATCTCCCAAGCTTAACATGAGAACCTCCATAAGGAATTCCTTAAATCCTTGGACGCCATCATGATCAAGTACAAGAAAGCATGTGGTTTATGACAAATACAAGAAAACAATTCAACTCGCTCAAATAAAAAAACTGTAGTAGGATGGCTGATAACAAATTTATTTCCATCAAAAGGAAATTTTGAGTTATATAACATATTTTCCACATGTTCTAAGATCCATAACACAAAAATTAATAATACCTTATCTATCAATGCAACAAAGGCTACAGTTGATAGTATGGCCAATCAAGCTTACTTCATATGTTAAGTTTCTGAGGAATGTGTTGAATACTGTGGAGTCTGGTTCACACCTCTTGAGTGGAGGCATTAGCCGCTTAAGCAAAATCAGGCAGATACGAACGCTCGATGTTAGCTCGTCAGTGAGCTCGAGCGGATGAGGGAAGGAAGTTCGCTCGACACACCGCTCAAGCAAACATGTATTTTATACAGATCTAGGATCTTTTCCGCCGTTTGACTATATATATGATTTTTAGATCATATGGTTGTACTGTAGAACACTGTGGACGTACAGTGATCGCCCTATCTTTGTAGTGTGTGATTCCTCAATAATAAAATCCTCTGCAGCTCCCCGTGGACGTAGACAATTTGCTGAACCACTTAAATCTTATGTCTTGTGTGATTGTTTTCTCGTTCCATATTATTTTTCACTTTCTTGTCATCGTTTTTTACAACAATTGGTATCAGAGCTAACTTTGGGTCTGCGAAAAAAATGATGGTTAGAGATGAAGTGAAGGTATTGGGGATCGAGAAGTTTGATGACACGGATTTTGGATATTGGAGGATGCAGATAGAGGACTACTTCTATGGGAAGAAGCTTCATCTTCCATTATTAGGAAAGCAACCGGAAAAGATGGATAATGCTAATTGGAACCTGTTGGATCGACAGGTTCTGGGGGTTATTCGATTAACACTGTCTAGATCCGTTGCACACAACGTCATCAAGAAGAAGACGACTGCGGATCTCTTGGCGACTTTGTCAGATATGTATGAAAAGCCGTCAGCGAATAACAAGGTACATTTGATGAAAAAGTTATTCAATTTGAAGATGACAGAAGGTACGTCTGTTGCACAACATTTGAATGATTTTAAAACTATCACAAATCAATTGTCGTCTGTTGAAATTGAATTTGATCACGAGATACGTGCACTGATACTATTGGATTCACTGCCAAATAGTTGGGAAGCCATGAGAATGGCTGTCAGTAATTCTGCTGGTAAATCTAAATTGAAATATGATGATATTCGTGATTTGATTTTGGCTGAGGAGGTGCGCAGGAAAGATTTAGGCGAGACCTCGGGATGAGTTCAGCTCTAAATGTTGATTCTCGAGGGAGATCACAAGATAGGAACTTAAACAGAAGAAGATCAAAATCAAAGTACAGGGGCAAGAGCAAGTCAAGGCCTGGTCAGTAGGCAACTTGCTGGAATTATGGCAAAGCTGACCACATAAAGAACAACTGCAAAAACCCTAAGAAGATCGAGAATGATAGTTCTAATGTGGTAACTGAAGAAGTACAGGATGCACTATTGCTTGCAGTTTATAGTCCAGTTGATGACTGGATACTGGATTCAGGGTCTTCCTTCCATACATCTTCCCACCGGAAGTTAATGCGGAACTATGTTGCAGGTGATTTTGGGAAGGTATATTTGGCTGATGGAGAGGCTTTGAATGTAGTAGGGATGGAAGACATTGATATTGCACTGCCAGAAAAAAACAAATAGACCTTGCAAAAGGTCAGGCATATTCCTGAGTTGAAGAAAAACCTCATTTCTGTTGAACAGCTCGATAAATGTGGTCATTCAGTGGTATTCTCAGATAGCACCTGGAAGGTCACAAAAGGGGCATTGGTACTAGCTCGGGGTAAGAACTATATATGACTATTGGTTTGATTGACACTATTGCTACTACCGTTGTAGAGAGCACAACAGATTTGTGGCATTGCAGGCTTGGCCATATGAGTTAAAAGGGTATGAAAGAACTTCTGTCTAGAGACAAGCTACCAGAATTGAAGTCAATTGATCTCAGTATGTGTGAAAGTTGTGTTATGGAGAAACAAAAGAAGGTCAGCTTCTTGAAAAGTGGCAGAATGCCTAAGACAAGAAGATTGTATCTAGTGCACACAGATGTGTGGGGTCCTTCCCTAGTGGCATCTCTTAGAGGTTCTCGTTACTATGTCATGTTCATTGATGACCATAGTAAGAAGGTATGAGTTTATTTTTTGAAGCATAAATCTGATGTATTTAATGTATTCAAAATTTGGAAAGCCATGGTTGAGACAGAGACAGGCTTGAAACTGAAATGTTTGAGGTCTGACAATGGTGGTGAGTATGTCGCTAGTGGGTTCAAGGAGTATTGTGCAACTTTGGGTATCATAATGGAGAATAACATTCCTGAGACACCACAACAAAATGGAGTTGTTGAGCGTATGAACAGAACCATTAACAAGTGTATTAGAAGCATGAGGTTGCACGCTGGACTACCACCCACTTTCTGGGCAGATGCAGTCAGCACTGCCGTTTACTTGATAAACAGAGGGTCATCAGTTTCACTGGATTGTGGATTGCCTGAGGAGGTTTGGAGCAGGAAAGAGGTCAAATTTTCTCACCTTAAAACTTTTAATTGTCTTTCTTATGTGCTTATTGATTCTGATGCTCGTAGTAAACTTGAGACTAAGTCAAAGAAATTTTATTTTATTGGCTATGAAGACGAGGCATGTGACTATCGTTTTTGGGATGATCAGGGTTGGAAGATCATAAGAAGCAGGAATGTGATTTTCAATGAGAAAATTATGTACAAGGATAAGTCTAGTACAGCTTCTGTAGTAACTCCTCAGGAGTCCAAGTTTGTAAGATTGGATGACCTACCAGAGGTCACAGTGTAGTGTAGAGATATGAGTGACAATGAGAGTGGGTCCAGTGCACCCATTCCTATTATTCCGCAGGTAGTTTCAGAACCGTCCACTCCTACAGTTGCAGTTCGCAGGTCAGTTAGGATTATACGTCCTCCACAGCTTTTCTCACCTACTTTGAATTACATTCTATTGACAGATGGTAGAGAACAGCAGAGTTACGAAAAAACCTTGCAAGATGAAAATTCTAACAAGTGGGAGCTGGCCACGAAAGATGAGATGAATTTCCTGTTAGGGAATCAGACATGGGAGTTGACAAAACTTTCATCAGAGAAGAAGGCATTACACAACAAGTGGGTGTACCAGGTGAAAACTGAGCATGATGGCAGTAAGAGGTACAAGGCCAGACTTGTTGTAAAAAGCTTTCAACAGAAGTAGAGTATTGATTACTCTGAGATCTTTTCTCCTGTGGTGAAGATCATAACCATTAGGATGGTACTGGCTATGGTTGCTACTGAAGATTTATTTCTTGAGCAGTTAGATGTGAAGACAGCTTTTCTTCATGGAGACCTTGAAGAAGACATCTAAATGCACCAGGCTGAGGGGTTTGTGATACAGGGAAAGAAAGGTTCAATTTGCAGATTGAAGAAGAGCTTGTATGGCCTGAAGCAAGCTCCTAGACAATGGCACAAGAAATTTGATAACTTCATGCACAGTGCAGGGTACATTAGATGTCAGGCAAATCACTGTTGCTATGTTAGGCACTTTGACAATTCCTACATTATTCTGTTGCTGTATGTGGATGACATGCTTATTGCAGGGGCTAGTATTGATGAGATCTGAAGAAGCAGATGTCAGAGCACTTTGCAATGAAGGATTTGGGAGTTGCAAAGCAAATCCTTGGCATCAGAATTGTCAGAGATAGAGTCAGAGGTATGTTGAGACTCTCACAGGCTGAGTATGTGAAAAAAGTACTCAGCAAGTTCAATATGGACAAGGCCAAACCAGTTGGCACACCATTGGACAGTCATTTCAGACTCAGCAAGAATCAGTCACCTGAGTCAAAGGAGGAACAAGATTACGTAAGTAAAGTTCCTTATGCCTCAGCTATTAGTTCACTTATGTATGCTATGGTTTGCACAAGACCAGATATTGCCCATGCAATGGGAGTTGTGAGTAGATACATGAGTAACCTAGGAAAGCAACATTGAGAAGCAGTGAAATGGATTTTGAGGTACCTAAAGGGTTTCTCAAAAACCTGTTTCTCTGGAGAGAACTTGGAGGTGCAGGGCTATATTGATGCTGATCTAGCTGGAGATATTGATAGCAGAAAGAGTACCATGGGCTTTGTTTATACACTTGGTGGTACTGCAGTGTCATGGGGTTCTAATCTACAGAAAGCATTTTCTTTGTCTACTACAGAAGTTGAGTATATTACAGTGTCAGAGGCTGCAAAGGAAATGATATGGCTATAGGGCTTCTTGGAGGAATTGGGTAAAAAGAATCAGAAAGGCACTCTCTACAGTGATAGTCAGAGTGCCATATTCCTTCCCAAGAATCCAGCATTTCATTCCAGGACCAAACACATTCAGATCAGGTATCACTTCATACGATCATTGTTAGATAACAGACAGTTGCTACTTGAAAATATTTGTGGAAGCAAGAATCCTGCTGATATGTTAACAAAGGGTGTTACACTTGAGAAACTGAAGTTGTGCGCAACTTTAGTTGGTCTTATAGCATGAAGACAGGGGTAGTGAGTTGCAGAGGTGGAGGATATCATGTTTGAGGAGGACGGTGATACAGCGAGTGTACCAGTCTCCAAGTAGGAGAATTGTCGAGTACTGTAAAGTCTAGTCTACATCGGTCGAACAGAGGCATTGGCTGCTCGAACGAAGTCAGGCAGATTCGAACGCTCGACGTTAGCTCGATAGTGAACTTGAGTGGATATGGGAAGGAAGTTCGCTCGACACGCCGCTCGAGCGAACATGTATTTTATACAGATCTAGGTTTTTTCCGCCGTTTGACTATATATGATTTCTAAATCATATTGTTGTACTATAGAACACTGTGGACGTACAGTGATAGCCCCATCTTTGTAGTCTGTGATTTCTCAATAATAAAATCCTTTGCAGCTCCCGTGGACGTAAGTAATTTGCCGAACCACGTAAATCTTGTGTCGTGTGTGATTGTTTTCTCATATCATAATATTTTTCACTTTATCGTCATCGTTTTTCACAACAGAATGGTATCAAAGTCATCGAAGTCAAATCTCTGTCACTCTCCCAACTTAAAAATATGCTTGTATTGTATAATTAGTGAGTAGTAATTTACAAAATAAGCCACTAAACATGAAACTAAAATTGGTGGCCCACCTTTTCTAGGTATAAAGGATCACACGAGATTTGTTCATCTATAGTAGTCAGCTTCGTGCCATTATCCTGTCACAAAAAAGAAAAAAAGAGAAAAAAAAAAGAAAAAAGAAAAAGAAGTTGAGAACTGGAGATGATTTTCCAACAATTAAATGACAAATTAATGTTGTAAAAGAATAGATAACCTCTTAAATGTATATAGATACCAGAGACATACCTCTGGATGGATTCATGTGCTCTGGTGGTTAATTGGAAAGTGCTGGTTGACTACTATGATAGTTTGGATCCCATGAGTGATGGCAAAGTCCTTGAAGCAGTTCCAGCTTAGATTATTTGCTGTATCAAAATGTGTGGATTCCAGGTTGGGAGAAACCGTAAAAAACAAATTCTAAATCCCCTTTCATCTTGCCATTTGAAGGAGGAAGCCCCATCAATCCACAAAGTAGAGTCCGAGACAATGTTTTCTAAATATAAACGTAAATCTTGATAACTGTAAAAAGGAAATAACTAGCAACACAAACTAGTATGGATACATACCACAACTCCCAGTAATCCATTTTGACTTTAGATCCCCAACTATGGAATCTCAAACTCACCAATCATTGAATATTGCAAGAAGAAACAACAAGAGCTATCCAAACACAAACCCTGCAGGAGTTATATCAATATATCATCAAAGTTTCATCAATATAATCAAATTGAATCGCTTGATGATCATGTACTTTATTGTTTTTGTTAATTCCTTAATTTGTTTTATTCTGTATCTGTATTACTAATAAAGCACCAATGCATACTTGTGTTAATTCTTTGATAGCCCGGCCAGTTATTGGGGGCAAGTCAAATGTCATGAATTGATATATGTTTTACGTGTGTAATTGTGTTAATTCTTTGTATTTTTTTGTTAATTCCTTCTTAGTCTATCAGTATTTTGTTAATTCTTTATTTTGTATTGTCAATTGTGTTAATTATTTATTTTGTATTTTTTTTTAATTTAGTGTATCAATATATTTTGTAAATTATTTAGTATTGTAATTTATTTTGAGGAAAAAGATTTCCTCATCTCAAACTGAATCGAGTTGAGCTTGAGCTTGTCTCGATAACTAACCGACCTTCGAGTTGAGCTTGAATTCAATTTGCCCGTAAATGAGCCAAGCTCAAACAAGATTCTAAACTCAGCTTATAAATGATCCGAGTCCAAACTTGCCATATTTGTAAACGAGCAAAGTTCATACAACATATACTTGCTCGAACTTGGTTCAATTATGGTCTTATGAATATTTGAAAGAAAAATAATCGTGCATAAAAATAAGACAATATTAAATAATATATATACAATAGAGATATTCAGAATTTTATAATTAAAAGATATTATTAAATTAATAAATAATAAAATTATATTTTATTATATTTGGATTTGGGTCAAACCGAGTGGGTCAAATGGCTCATTCAACCGGTCAATTGGATCAAAGTTAACAGTCAAAATGGGTAAGGGTCAATCCAAGGTATGGCTTGTGATACAATTTGGCCCACCAGTATTAAAAATGGTGCTTAAAACTTAGACCCAAGGGTTGGATAAGCCCAGGGCTTGTGTTAAGACTCAAGTCCAATTCACATGATAAACCCTACTTGGATTTTAAAACAAAATGACCCAGAAATAAATTCATCTGGCTGGAGTTACTGTAGCAAAAGAAACCCTGGTGCCATCACTATTCTGCCGCCCATCAGTCACGCCAACTGGACCATTTTTCTGGCAATCTCGATGAGGAGAGGCCAGTGAAGACATTTTCGGCATCCTCTCATATTTTCGACAGTTTTTTTTAGTTAAAAAATAAAAAATAAATAAATAGATAAAACTTTTGGCTGCCATAAGTAGCGATTTTTGATAGATCCAGTGGGGGCAACCACTATAGAAACTCAAGAGAAACTTTCCAGTTACTCCAAAAATTTTAAATATCAAATCATAAAGAACTTTGAGTGATAAAAGCTTCACAAAATACGAAATCGTATTTCACAAGCTTTATTTTGGGCTAACAAATTTGCATTGATAACACTTCTTGGATCTTGTATGAAATCTAAAAACCCCAAGATTTCTTGTCAAGTTTGTGTAGAAATCTAGCAAAAAGAGCATACTATTAGCCATTAGAGAGAAGAGTGCAGCAGTATAGTATTTTACATCCAAGACTCACTCTCTAGAAAAACTCACAACAATGGGATGTATAGAGTCAAGAACATGAATCTAGAGTGGGGATCATGACCCATATATAATACTCGAATTTTAATTTTTTCCATCATAAAATAATAGAATGACATAGATCTTTAATGAGTCTCTACATATGAATTGGGCCCGTTTTATTTTATATATGCTCATGATCTAACCAAAATTATGAGCTTCTAAAAATGTGTCAATGGCCCAGTTATATCTCTCTATTAATCACATTTATTTGGTCTTCCAGACATTATTCAAATATTATATTTGACAGTTATACAATATAAGATTCATAATCTATGTAAGTCCATTAATTTAAATAATGCTAACATTTTGGAAAAATCTAAAGTAATACGTACGTAGAAGCAATACAAGGAGGAAGTTCAAGCAAAAATAAGTTAGCTATTTTGCTAGATGTATCACTGATCAGACTGTATGTGTCCCTCGATTAATTTTCAGTCAAACCTCCTTGTTTGGGTATATATGGTTCTCAGATAGCGGAGTTCACTTTCACTTGCTACATGCAAATAATAATAATAATAATATATTCTAATAATTAAGCAGTCTTCAAGTTTCTTACAGTTTCATCAGATAGCATGAAAAAGCATCATGTACAAACTAAATGGCAAAAAGGTTAAAGGTAAAAACTAACGAATCAGTCAGAGCTGTATATTAATATCATGATGATTGGTCAGGTTTCCGATAGTTATCATGTCTTGGACTGGGTGGAGTACTTTTGGATAGATTGCAATCTCTTGATCTTTGGAAGGCTGCCCAGATCGAGTGGTTATTTTTTCCCATGATAAAATCAAGTACGCAGGAATATTCTCTTGATCAGATCTCGTGATCGATCAACAAGTAATGCCTTAATGGAATAAATGGGTCTGGAATATATGCATTCCAATAAAGATTTCAGTCTTTAACTGGAGATGTTTTCATGATCATGATGGTCTTATACCCTTTGATCAAATTAATTTTAAGATCGAAGTTACAGTACTACGGCTTTTAATTAGCCCCAAGGTGCATGGGGATTGTAATTGTTCCTGTGTGGTGCGGCCTGTTGCTGAAAGCTAGCAGCTAATTAGACCATGCATATATGTTTTATGCTGGTGTAGTGAGTTAATAATTAGTTGGTAATAATATTTGGAGATTTTTCTCTGTTTTGGTTGGAATTATAAGCTGGCCAGGTTGCTGATCATGAAAAGCCAAACCTAGCTAGATCAGGCAGATGATGCTTTTCTGGTTTTAATATATATGCTTATTATAAGTATAATAAGGAGAATTTACAACTTGGATTAGTTAATTGTACGTGCGTGGGTTATTCTCCTGATCTCACTACAACAAATATTAGTTTTTCTCACGAGAAAATTTGGTCGAAATAAATGGAGACTATGTGAGAAAAATCTTTTTCCACCAATTTTATTCGTGAGACGTTGGTGGCATATAATTCATGATCAATAAACTTTTAACAGGAAAAAGTTAATTCGTGGAAAAAACTACCTTTTGTCACGACTAGAAGTTGTGGCAAAACCTGTTTTCATTCATGGCAAATGGAGACAGAAACCTAACCCTTTGTAGTGACAGTAACATCAATTGTCACCGGAGCTACAGTCCAAAAAAGTGTATTACCCATGTATGATTTTGTCACACGTTTAGTGGTATAAAATTTTTGGCCACTCCCTAAATCGTGACTATTATTAGCATTGGGATGACATGGTCTGGTGATAAATATGTTTTAGTCACCTCTATATTTGTTGAAAGAACTCATTATTTACTTCTTGTACTATTGAAAATAAGTATTCCTCGTGATACAATATCGTAGCTAAAGTCTTTTATCCATGTACCACGATCGTGACAAAAGCAATGGTGGATGATTTAGTGTGGTGGCTTACTATGTCATTTCCATGAGAATAATTAGTCGAAAAAAGTGGGAAGTATGTGAGAACAAACCTTTTTCCACCAAATTTCCTAGTGAGAGGCTCGTGGCATATAATTCATGAGTAATAATAATTTACCCACCATTTCTACGCTCATTAAAAAAATACTAGTATAATTAAGAAGTAAATATTAAATCTATCCACTACAATCTGAAATTACTCTCGAAACCCATGAAGATACTATTACTAAATCCATAGTCCACTTAAACTCAAGCCAAAACATAAGGCTGCATACAATCAAAACTAAACATATGTTTTCAAGCCACCAAGTTTGCTGGAGGTAGGTGATAGTGCAGAATCTACATGAAAGGAAGAGGAGATCTAAATCAATTCAAAACTCCATAGCCCGCATAGGCAAAATAAATAAAGCATCATATTCCAGTGATACATAGCATCAAACATAGCAGCCTTGCTTCTAGAGGCAGTTTGAGCCATCGAGGCAAGACTGTTTTAATTTTTGACAAGTATTGGGTCATATTTGTTTGACTTTAATTTGTAATTTAGTGTATTAATGTAATATGTCTGGTTTTGTGTTTACAAATTATTTATTTTAGCAAATGGATGATCGTATCAATGAACTTGATCCCGTGGAAGAGTATGAAAATGAAAACTCCACTGCGATTAGCTTAGTAGAGTCTATATCTGATAATGATGGAGACACTATAAATACTGAGGCCCCTATTATAGTCTCTAATGAGGGCCCAATAAAAGTGCAAATGGTTGCCTAGGAAAGAAAGAAGAGAAAGATGACTTCTGTTGTATGAAACATAGACACTTGATAACTTGTTTGCCACATATAGTGTCGGAGAAAAAACATAAAGTTTTAGAGGGATGAGTGTAAGGAGCCAGATGGTGGCTTCACTATGTAAACTTTACGTATGATCTTAATAGGGTCCTAGAGCATGCCTCTCATATGATACTTTACCATAAATATCCATTCTTTTTTATGGAGTATGTCGTATTTATTAAGTTTATGATTGCAAACACTCCATATTGGAAAAAAATGTCTCGTGCTGTTACAAAGAAATAATGCGCGAGAACTTATGAGACTGAAAAGGAGAAGTTAAATGCTTTGCTTCGACCTGTTAACAAAGTTTATAGAATCATATCACAACTAATAAGTGGACTTCTTGTAAAAAAAAAAAAAAATCATATATGGTAGTGACATGTCATTTTATGATTATTTTATTTCTCAGATTTCTTGTACTGCGTTAGAGATATCAAATTGATTATTGAGGCAAATTAAATTTTGCATTCCTAGCAAACATCCCTGGATAGTACTATTAAGTTTAAATTACTTGAGTAATCATGCAAGGGGTTAAAACTTAGCTTAATCGTTTATCAGTGTGTGTAGACTATATGTGTAGGTTGATGATTTGGTGTCAAGATGGCTGAATGGAGACACTTGCTATTTGCTGAAGAAATCTGGCTCCATTTGATACTCCTACTTTTTTTGGTTTACTCCACCTGAAGGCTTGAATTGCTTGATGATATACTTTGTTTTTTTGTTAATTTATTAATTTGTTTTATTTTGTATCTATATTACTAATAAAGCACCATTCCATTCTTGTGTTAATTCTTTGAGGGGCAAGTCAAATGTCATGAATTGATATATCTTATACATATTTAATTGTGTTAATTCTTTGTATTTTTGTTGTTAATTCCTTGTTAGTTTATCAGTATTCTGTTAATTCTTTATTTTGTATTGTCTTAATTCTTTATTTTGTATGTTTTTAATTTAGTGTATCAGTATATTTTGTAAATGATTTAGTATTGTAATTTATTTTGGGGAAAAAGATTTCCTTGTCTCAAGCAAAATCGTGTTGAACTTGAGCTTGGCTCATTAACAAATTGATTTTCGAGCCTAGCTTGAATTCAATTTGTATGCAAACGAGCCGAGCTCGAAAGAGATTCCAAACTCGGCTTATAAACAAGCCAAGTCTAAGCTTGCAATATTTGTTAATGAGCAGAGCTCTTACAATATATGCTTGCTTGAACTTGGCTCGATTATAGTCCTATGAATATCTCAAAGAAAAATAATCATGCATAAAAATAAGACAATATTAAATAATATGTCTATACTAGAGATATTCAGAATTTTTTTAATTAAAAAAATATTATTAAAATAATAAAGAATAATATTATGTTCTGTCGGATCTGAATTTGGGTCAAACCGAGCGGGTGAAATGGCTCATTCAACGGGTCAATTGGGTCAAAGTCAACAGCCAAAATGGGTAAGGGTCAATCTCATGGTATGGCTTGTGATACAATTCAGCCCACAAGTATTAAACATAATGGTCTTATAACTTAGACCCAACACATAAGCGAGGCCAATACATGTAAACCCACTCCTTACTTAACTCAGTTCACCTTATATTTATTAAGGATTGGACCAAGGAATTGTACTAACTAAAGTAAGTAGAGGGCTTGTGTTAAGACCCAAGTCCAATTCACACAAAAAATCCTACCTGAATTTTAAAATACAACAACCTAGAAATATACTCATTTGACTCTAGTTACTGTAGCAGAAAGAAGCCAATGGTGTTGTCACTGTTTTGGCCATCAGTTGCACCCATTGGACAATTGTTTTCAACAATTTGGATGAGGGGATGCTGGTGACGACATTTTAAGCATCCTCCCATGCCTCTGGCAGCTCCTTTTAGTTGAAAACCGAAAAAATAAAATAATAAATAAATAAATAAAAAACTTTTGGCCACTATAAGTGGCAATTTTTTACAGATTCGGTGGGCTACACACAAGTGACCACCACAAAAATTCAAGAGAAACTTTCCATGCAGTTACTCCAAAAATTTAAAATACCGAATCATAACGGAACGTTGAGCAATAAAAGCTTCACAAAATATGAAATCGTATTTCACAAGCTTTATTTCCGCACAAGGTTGACAAGTTTGCGGTTATAACACCTCTTGGATCTTGTATAAAATTTGAAAACCCCTAGATCTCTTGTCAAATTGGTGTAGAAATCTAGCAAAGAGAGCATATCATTAGCCATTGGAAAGAAGAGCGCAACAATATGGTCTTTCACATCCAAGACTCACTCTCTAGAAAAACTCATAGCAATGTGATGTGTAGAGTTAAGAACATGAATCTGGAGTGGGGACCATGACCCAAATATAATACTCAAATTTCAATTTTGCCCATTACATAGGTCTTTAATGGGTCTCTACACATAAATTGGGCCCGTATCACTTTATATATGCTCTTGATCTAACCAAAATTATGGGCTTATAGAGATGTGTCAATGGCCCAATTATATCATTTTATTAATCCCATTTATTTGGTCTTACAAACATGATCCAAATCTTATATTTGGCAATTATACAATGTAAGATTCATAATCTATGTAAATCCATTAATTTAAATATGAGAATATTTGTAAATCCACCACACTATGAAAGGTGGAGATGGGTTTCCATTTATAGAGATATAGAGACATGTACAACTATACAACAAGAAAGGAAAACAATCACAAAAATAAATACAGCATCTCTACAATCATGGGTCAACTATTACAATCAAGGTAATGACTGAGAATCAGAGGAGGATTGCGGAGAATCCTCAACAACCCCCCCCCCCCCCCGGCGCAAGCTGAGCATGTAATTAAAGCAG
Source organism: Carya illinoinensis (assembly GCF_018687715.1). Lineage (NCBI taxonomy): Eukaryota > Viridiplantae > Streptophyta > Magnoliopsida > Fagales > Juglandaceae > Carya > Carya illinoinensis. The sequence goes on along the minus strand of NC_056753.1, from coordinate 23,316,572 downwards.
ACGTGAAGCTTGGAGCAAAAAAATACAAAGAAAGGCCAAGAGACATCGACAACTTGTAGACTAGAGGGGACATGTTGAGTGTTGCCAGTGCCAGCCGCCACAAGTTCCTGAAGAAAATGATAGTCAAGATCAATGCAATGTGTTTGGAACGCTTGTGAGAGACTGGATTAGAGCTCAAGAATACAACACTCTTATTGTCACACAGAAGAAAAGGGCGATGTGTAGTAGGAACATGGAGACCACAAAGGAGATGCTTTAACCAAAGGACCTTAGCAGCAGTAAGGGCAAGAGCACAATACTCGGACTCACAACTGGAGCGAGAGATGGTGGGTTGCTTCTTAACACTCCAGGAGACAAGATTGTCACCAAGGTAAAAAGAATATCTTGAAGTGGAGTGACGAGTGTCCGGACAGCCTGCCCAATCGACATAGGTGTAAGCAACAATAGCAGTGGAGGATGAGGCAGTAAACGTCAAGCCCAAATAAAGCGTTCCTTTGACATAACGAAGATATGTTAAACAACTTGAAATGGTTGTTGGTGGGTGCATGCAAATATTGACTAACTAAATTAATAGAATGAGTAATGTCAGGCCAAGTGATAGTCAAATATTGCAAGGCACTGACAAGAGAGTGATATCTGCAAAAGAGGAGCCATCAAAAGAGAGCCGCTGAGCCACGACCATAGGAGTAGCAACGGGTTTGCAATCAAGGAGTTGGGCCCAAATAAGAATATCTAGAGCATACTTGGTCTGACTAAGGAAAAGACCACCAGAAGTAGGAGTCACTTTGAGACCAAGAAAGTAGCTAAGTGAGCCCAAATCTTCAGTAGCAAACTCAGAGTGAAGCTGACGAATAAAGCTACTGAGGAGAGATGAATTATTGCTGATGATGATAATGTCATCAACATAGAGGAGTAAATAGATAAGATTCCTCTAACGACGGAAGACAAATAAAGAGGTGTTAGCATGACTGCAAGAGAAACCAAGCTTCAAAAGAAATGAGATAAACCGGTGAAACCAGGCACGAGGGGCTTGCCTTAAGTCATAGATCGCCTTGTTGAGTTTGCATACATGAGTAGGGAAGCGAGGATCAACATAGCCAGGAGGCTGCTCCATATAGACTTGTTCATGGAGAATGCCATTAAGAACTGAATTCTTGACATCAAGTTGACGCAAAGGCCATCCGTTTGTGATAGTGATAAGGAGAACAACATGAACTGTGGAGGCCTTGACAACAGGACTAAAAGTGTCTGTATAATCAAGACCAGGAAGTTGAGTGTATCCTTTAGCAACAAGCCGTACTTTGAGACGATCAATGGAGCCATCAGACAAGTATTTGGTCCGAAAAACCCATTTAGAGCCCATAATATTGGTGTTAGGAGGACATGAAACAAGATCCTAAGTATGGTTGGCATAGAGAGCCTGAACTTTTTCATCCATAGCCGCAAGCCAAGCATGAGTTTTAGCAGTGGACTTGAAACCTTTAGGCTCAAAAGAGGTGAGCAAAGCATGTAGAAGACCAGAGGTTTGGTGGCTGAGATAAGCCAGATGATGAGGCCAAAAAACACCTGCTTTGGCTCTAGTGATCATAGAATGAGAAGGAAGGGATCGGAGCTGAGAAAAACAACCATCATGGACAAGAGCAGAATGGTACAAATCTAGCTATGAGTGCGGAAGGCTGCACAGAGGAAGGATGCTGAGCCGAAGTCACCAAGAGAGCAAAAGGGGGCTCGGCTGGAACCTGCATGGACTTAGAAAAATTATTAGGACATAAGCTGAATGTAGTGGTCCTGGTATGAGGATTAGATGGATTGGATAGTGACATTGTAGGCATAGTGGGCTAGGTGGGTGTAGTGGAGGAAACGGTATTGGGAAAAAAAAAAAAAATCAAGAGAGGACATGGGCTTGGCTTGGGAGGTATTTAAGTGAGGAAAATAAGTCTCATCAAATTGTGCATGTCTAGTGATGTAAATCCTAGAGGTAAGCGGGTCAAGGCAGCAAAAATCTTTGTAGTAGGGACTATAGTCGAGAAAAATGCAAGGAATACTACGAGGAGAAAATTTATGAGGCGAATAGTCACTTAAACAAGGATAGACATGACAACCAAAAGGATGAAAATTAATGTAATTGGAAGCCTTACCATGCAAAATTTCAAAGGGAGAGATACCTCCAAGGATATATGTGGGCAATCGGTTGATGATATAGGTGGCCGTACAGAAGGAGTCAACCCAAAACCGAGTAAGAACATGAGAATGAAATAAAAGGGCAAAACCCATTTTAATCACATGGTGATGTTTGCGTTCAGCACGGCCATTTTGTGAAGGGGTGTAAGGGCAAGACATTTGATGATGAAAGCCTGAAGAATGAAGTTGAGATTGAAAGCAAGTGCTACGAAATTTGGCGCCACCATCACTCTGAAAAATTTTAATCTTGCAAGAGTTTTGCTTTTCTACAAATGTTTAAATTGATTAAAGATGTCAAAAAATTCAGATTTTAATTTCATAGGATAAAGCCATGTAAACCGTGAGTGATCATAAATAAATAAGACATAATAAGCGAAGCCCATATTAGATTATACTAAGAATGGGCTCCAAATGTAACAATGAACAATGTGATACCCCGTGTTTACATGTATTTTAAGTAAATAATTATTTAATTGATTTTATTATCGGTCTTCTCGTTTTAAAATTTATAGGAGTCTTGTTATATTATTTTATGATATTTTAAGTTGTGAAATTTATTTTGGTGTCTTCATTGTTAATAATTATTGTTATATTATTTAAATAGCTCTTTGTTTTAAATTATTTTATTGTTGGATTTACTATTTTATTTTATTAGTTACTATTTTTTTAATTTAACTTATTGTTTTAAAACATTTTCGTTGGATAAGTTTTGAGACCCAAAATGAAAAGACTGGATCTCAACTTTTTCCCTTCATTTTTTCTTTTTCCCTTTTTCTTTTCATCCTCCTTTTCTTCTTTCCCTTCTTCTCTTTTTCTCCTTCTTTTTCCCTTGTTTTTCTTCCTCCCGCGCACGACCCTCATCCCCTCTCACCCGTTCATTTTTTTTTGTTTCTTCTAGCATGCCACCGCACTTCGGCGTGGCCGTCACTGCCCACCCCATTTTCTTCCCCTCCAGCCGATGACCACCCCCATCCATTTTCAGTCCAGCCCATGCCGCCATTAACCTCCACGCACAGTTGCAATCCGTTGGCCACAAGCTTTTCACCACACCATTGTCAACCCTCCAACCACCCAAACCATCATTCCTCAGCTCCAATCCACCACCATTGAAGCCCCTTCATTTCATTTTCCAATTTGGGTATTTTAGCCTTCAACCGCCACCCACGGCCAACTATCACCACCATTAACTTCATCAACACCTTTAAGACATTTCCTAGCCATCCCAAATTTTCGTTTGTCCCATATCAAAAGTTTAGCTTTTGAGACCCACAGCCCTTGTCCATTTTACACTATTGCGTGGTTGTGCCGCCACTTTTAGCATTTCTGTGATCCTCCGAAAATTATATTATAGAGTTGCAAATAATTTTCCAAATAATTTCTTGAGATTTATTTATATTATTGCACTAACAACTTTTTTGCAATTGGTTGGTTGTGTCGGACTTGGAGTTCAAGGAGTATGGGGGTCGGGTTGGATTTGAGGATGGTATGTTTATTGAGATGAATTGTGCTTGCGTGTATTATGTTGTGTTTGGTATCATGATTTTTATTGCATTATGGCATGCATATTGATGCGTTGTACATTAAAAAAAAAAAAAAAAGGTTTTCACGTGAGAAAGGAATTTGGGTTATTTTGTGATTAATGATTAGTAAGGATTGAGAGAGAGGAAAAATAGACTATAGGGAGGGTGGTAAGCATGGATGGTGGTAGAGTCTCGCATGTGATTCTTGCCTATAGTGCATGCAGTAAGGATGATGGTAGTCCTGCTTGTGATTCCTGCCTATAATGGAAGCTGTAGGGATGCTAGTAAGCAGGGATAATGGTAGTCCTACCTATGATTCATGCCTACGGTATACACGGTAGGGATGGTAGTAAACAGAAATGATGGTAGAGTCCCGCCTGTGTTTCTCGCCTACAGTATTCTGATAGATTGAAAGAAAAGAAAAATGAACTGTATGAATGGTGGTAAGTAGAAACGGTAGTAGAGTCCCGCCTACGGTGCAAGTAGTAGAGATGGTGGTAGCCTCGCTTGCAATTCTCGTCTACAATGTTAATTGGTTAATGGGTCATTTTCTGAAAAAATAGTGGTTTTTAATAAATGGATATGTGAACCATTTTCTGGAATAATTATAGATTTTTATACTGGGTTATTTTCTAGAAAAATGACGGATATTATTTTAATACATTTGATTTTTGGGCCAAAATGGGATTATGGTGTGTGTTGGAAATAATTATTTTTGAAAAATGATGATTTTTGAGTCTCATGCATATTTCATCATTAGCCTCCACGCATGAATGTATTTTCATCTCGTGGGTTGTTTGGTTTATTACTTATTGAGATTCACAATCTGACGGTATTCGATGCCCTGCAGTACCGTTTCATGGTATCGTAGATTTTGATGCAGATAGCGAGATAGAGCCTAAGGATGCTGCTTCGCTAAAGGAGTGATCGGGGATCACTTTCTTGTGTATCGGGATTTCTTTCCCATTTTTGGTTATTGTATTTTGATTTATTATGTTTTCATCAGATAACCGTATTAATTTTTGAAATGCTTGTATTTAAGTGAATTTGTAAATAATAATTCTAGTACTTAGTTAATCGACTTTAACTTATCTGCTGCGTTTTTTGTCTTACATGTGTTGCATGTGCACACACTTAGTACTTGTTGTTGGGATGCATGACTAGTATTGTCATCGTCCTGACGTCTCGATTCTCGCATTTTCGTATGTGAGGGGTGTCACAAACAAAATAAAAAGTTGTCCTTTTTTAGTTAATAAATAAATAATAGATGGGTTTACATGCCCAAGGCATGCATGCCATAACTCATACGAAGCACGTAGAGAGGAATTATTAAGGACATAAATGAAAGCTGCATTGCCATGATCAAGTACATAGAGACCACCATCACATCGTCCGGTTGCCACCACCTTTCCTGTTGCGTTGTTCTGAATGTTAAAACAAGAATCTGTAAAGGTAACAAAGAGTGAAAAATCAGAAGTCAACTTACTGATGGACAAAAGATTTTTGGTTAGACGTGAGACCACTAAAACATCAAGTAATTGAATGTTGGGAGAGGGAGAGAGGGTACCCGTGTGGGTAATAGTTAGAGAAGCCCCATTGCCCACAATAACATTGTCCTTACTAACATAATTCTTGGAGGTGTCAAGTGCAGTCGAGTTTGGCGTCATGTGAGTAGAGGCACCAATGTCAAGGTACCGGTCGAACGGGGAGCATTTGAAAAGCTTCAACAAGCTGTGCTAAGGGCTCACTGTGATCATATCGGTTATGACATTTATCAGTCGTATGACCTTCAGTTTTGTAGATTTGACACCGTGGGGTGTAGGTGAGACGACCATGCCCAGTTCCTATGTTTTGACCATCATGGCAGCAATTTGAATTTCCTTGAGAACGACAGTTTCCATTGTTGCAGAAATAACCATTACTACATCCACGAGTTGCTGCAAAAGCTGCATAAGACATAGAAGGAGATTCAAGTGATTTTTGGAATAAATCATAACTTTCAGCTTTGGGAACAAATGGAAGGAGGGTAGCTGCTTGAGAGCCATCTGTGCAGAAGAGAAGCTTGAGAAATCAATGCCGAGACCATGTAAGAACCAGTGAGATTTGCAGACGTCGTCGACTGGGAGTCCGATAGCCATTAGCTGATCACAGAGAGCTTTGAAGGCTAGAGAATATTCAACAATAGTTCTAGTTCCTTTCTTCATCAATTGAAGTTCATCCTTGATTCGTATCTCTCAATTTTTGGAAGCGTAGCTGAAAGCACGTTCCAATGCAACCCAGGCATCCCAAGAGGTGGTGAGGCCAACAATTTCGGCCATGGCTTCTTTAGAGAGAGAAGAGAGAAGAAGACTGATGATGCATTGGTCTTTGAGACTCCATTCAAGAATGTTGGGGTTAGGGATGGAAGAGCCATCTGTGGTGATAGGAGAGGGCTTGGAGAGAGAGCCGTCCACAAAGCCGAGACAGGCTTGACATTCAAGTAAAGGAATCAGCTGACTCTTACAAATCAAGTAGTTGCTGGATGAAAGTTTGATAGTTACCATGGGGGCCATGGTATTGAAAGAAAGAGATTCGGCCATGTGAGGGAAAAAAAAATTAAAAAAAATACAAAAAACAAAAATTAAAAATACAAAAAAATTGGTATCGGATGTTAATCCAGAGAGGCTCTTGATACTATGAGAATGTTTGTAAATCCACCACACTGTGAAAGTTGGAGATGGGTTTCCATTTATAGAGATATGCAGACATATACAGCTATAAAACAAGAAAGGAAAACAATCACAAAAATAAATACAGCATCTCTACAATCATGGATCAACTACTACAATCAAGGTAATGACTGAGAATCTGAGGATTGCGGTGAATCCTCAACAAAATAATACTTCGGACAAAACTAAAGTAATACGTAGAAGCAATACAAGTAGGAAGTTCAAGCAAAAATAAGTTAGCTATTTTGCTAGATGAACCACTGATCAGACTGTATCCCTCGATTAATTTTCAGTCAAACTGTTGAAATTCAAAGAATAGTATGCTTGAAAGGAATTCTTATTGCTATTGTAGGAATATTTTTCACACACACGTTACAGAGTCTCGTATGGAAATATATACAAGAGTATACAAAACTATTCTAGGAAAGGATGCTAAAAGTAAGCCATGAATTGTTACAAGATTTTTGGCCGTGATTTGCAAGGCTATTGCAGAATATTTACAACAAATATCTTTCCTAAAATTAAGTTGCAGGATCTTGTGCTTGAGTTGAGGAGTCATCCTTTATATGCCCCCGCAAGATGGAGCTGCCGTCGGCTAAGCCAATCTTGGTCTTAAGAAGATTTGTGTGCTGTCTTGATAATGGTTTTGTCAATAAATCAGCAAGTTGGTCCTGAGTATTTACATGATGAACATTGAGAATACCATGTTGAACCATATCATGTACAAAGTGTAAATCAATCTGAACATGCTTCATTTGAGAGTGTTGCACGGGATTAAAACTTAGGTGAGTGGCACCTAAATTATCACACAGAATTTTGGGCGTTCCTTTCATTGGTAGCTGGAGTTCCTTGAATAAGGATAGTAGCCATACAATTTCTGAAGCAGCGTTTACAAGTGATCTATATTCAGCTTCCGTCGACGATCGTGCAACAGCCCTTTGTTTTTTGGAACTCCAAGATATAGAATTAGATCTAATAAAGCTGATATATGCGGAAGTTGAAGTACGATCATCAAAATTACCTGCCCAATTAGCATCTGAATATGTTACAAGATCAGAACTAGATTTTTGTTTGATGTGGATGCCATGAAAAAGTGTTTGCTTCAAGTAACGAATGAGTCTTTTGGCAGCTGCCCAATGTGTGACAGTAGGTTTGTGCATAAACTGGGAGAGTTTATTAACTGAGAAACAAATGTCTGGACGAGTGAGAGATAAATATTGAAGTCCGCCAATCACACGTCTAAACTCAGTACTGTCAAATGAAGTAGTGCCATCAACTAGCTTCAGTGTTGTGCTTGAGGACAGGGGAGTGGAAACTTCTTTGGCACCTGTCATATTCGTTTTGCAGAGAAGATCCAAAATATATTTGTGTTGAGAGAGGAACAACCCTGATGTTGTCGGAATAACTTCCATGCCCAAAAAGAAAGGAAAGCGACCCATGTCTTTTAATGAGAAACTAATACCAAGTTGGTTAATGACATGAGACACAAACTGATTGTTGCTGCCAGTGATGACCAGATCATCCACATACACCAATAAATAGCACAAAACAGATCCTTGATGAAAAATAAATAAAGAAGAGTCCGCTTTTGAATTGGTAAAACCAAGATCCAAGATGGCCAATTTTAATGCAGAGTACCAGGCCCTTGGAGCCTGTTTAAGGCCATAAATGGCCTTATTCAACCGACAAACATGATTCGGTTTTGAGGCATCTTTGAAGCCCGGAGGCTATGTCGTATACACAGTTTCAGTTAATTGGCCATGCAAAAAATCGTTGTTTACGTCAAGTTGTCTCAAGGGCCATCCCTGCATCACAGCAACTGTTAAAATAGTCCTAATTGTAGCGGGTTTAACAATGGGGCTAAAGGTTTCCTTGTAGTCTAAACCAGGACATTGATTGAAGCCTTTAGCCACGAGTCGCGCCTTAAAGCGATCAGCAGTTCCATCAGCCTTGCGTTTAACACGAAATACCCACTTGCAACCGATGGGTATGCAATGTTTTGGTGGGAAAACTAGTTCCCAGGTGCCATGGCGCATAAGCGCAGTCAATTCCTCAGAGATGGCTGTTCTCCAGTGAGGCTCACGTAGCGCCTGTCCCACACAATTGGGTTCAATGGTGTTGGGAATGGGGTGTTTAGTGGCTGAATTTAATTGTTTGGGTTTGTGAATGTTGTTCATCGACCGAGTGGTCATGGAGTGGGTTCGGGTAAGGATCTGAGTGGGGGGTTCACAAGACACAGATAAGGGGTTGATGGGTAAACTAGCATCGTGTGTGCCAAAATTTGTTGTGAATCAGATGAAGAAGCATGATTTTCATGTGATGAAGAAAAAATAGGGCACGCAGGAGCAGATTCAATGCTGTGAGAAATAGAAGAAGAGGGAAAGGAGGCGTTACCTGGAGGTGCCGAAATGGAGTTGGACCCGGCCGGAATCACTGGTGGAGGTTGCATCGGAGCATGCGCATGGATGCGTGGCACAGTAGGGCACAATGAAGGTTCGGGAGCTTGAGGGATACCGGGTTGCGTTTCATCAAAGAGGACATGGCGTGAGAGATACATCCGGTTCGTTTTGGGGTCAATGCATTTTGGGCCGAGGAGTAGCCCGCAAATAGATAGGCTATTGATTTGGGTTGAAGTTTGTTGGAGTTGTAGGATCGGGTAAGGGGAAAACATAGACAACCAAACCTTTTTAATTTCATGTAATTCGGTGGCTGTTGAAACAGGGCTTCAAAGGATGATTTGTTGTTTAAGAGAGGTGTTGGTTGTCTATTTATCAGATATGCAGTGGTGGAGAATGCATGGGGCTAGTATTTTAAAGAGAGAGATGCATCATGTAATAGAGTTAAGCCGGTTTCAACTAAATGACGGTGTCGACGCTTGGAAACTCCATTTTGTTGTGGTGTATGAGGAGCGGTGGTGTAGTGGCTTATGCCATGAATAGAAAAATATTTTTTTAAAGCCACAAATTCACCACCGTTATCTGAGTAAATAGATTTGATTTTTGCTTGAAATCGATTTTCAACGAGATGTTTGAATTGGGGAAAAATGGTGCTAACCTCAGATTTTGTTTCTATAGGATAGAACCAAATATATTTGGTAAAATGGTCGACAAAAATCAAATAATAGCGTGATCCGTCAATACCAACCGAATTTGAAGGACCCCAAACATCCGTATAAATTAAATCAAACGGTGCATGACTTTGAAGACTAGTGGGGCGAAATGGTTGCTTGTGTGCTTTATTAATAGAACAAGAGGTACAGAGTTGAGAAAATTTTTCATTTATTATTGGAAGAGAGAAAGAGTTGACAAGATGGTGAACAATTTTATTGGAAGGATGTCCAAGCCGTTTATGCCACCCATCAATGGATGTCCGTTCATGCACATTCACAACAATTTTTGGAGAAGATTTTACCATTGATTCCGGAAGGGTGTAAACACCATTTTCATAGGCACCTTTGAGTAGAATCGCCCCCATGGTTTGATCCTTAACAAGAAAATAAAAAGGATGAAATTCAATAAAGACAAGATTTTGAGTAGTGAAATGATGGACAGAAATAAGATTTTTTTTTAATATGAGGAACACAAACACAAAGAGTATCATTTAAATGAAAGGTGCGTGTAGGTGAGTGTAAAACCAAGGAACCAATGTGAGAGACACGCAAACCTAAACCATCACCGATTACAACCTCGTTGGTGCCATCATATTCAGTGTGAATAGATAAATTAGCTAAATCACCAGTGATATTGTGGGATGCGGTTGAGTCGATGAGCCATTTGGTGTCTACGGCTGGTGAGACGAAGGTACAATATGTTGTTGCTTTAGAAAATTGCACACGGGAACATTGTTTTGCTATATGGCCAAACTGATCACATATTTAGCATTTGGGTGTGTACCTGCGTTGTCCATTGGGCTTTTTTTTCTTGTTGTCACGGGGGCCACCATTTGGGCGATAGTGGGCCGAAGAGGAATTTTGAGATGGAGAGAAACTGGGTCGGCTAGACCCAGATGTCTTCATGTTGCCCTTAGAATTGGTACCTGCAGAGAAGGAGCCATGGCGCCGACTGGAGTAGTTGGCGGAGGCAACCGGTTGCTGGGATGCGGCTTCAAGGCGCTGCAGATATGCATCCTGACCTACAAGGAGGTCATGCAGTTCCTCAAACTGAAGAGGACGTTCCCGAGCACGAATTGGAGCAGTTATTTCACGAAAGTCAGGTCCCAGACCATTGAGTACATAAAGAGTAAGATCATCCTCAGAAATAGGATGATCAATGAAGGAGATTTCATCAGCAAGAGCTTTGACCGTATGCAGGTAATCATGAACTGATTGATTTCCCTTTTTGATCAAAGTGAGTTCCTCTTTCAATTGCATGGCACGGGTGCGAGATTTACTTGCATACAGTGTATGTAATTTTTGCCAAGCTTGTTGAGAAGTTTTGGCAATGGAGATAAATGGTGTGATGGTGGTGGTTGTGGAGGCTAAAATTGCACTAAGGATAAGTTTGTCTTGTCTTATCCAGTGAATTTTTTGAGGGGTGGAAATGGAGGAATCGGTGGCATGAGGACAAGGTTTGTCACCGGTGACGTAGTCAAGTAAATTGTACCCAATGAGAAGAGCTTCAAATTGAGCATGCCATTGGGGAAAGGTTGAGGGTGTGAGTTTTTCATTGATCTGGGAGGAAATGTTGAGAGCAATAAGAGGAATTTCGGTTGGAGATGGTGGTGTAAGAATCGGGTGATGGTTGGTTTCGGTGGTAGGGATCGAATTCTTGGTGGAGGAAGGCTCTCCTGATACCATATTGAAATTCAAAGAACAGTATGCTTGAAAGGAATTCTTATTGCTATTGTAGGAATATTTTTCACACACACATTACAGAGTCTCATATGGAAATATATACAAGAGTATACAAAACTATTCTAGGAAAGGATGCTAAAAGTAAGCCATGAATTGTTACAAGATTTTTGGCCGTGATTTGCAAGGTTGTTGCAGAATATTTACAACAAATATCTTTCCTAAAATTAAGTTGCAGGATCTTGTGCTTGAGTTGAGGAGTCATCCTTTATACAAACCTCCTAGTTTGGGTATATATGGTTCTCAGATAGCGGAGTACTACTTCACTTTCACTGGCTACATGCAAATAATAATAATAATAATATATTCTAATAATTAAGCAGTATCAAATAACATGAAAAAGCATCATGTAAAAACTAAATGGCCAAAAGGTAAAAGGAAAAAACTAACGAATTAGTCAGATCAGCTGTAGCGTTCGATCGGTAATATTTAATATCATGATGATTGGTCAGGTTTCCGATCGAGTTGTCTTGTCTTGGACTGGGTGGAGTACTTTTGGATAGATTGCAATCTCTTCACCTTTGGAAGGCCGCCCAGATCGAGTGGTTATTTTTTCCCATAAAATTAGCAGTATGCAGGAATCTCTTGATCAAATCTCGTGATCGATCAACAAGTAATGCCTTAATGGAATAAATGGGTCTGGAATATATGCATTCCAATAAAGATTTCAGTCTTTAACTGGAGATGTTTTCATGATCATGATGGTCTAGTTCCCTTTGATCAAAAGGTTAATTTAGAAGTTACAGTACTACGGCTCTTAATTAGCCTCAAGGTGCGCGCATGGGGATTGACTTAAGGGTATAAAAAAAAAATCAGGAGATCAGAAAACCACCGCTCAAACCGGTCTAGTCTAGAATCGGTTTCTATAATGGCAAAATCGACCAAAACAGTTTTGGTTTCCAGTTTAAGCTTTTTAGGCCCGGACCGGACCAGTTCTATATAATATATATTTTAAATTATTTTTTTAATATTATATATAATTTTTATATATAATATATATAATAATATAAATTAATTTAAAAATAAACTGAAATTGATAAATCACATCAATATTTTTTTTATCACTTATATGTGTGTGTATGCATGCATATATATATATATATATATATATATATATATATCTATGTGTGTGCACGCACGTGTGTATGTATAGATATGTATGTATATATGGAAGTAGTAATTGAGCTTCCCATCAAGATTGTTATATATGATCATCATCTGATATTATCAACCATGTATGCATGCATGTATGTGTATATATATGTTTTTTTTTTAAAGATATTTTTTACGACTTTGCATTTTATTAAAACCTGAAAACCAGACCAAACAGGACTGAAACTAGTAAAATTAGATGTACCGGTTTAGAGGGGTAACTAGTGCGTAATCGGCTTTTGAAAATGTAAAACCGGTACATACCAATTTGATCCTAAATTTTGTCTAAAACCGGATTGGACCGGACCAATTACACCCCTAGGGATTATAATTGTGAGGTGCGGTCTGTTTCTGAAAGCTAGCAGCTTAGACCATGCATATATGTTTTAAATAAATTCCTATTTGTTGCAATCTACATTATTCCCAACTGAACATATGTCAGTTGTAATTGTAAAAATTTTCGACAAAGTATTTTGAAAATACTTCACTACTATTCACCTAGGCTGGTTTGGATGGTGAACTATTTATTATTTTATCATTATATTTCACATCTTTTTTACTATTTTGTACTACTATTCAATACTTTTTCATTATTTTTTCACTACTATTCACAAAGTATCTAAGATCAGCTCACTACCCAAATACAACGGGATAAGACATTGATGACACCTAATACAACTACATATTAAAACCAAATGATGCTTTTCTGGTTTTAATATGCTTATTATAATTATAAGGAGAATTCACAAATTGGATTTATGGTTATTCTCCTCTATTAATAAGTATTTAGATTAATTTATGGTTATGAAGAACATGTTTTGCGAGGATGCATGCAAGCATAGAAGCTGGCCAGAAAACTTGGACACAAAGCATGACTGATATCATTTGGAGGATAAAGAGCCCTAGCTAGCTGATTCCCCTGTTAATAAACTAGCTAGGCACCTTTGATGTAATAATTCATTATGTTTGGAAAGCTACGTATTCCTATTAAGTATTCCTTGCAGAAAAGAAAATATGTTTATGTTATTAATTAATTAATGGATCAAACCTGATCAACCTATATAGTTATATAAAGCTCAACCGTATTGAGGGAAGTACTTCGTATGGGAATCTGGCCAGGACTACGTCTTTGTGGACACCACGGTAGGGTTGGGTTTCTAAAATAGTTGTTGGTTATATTAGTGAGTCTTTTCTAGGGATGGCAAATCGTGTTTTCGGGTTCTGTTTGTTCGTATTAAGTTATGAACATTCAACTATATCAGTCAAGCTGAACCCAACTCGTTAAATTAAACGTGTCAAACAGCTAAACCCTAACCAAACCTATTTAGATAATAGAGCATGTCATGTCTCACATTTTGACCCGTTTAATAATTAATAGTTATACATAGAGCCTTATCTTGTGGGTAGTTGTGCTGACTTGAGTAGTTGGGTTTGACTGGACTCTGATCTTCAACACAGTGAATGTATGTTGTAATTGTATAAATTTTTTATGAAATTAAGACATTAATGACACCTAATAGAATTATTCATAAGGAAGAACTTATCATTGCAAAATATATATTTACTTCAACCAAAATTTATAGTTGCAATATCTATATGCAACAGAAAAAAAAAATGATACATGCTCCAAATGATACCTCTGGATTGGAAGGTTGAATACTTTGGCCCCGTTTAGATGTTGGGATGAGATGAGATTGAGATTGGATGTTGGAATGAGATCTCATCTCATCACAACATCCAAACATTATTTAAATATAAACATTTTTTAATTTTAAATATTTAACTTTTTCATTTAATCAGTACCTAATCATTACAACTTTTCTAAATTTCCATATAAAACACAGAAAACAATTCAATTTTTTCAAATCTCAAAACAAAATAATATGAAAAAAATTTTATTCTAACAATATTTTAAATTTATCATTTATTTTATTAATTTTTTCTCTCTCATTTTCCAAAATCTCATATCTTAACTCAAGCTATTTCATTACTATTCACAATTTTTTATTTTTTTTAATCTCATCTCAACATCTAAACAATGCCTTAGGGGCACCTTGTCCAAATTAATTAGTGGCTAAGCTAAATTCATGTTATTGCAATAAACAAGGAAAAATGATACCCAAAGTCCAAAGATACGGGTCAAATTATGCACAACGGGTGAATGGGGTCAAAATGAGCATATGGACACTAGGCCAATTCATGATCCGGATAAACTAACAGAAATAATTAGAGTTTAATTAACTTATGTACTTCTGAGGTGGTTTTTTAAGATTTTTTTTAGGCATTCGTACTTCTAATGATAATCTAGTAAAAGAGGGAATGAAGCTTTTTTGACAAAGATTGGAAATTTGAAGGGAAAAGATTGAGGAATCAGATTCACGAAGGACTAAATAATGGAACAAGTTATGAGATCATATCTTAGGCCACTTAATTTAGTACTATATATTACAACAAATTAGGAATAAAAGAACAGGGAAAAAGGTTAGATCATTAAGGCAGGCATTGCATTTGTATCTCACCATACAATATATAAACATCTTGATGCTGGCCGGCTGAATAAGAATTATTCTGGCGGCTACTTAATCAACATAAATTAAGAATTGAGATTGAGAAATGATGCTAAACAAAGAAAAACTTTTAGATTTGGGTTTATTCTTAAAAGTCGAAAACCAATTCTGAAACCCACGAGTTGGGCTTAAATAGTCTAAAGAAATCCGAGATTATGAGAATTTTGTTCAAAAAAACAAAATTTCATTTCTTGCAAAAAATAAAATACATAATAAAATAAGCATCTTGTCAAAACTCTAGCCCAAACCAAAATAAGAATCATTTCTAAAAGTGACAGCGAAACATTAGTACCATCAAAGGATAAAAATAACATAAAATGAAGATTCGTTGGAGGGGGAAAATGATTGATTTTGGGGTCAAAATAGGAACCATTAGGCGTAGAGTGCATGGTGACCACAATGTAACCTTTGAAAAGGGCTTTCTGATGCTAAAAATACTGAAGCGTATACAATTTTGCACCAATTCAAGAAATCTTTACGTTTTCCTGCCATATTGGCGTTGATTTGCATGCTCAAAAAAGTCCAATGCTAATAACACATAAAATCTGCTAACTCAACATCATCAAACCCGGATATCCTACATCACATTATTTCTTCTTAAACTAATTGAATTCTTCTACTCATCATCCATACACCACATATTTTATAAGACAAAAAAAAAAATTAAAATAAACAAAAATAAATATAGTGTGTGAAGATGACAAGTTGAATTTTTCATAAATTAATTAGTCCTATCTTCTGCATGCAGCCAAAGTTCACCTATGATCGATCACACTCTCCAACTAATTTCTCTTTTATTGCATTCGCGCGCACAAAAATTAATGTTTAAGTGGGTGTGTATGTTGCTGTAATATTAGAGAAACACTTTAGACACAAAGTGAATACATAAAAATAAATCTATAAAATGACATCGCTTGATCGATATAGTATGTTACATTGTAAAGTTATTTTTACTGTAAAGTAGACATAACGGATCATATGAAATCATATCATTTTATGGATTTAGTTTTGTATAATCTCTTTATATCTGTAGCACTTTTCTTAAGAATATCTGCTGGCTTGAGCTTGGACAGAATAAAATCACATTAGTAATGGCTTAATCCAACCATGAGCACGTTAACATTCTACATTGTACGCCTATTCCCCCTGTTTGATATACTAGCTACCGTAATCTGCAAATTATTAATGGACGGGGATTAGATCATCGTCAAGCTTATTCTATTTTTCACAAAAGCTTAGGATCGATCCTATCCTTCTCCACCTCAAAAAGTGCCCCCACTACATATACACGATCAAGAATATTTTGCTTTGTTACCGGAAGATCATCATATATAACTATCATGCATGCAGAATATAAGATATTGTCACTTCTTGTCACATGGCTTGTCTCTAGGAATTACGTATGTACCTAACTAGCTAGCTAGCTAGATGATTAGTAGTACTAAATCCACAAACTGATGCGATTTGACGTGGTGAGTTAGATTATAAAGTTATTCTTATTAATATAAAACAGATCTAATATATCATATGGAGCCATATCAGTGTGTAAGTTTAGTTTTGTAAGCTTTTGTAGCCATATCGTTTTTTCTCCCTCTTGATTAATCATGATTTGCATGCATATTGGAAGCGTGAAGGATACGGTACTATGCGGCCCTTTTGTGTTTTAAAAAAAAAAAAATAGCATTATCCATCATATAGTACATGAGGATAGATATATATATACATATATGTATTTATATTCTATGATGATGGTCTTTTTGTGCATCTTTGAAGCTGGTATGGATGTGATAAAGGTTATTTGTGATCAGAACTGACCTACTCCACTATTAATGCCGTAACTAAAGGAAGAGCATGCCAAAATGAATGATTATCATGCACCGTGCATCTTTGAAGAGAATCACCGATAGGTGTCCAGGGGAATCCTCTCCTTTTTCTCTTTTCCATTTATCCGAATTCTGTTACACATTCTCTAATTGAGCCCATGCAGGCCATAAGGTGGGAAGCTACCTAATTAAAGGGGATCAGTACGTACTTGCTGTTTAAGTTCTATATATATATATATATATATATAAGGAGGAGTTTGGCATTAATTGTACCAGCGCCAAAGCAAGCAAGACAGCTAGCCAATTGATTTTTTTTATATCTGTTGTGTTGTGTTCAGCACTTATGGCAACGAAGGCAGACGGCCTCGTGAACGTTGGGTCGGAAGCCTTTAATCTGCTAGAAGATCACCTTATATCTAGCCGCTCTAGGAAGCCGGCTGCTGCTGCTATGCAGAAAGTAATGATCAGTAGCGTAGAGGCAGCCCGGAGATACGGTGGCATACTTATTGAGGACGCCGGCGGAGAGAAAAGACGCTGCTTCCCCGTGCCTAAGTATGGCCCCAAATAGCTCTCATCTTTTCTCCGTGTGTGTGTCTATGTAGTTTGTGTATACACTTGTACTTACAATAATTATGTACGTAGTTGCCCTCTCGCCGTAGTACGTACGTAGCTGCTCTTTGTGGTTTTCATATCACGTGCGCGCGCACACACATATATATTTATATAAGCAGTTATTTATTATATATTTATATAAGCAGTTATTCATGTATCTAGCTAGCTAGCTTTCCTCTGATCTCTCTGAGCTCGCGATCGTAGTATTAATTAGTCATGATGAGGAACTTAACATTCAAGATGGTACGCCCAGAAAATAGAAGCAGTGCCCCAATTTAGATACGGCTAAATTAACAGAACGTACGAGATTTTGAAAGTTTGATGGGTTTAGTTAATTGACTGTGGACTCCTAAGAACCAAGATCACTATTCACTCCATCGGTTAGCAAGAGTACTGTAAAGTCGCCGAGTGTACTTAGTAATCTCGATCCAAGGATTATTAACGCAGCGTGAAGGGCGGCATGCATGCACACTTTCTATGACATGAAAAACTATCGTCTTAAAAGGAACTGTAATTGGGGGCAGGGCTGTTCGACAATATGATGACGCTCCAACAATGTGACGACACTTTTGTAAAGATATTTGTCTCATAAGTTAGTGATAAATAAAAGAAAATCAAATGATTTCATTCTGTACAAATGGTCCTACTTAATTATAGGCTATTATGAGGTACAGGTTGGCAAAAGGCACAATCATTGGTAATATAAGACAATGGTTGGCAAATGATATAACCATGCATTAAAAAGTGACATAATATTTTGACTAAATCAAATGATTGTCTCTCTTGGCACTTCCTCAACCATGACAAGAGTGAAGATATGCCCATGTCTTAAATAGTCATCCGTGAAAGTAATAAGGAACTCCATTATGAAGTTTTTGTTTTAAAAGGTCCACAAACATAAGAATGTATAATTTTAAGTAAATCTGTGAATTTCCAACTTTTTGAAAAAAATTTACTACTCATTTTTCTTTTGTTCCATGGTTCACATATATAAAAAATATCTGATTTTATTTGGAGAATTAATCAACTTTTATACATTCTGATCATTGTATTTTTATTTATATGGCCTAAATTTAAATGCCATAAATATGCACAATCAATACATAAACACATTCAAATTGTGAGACCCTGTATCTTAGTGAATTTTAATTGAAGAATTGTTTTATTTAATTTAAATATTGGCTCTCTTGTTTTAAATTTAACGTATTTCTCGTTGGATTTATTTTATAATTTTTAAGTCATGAAATTTATTGTTGATGTGCTTTCTTGATATTAATTATTGTTTTGCATTTAAATTATTCTTTAATTTAAATTAATTTTTGGGCTTTAAAATTATTGTGTTGGATTTTATTATTTAATTTTATTTAGTCACTATGTTTAAATTAGTTTTATTTAAATTACCGTTTTGAAATTATTTTCGTTTGATCAATTTTGTGACCCAAGTTGTGAGGATTTGACTAGAGGTGTCAAATTGTGTTAACGGGTCGTGCTCGTATCGTGTCAAAGCATGTATATTATACTATATAAGTCAACCCTAACCCGACCCGTTAAGTTTATCGTGTCAAAATCTCAAATCCTAACACGACCCATTAACATAACGCATCGTGTCGTGTCAACTCATTTTGACCCATTAGTAAATATTATGAAATAGGTTAATACGATACAATATGACCCGTTTCAAACTGTTTATGTAAATGGGTTGAATATGCCTGAAATTAACCATTTTGACCTTATTAAATTTAGCAAAATTTTATATAAATGTTAAAATCATAATATAAACAAAATTATAAAACTAATTACAAGTCCAAAATTACAATCTAGATAATAAAAATATCGAAATTGAAATTATAACAATTTTACTTTTAGGTATAATTGTAACTTTAACCTTCTTAACGTGTCGTAACGGGTTATAACGTGTCAAAATGGGTTGATCCGTTATCAACCCGTTAAACAATCGTGTCTTAACGGGTCAACCCGTTTTGACACCAACCCATTTTGACCAAACTCTAACCTGCTATTATCGTGTCTTGTTCGTATTCGGTTAATGGGTCGTGTAACATATTGCTACCCCTAGATTTGACCTCATTTATTTTTCTCCATTTTTCTTTTTCTCCATTTTTCTTTTTCCCACTTTTTTCTTTTCCTTTTTTTCTTTTCTTTTTCCTCTGCTTTTCTTCCTCCCACGTGAGCCACCCTCCTCTCTCCCTCCGTCTACTTTTTCGTCTAGCCAGTGCGCAATTGTGCGCCCTCTGTGAGCCTCACCGCCCAGCCCATCTTCTTCCCCAGTGGCCAATGACCTTCCCCCTCCATTTTCAACTCCTTCCTAGCCGCCATTAGCCCCTACACCCCTTTCCAAGTAGCGGCATCTTTGAGCTCCAGCACTGCCGTTGCGCCACCCCATGCCACCACCTCTTCACCACTTTATTACTAGTCCTCTAGCAACCCAAACCACCCTTCTCTAGCCCTGATCTGCCACTACTAAAGTCCAACCCTCTCACTTTCTGATTTGGAATCGCCCTCTACGCCGCCACCCACGGCCAACCACCATCACCATTAGTTTCACCAACACCCCTAAGCCCTACCCTAGCCTTCCGTAGTCTTCATTTGTCTCCATTTAAATTTAGTTATTTTCAGACCCACAGCCATAGTGCATTTTGCAATGTGACGTTGTTGTGCTGTCACCTTTTGCAGCTCATTGATCATTTGAAAATTATATTATAGTGCCATAAGTAGTTTTCAAATAACCTTTAAGATTTAAATATATTTTTGTATTAACAAATATTCTGTGAAAATTGATTGGCTGTGCCGAATTGAGTCCGAGGAGTCGGGGTCGGTTGGAATGGAGAACGAAATTTTTTGTGTGATTGGATGATGTTGAGATTTGTTAGATATTTTTGTATCATATACATTGCATGGTGCATGCATGTTCATGAATATATTTGAAAACTAGATTTTCATGTGATAAATGATTTTGGATATGTTTGAAATGAATAGATTGAACGGTTTGAGAGAGAGTTGCTATAGGAATGGTGGTAAGTAGGGACGGTGGTAGAGTCCCGCCTGTGATTCTCGCTTATGGTGCATGCGGTAGGGATAGTGGTAGAGTCCCGCCAGTTATTCCCGCCTACGGTGCACACAGTAGGAATGATAGTAGAGTCCTGCCTATGGTGCAAGCAGTAGAGATGGTGATAGAGTCTCGCTTGCGATTTCTGCCTATAGTGTTAATTGGATATTTGAGCCATTTTCTGAAAAAATTGTGAGATTTTGGATAAATGGATTTATGTGGACCATTTTCTGAAAAAAATGGTGGATTTTTATACTGGGCCATTTTTTGAGAAAATGGCAGATGATATTTTTAATGTGTTTGGTTTTTGGGCAAAAATGAAATTTTGGTATGTGTTGAAAAATAATCATTTTATGGGAAAATGAGGTTTTTGGGTCTCATTTATATTTCATTATATGCACGCATGTTTGTTTTTGCATGAATGTAATTGTATCTCTTGGGCTGTTTAGTCTATTACTTGTGGTATTGTTACTTAGTGCCGTAGATTTTGATGCAGTTGAAAATGCAGAGCCTGAGAATGCGGCTTTGCCGAAAGAGTGATCGAGGATCAATTTCTCATTGGATGAGATTTTGTTTCCCGTTTTTGGTTATTGTATTTGGTTCGTATTATTTTTATATTGGATAATTGTATAACTTTGAAAGGCACTTTATTTTGAAATTCTGTATTTAAAATTCTGGTACTTAGTTGATTGACTTTAATTATTTTGTTGCATTTTTGTTGTACACTTTTTGCATGTACACACACAGCTTGGCACTTAGCGATAGAATGCGTGATCTGTGTTGTCATCATCCGGATGCCTTGATTTTCACGTGTCCGTACGTGGGAGTTGGGGGCGTCACACAAATAATCAGAAATAGATATTTTTTATTAATATCAACATTCAGTACATACTTATTGTGATTTTTCACGCATTTCACTGATACAGCACCCCTACTTGTTACAAAGGTTTTAGACTTAAACTCAATTGTGAAGCCTTTTTAATCTAGTACAGGTACTAATACTAAATTTTTACAAATACTAGGTACATATAATACATCACTATGTAAAATAACGGAACCATTTACTTTAAATTTACATGTTCTTTGCCCCAAGACATCTCAATGTGTTGTTACCCACATACACTCTCTGGTTTCTTGTTTGTTTCTCTTCAAAATTGACAAATAACTCTTTGTTCCTGCATATATGTTTTGTTATTGTAGAGTCAACTTACCATGAATCTAAAGTTGGTTCCATAAGCATTACTTTTGAGACTGTCATCACAGTTTCCTTACTTTCTTGTGGTTTTTCCTTATTAGGACATTGTGATTTGTAATGCACATTCTTTCATATTTAAAAACAATTTCCAATAAATGATTTTCTTTGCTTCTTTTTCAACCATTTCATTTTCTTAAAATGTTTTGGTTTCAACTTGTTCTATGTAAAACATTTGTCCTAAGCCATTAACAAATTGGATGATTCACCATCTCTATTCCTCTTCTTCACTCTTTCTCCTTCAAGCACTAAAAGTACTGGAAGCGATGTCATTGTTATTTTATTTCCACTATGTGTTAAAAAAGTAACAATGTGATCACAAGATGGAGGAAGATTATTTAGTATGGTTGTAACTTGCATTTTATCAAGGAGAGGATGTCCAACATTATCTAATTCTTTTGCAGCAATTCCATTTGAAGCACATGATTGCCAATGTCATTGTTCTCTATCATGCAAGTTTGGTTATACTTATCTAATAATAATTGTATATAACTAACTATCTGACCTTAAACCATATTTCTTCCCAACTACATCCATAATTTTTTTGACAATTTCATAGTCTTCAAAGAGATGAATAAAATGATCATTCATACAATGAAAAATTTAACCTTTTGCCCATGCAACATTATGTTCTTCCCACTTATCGTTGCTTTGTAAGTTACTTCCGCTTCCATTCGGCCCATTTTCTACATTTTCTTATGGCTCTGGTCTTGCTAATGTGTATAAGATCTTTTAATGAGTTAGAAGAATAGTTATGCCTTTTCCAAGCATGAAAATTTCTTCTATTCAATATTTCTATCCCCAATGGATCAATACTTTTCTTCGGTGCCATAAATAATAAACCTTAAAAATTAACAACAAAAAATGAAGAAATAAAAAATGTGTTTTATTTTAAATAAATTAAATACAATAGTTCAACTGTGAGAAAATAAAATTATTATGAACTTAATAATAATAATAATAATCCTTGGATTTAATCCACGGTAGCAGCTTTGTAATTCTCCTATTATATTTTAAATAACGAGAATAATGGAAGTGACACCCCGATCAAGTATTCCCACAAACTTTTCTTGATGTTTCTCCCATTTCAAGGAATTTCTGGCGATAATCTCGATCAAGAAGTGCATTATAATGATTTGGCACGAACTTTGGAGCACAACAGGATTTGAATGAACCAAATCGCGCTTGAAATGACTACAAATGACTCAAAACACGAAAACTAACTTGAACCAGTTCAAAAAACTGAGTCAATCGGTCAAATCGAGTCCAGGAGAAGAAAATGAGGTTAAGAGGCTTGTTTCTTCTCTTCGCTCATGGCTTGGCTTAGATTGCAGTTTCTAGCTACAGATGATGGATTAGCTCACGGGCTGTGGACTTAGGCTTGGCTTTGGGTCCAGTTCTTTATGAGCCCACGGGCTTCAGCAAAGTGGGCTAGATGCAAGACCTGTATACGTACTGTTTGAGGTGAGCATGTTCCAAATGAAATGGTGTCATTCGATTTGGCCGAAATGACATTGTGTTGTTTCGTACGGGTAGCTTCCAACATTCTTGGAACGACGTCGTTCATTGTAAACTTTGGATCATCATATGTGGCCAAAATGAAAATGTTGTTTTAGTTTTTTTGTTCCTTACTTGGCTGAACAACAGGATTTTTTAGCCAAGAATAATTTGAATCCTCCTGACCGTTGGTTGAGATGGTGTCGCTTCCACCAGAGATGTTGTCTTCTTCCACATGCATAGACGTTACATATTCAAAAAATATTGCATCCTTGCTTCTGTCCAGTGAACTGGTCATCAACGACCAAGGTTCCAACATGTTCCCGACACTCTCAAATCCCAACGGTGGTGATGGACTCTGGCGACCAGCCAGAATAGCAACAATGTGTGTAAAATAATTGGACAATGCACTGTTTCTTTGTGTAAAATGTGCCAATAATTTTTTCAAAATAATAACTTCTTACAAGATTTTGAAAATTCTCAATATACTCTAGGCCTCCCATAGTAATTTGGAAAAGTTTTTTCCTTAGATTCAAAAGTCTTCGAAAATGATTGTAATGTGCAAGTGTGGTTGCCAAACCAAACACTTGCCAATTGATCGTCCTCTCAATGAGCGAAATTAATCCCTATACCATAACCAGGCTTTGATACGACTATTGAATTATGGAGAACAAAAAGGGACAAAAATTGGGTAGAGTTTTTTAATCCCTCCCGTGAGGGTATGTATCCCACAAGTTGGTGATAGACAATAGGGAATCAAGTGCCTTCATTGTGCACAAATGGTCCCTATTTATAGATCATGAGGTACTAGTTGGCAAGAGGCACAATCATTGATAAGACAATGATTGGTAAAGGGCATAACCACTAACAAATGACACAACCTTTTGATTAAATCAAAAGGTTGTCTGTTGACACTTCCTCAACAATCACCCTCCACAGGAAGTGTAAAAAATTGTTCAAAACATCTCAACCTGGGCTGGGCTTTAGGCACACGGGCTAGGCCGAAAAATTGAAGGGGTTTGGCCCAAATCAAATAACAACCCACTAGAAACAAGTCCAACAAAAAAATAAAGGGTCCAACAAAGGAAAAAGGCACAATAAAATAAATTAAAGATAAATAAAAACACTATAACTAAATATTAACAAAATAAAATGATTAAACCCAACAACAAAATAATTTAAAGCAAAGAGCAATTTAAATACAAAACAATAATTAATATTAAAAAAGCATATCAAAATAAATTTCACAACTTAGAAATCGCAAAATAATACAACGAAAAACATGTTAAATTTAAAACAAAGGAACCGCTAATTATAATAATTTAAATAATAATTTAATTAAAATACATGTAAATACGGGATATCACAAATAGAGTCCATATCTGATAACAATGGAGACACTACAAATACTGAGGCTCCTAATACAGTCTCTAATGAGGGCCTAATGGAAGTGTAAACGGTAACCTAGGAAAGAAAGAAGAGAAAGAGTACTTCTGTTGTATGGAATGATTTTGTCGAAATTGAACGAGATGGTACTAAACAACCTCAATGCAAGTGGTGTAAAAAATTGTTCAAAACATCTCGATCGAGTTCTATGACTACACTACATATGCACTTACTAATTTGTTTGCCACAAATAGGGTCTAAGAAAAAAACATAAAGTTTTAGTGGTTGAGTCTAAGGAGCCAAATGGTGGCTTCACTGTGTCAAACTTTATGTATGATCTTAATAGGGTTCTAGAGCTTGCCTCTCATATCATACTTCATCCATTCTCTTTTTTGTAGCATGTGGTATTTAGTAAGTTCATGAGGGCAAACACTTCGTATTGGGAAAAAGTGTCTCATGCTACTACAAAGAAATAATACATGAGAACTTATGAGACTGAAAATGAGAAGTTAAAGGCTTTGCTTCAACTTGTTAACCAAGTTCATAAAATCATATCACAACTGATATGTGGACTATAAAAAAAAAAATCATATATGGTAGTGACATGTCATTTTACGGTTACATTATTTCTCAGATTTCTTTTTCTATGTTAGAGATATTACATTAATTGTTAAGGCAAATTAAATTTTGCATTCCTATCAAACATCCCTTAATAGTATTACTAAGTTTAAATTACTTGAGTAATCATGCAAGGGATTAAAAATAAGCTTTATGTTTTATGTGCATCAGTGTATCTGTAGACAATATATGCAGGTTGGTGATTTGGTGTCAAAATGGCTGAATAGGGACACTTGCTATTTGTTGAAAAAATTGGCTTCATTCGATACTCCCACTTTTTTTGGTTTACTCAGGCCACCTGAAGGCTTCAATCGCTTAATGATGTAAAAAAAAAAATTTTAATTCCTTAATTTGTTTTATTTTGTATATATATTTATAACGTCCAAGTCCCACAGGGGTCGGAGAGTTACTTTCTTTAACTTAAAACTCATATTTCATTAAGATATTTACATATTCTAAAAAAATTAAATCATCAGAATACTACAAAACCTCTTAATAAAATCTGACAATTCTCAGAAATCTTCTATGAGTAATTCACTATGCTTAAAAATATTTCACCCATACTCCATAATCTTGATCGATCATCAACTAAATTATTTGAAAATTATCTAAAAAATGTTGTGGAAATAAGGGATGAGTTATCAATAACTCAGTAAGTATAGGACATATACGAGTATGTAAATATGAGCATTTATAAAGATCAAAATGTAAAACAGACATTATCCTTTTCATTTTCAGAGTGCGGAAGTATAAACATGTTATCAAAAATTAGAGCAAAGAAACATGTTATCCTTTGGCATAAATGATGATGACCATCATCATATTAGGACATCATATCAAAACATCATATTAGAATAGAGGCCATGTATAACCCCCGTGATAGGGTTATACATCTGCGGATGGCCAAACAGAACATAAATCACTCTATCACCAAGGTGTGCACTCAAACAAAGACCACCACTATAACCCGTGGCAAGGTCTTATCCACTATTATTGTAACATGACCTGCTCCCAGTATGAATCTTGCTTCCAAAATTTTTTTTCATATGGATGAAAAGTCCACTTAGATTTTAGCGGGTAATTTTGAGAATAGTTTATAGGTCCAATTTTTTGGTATTGATGATTTATGAATTTTTGTTGGACTTGTTAATTAGGTTAATTTCAGTTAATATTTTATAGACCTAGAGTTTATTTTTATTTGGCATTTGGTCCGATAATTATGAGCGAGGTAGGCTAGTTTGAAAGGTGACTCATGACCCAAAATTCAAAGAAAAACCCAAGGATATCAGGCTCCAAGACATGCACGGCTTCACGTCCGTCCCGACTCCCATGCACATTACCAACCCCTTGGCACCTTCTCTACTGATTTTTTTCTCTCAATTGATTTTTTAACTTCCCACAATTCTGCGGTTTACCTTTTCTCAACCGATTTGATACTCAGACTCTCCCTCCCTTTTCTCTAGGGTTTTTCAGTAATCAATATATATATATATATAGATAAATAACTTAATCAGGGTAGAGAGAAAATAAAGCCACGGCAGTTTTCTTCCAAGCTTCCAGTTTCTTTCCCCTAGACCACGCACGGTCATCTACAACCTTAAACCCGCCCCTAGTGCCCTGAATCTACAGCAAACCATTGCACTCTTTACGGCCAACCACCAGTGGCACACCGAAACTGCCGAGAGGAAGAAACCCACCCTTATATCTTAGACTCAACCTCTGTTTTAATCACCCTAAAAAAAAAGAAAGAGTAGCTGTTTCCACCGTGCACTGCAACAGCCACCAATTGCACCTCCGCAGCCACTTCTCCATGTTTTCAACCCACATGGCAACCTCTGTTCTTTACAACAAAAAACAGATCACTTGCTCTCCAAAAGTGTGAACCATGCCTTGCCACAGTTAGACCACAACTCCGACGCCACTCAGCTCAACCCCTAATCACGGCTAGCCACCTCTCTACCTCACGACACCGTGATCTCTCTGTCGGTGTGTTCTCTCTCTCTCTCTCTCTCTCTCTCTCTCTCTCTCTCTCTCTCTCTCTCTCTCTCTCTCTCTCTCTCTCTCTCTCTGTGTTCTTCCATCTCACTGAGCACCCAGGACTACCGCGTAGCCCCTGGCTCCTCTGCAAGCAACCTCTTCTCTCGTTAAGCTTGCAAATTTTCTCCATGGTCACACGGTGTTTATATCCTCTGTAAGCCTACCATTTTTCCTCAATTGCTGTCATGTTTAGTTTTTCTAAAGTGTATAGAATTTGGCCTTTAGTTACTAAAATACCACTGACTTTACGTTGGCCTATTGTTCCTTTATTTTTATTTTTTAAGCTCTTTTGGGCTTTGTTTTAAATACAAAATTTCTATAAAGAGAATAGCTAAGGTTTGAATTGTATTATTTTTAATTTGGGTTATATTTAATATTTTTTTAAAACTATGCATATTCCTAGTCGGATAAATATATTAGTCTGTAATTTTGTTCCAGAAAATATTCAAAGGTTTTAATAGATTACTACAACAAAATTGACTTTTTCTCACTAGTTCTTTTCCCACTATATATGCTCATGAAAAATACTTACTTCTTATTACAAATTGTATTTGTGGAAAAAAAAAATCCACTTTTTCCATGACTGCCATTCCCACGGTTTTAAAATCGTGGGTAAAACTGCCTTTTGCCACTACTTTATGTAGTGAAAAAAAAAAAAAAAAAACTAACCTGTTGACACCAAATGGGGGAGACGGAAAAAAAAAAAGGTCTTTTGCAGCAACTTCTTGTCGCCGCAAATAAGTATTCCCTTCAGTTATTTCCACTCGATATTTAACCTTCATCGTTGGATTAAATTTTAAGATCAAACGGTTGAAATTAAACTTGAAACCCTAAAATTTCCCCCCCTCCCCCAAAACCCGTGTGCCCTTTCTTTAATCTCTGTGTTCTCTCTCTCCTCCGACGCCGCACGGACCCCCTCCCCATTCATTCTCTCTCTCCTCGGCTACATCCCAGGCGACCGTCGCCGCCACCGAGCGCGACCACCTCACCGGACCCAGCCACCCCACGCCTCCCTCTCCCTCTCTTCCCTTTCTCTCTCCCCGATGCAAGCCCAAACCGAGTCCCCTCTCCCTCACTCGGTTCGTTGCCATCGCCAGCCAACTCTGCCGCCAGCGATTGAGCCGCACCACCACCACCACCAGCCCCCCACCTCGGCGACGACCCCCTTCCTCCCTTTCCTACAACCGAAGCCCCTACCTCAGCGACGATCCCTCTTCCTCCCTCGCGTTCTCTCTCTCTCTCACGAACCCCCTGTTCTATGCCACCAGATCTGCTGCCGTGAGCCACAATCGCCGCCTCTAGCCACAACGCCACACTAACACGAGCAACCTTCCGACACAGCAGCAACAGCTCCCGCACACTTTCATCATTGTCAAAACCCTTAAGCATGGTAAAATCCTACCTTTATATCTTTAGTGCTTTATTTTGGAGTAAATGGACGTGTATAGTGTGATGTTGATTGCTTATTAAGATTTATATTCATGGATATATAGTATTTTGATTGTGTTGTTGTGGAAGTCGGAGGAGAAACAGATTTGGTTGTGATATTATTGTTGGATTGTGAAGTGTTGGGTCTTGTGTTGTAGTCGTGAAGTTGGGCTAAGTGTTGGAAGCACATGTATGTCGTGTTAAGGGTGTTGGTGATGTGATTTGTGAAGTGTTGGGCCTTGTTAAGAATGTGTTTGTAGTCGGTGAAGCGTTAAGATTTCAATTTTTCCTTTTGTTTTCATTCTTTTAATTGTTCTGTGATACACTTTAATGAAGAAATAATTTACAGCCCAATGAATGGTTGTTTCCATTGTTCTTGTGTTATAAAAAAGAAAAGAAATGAATGTTGTGGAGCCTCTGGTTGGAGGATGTGGGGGGGAATTGTTTCTGGTTTGGAGGTAATTTATTTTTACCTATTGGGGGGGGGGGGGAATTGTTTCTGGTTCGCTGCATATTACATATTTTTTAGTTGAAATGAGTTAAAAACAAGCAATATATCAAGAGGTAGTTTTATACACTTATGTTTGTTATTTAACAATATCTTAAGATGTAGTTTGATCAATAGGCTGTGAATGTACAACACCATAAAGTGGGGGAGGCTAATGAACCTGCCATGTATAGGATCAATGATCACTTGAGTGAGATTTATGAGTGGTCTGTTAGAAGTAAGGGAACCGTTTGTAGCTTCTGATTTTTAGGTGTAGTTTTACATGATGAGTCCCTCTGTTTTGAAGACTTTATCAACTCACAAGAAGGTACTTAAATAATTAATCATGAGTTGCTTGTGATTTCGCAAATTTGTATTAAGTCTTTATTTTTTTATTTTTTTGTCCTAAATGAGCGCGCCTCTATTTGTAATTTTGTACTTTTATAGGGTCATTATTTTACGGCATTCAAGGATGTTCTTGATTCGGGATTTTTCAGTTCAAGCTTGAGTACCAAAGGCCTGGATACACGGGCTTATCCTTGTAAAAGCAGGTATATAATGTACTTGAGTTATTTAGAGGTAATCATAAATTTGATTGATAATATCAATAGGCATAGTCCAAAAACATGGGTTGTATGTAGGAGCTTAGTATTCTTACAAGTTGTGTCGAGAATTCAAGAATATTGCCCCCTAATTGTGTAATATTGCCCCCTGATCGAGAAATCCATTATAGAAGATATTTCTAGGTGATAGTTGTGTAATATACGATTGTAAATCCTTCCATATCTGTATAAATAGTCAACGATTGTAAATCTTTCCACCTGTTGACTTTTTTTGCTTTTACAATTTTTTTTTCTAAATTCTTTTATATGTGATATTTAGTAATTTAGCTGAATGTTGATTAGTAGGTGTGAAATAATATCATTATTTTTTTTCTGAATTCTTTTACTATTTGCCTCAAATATGTCTCGTGGCAAATACACTTTTTTTTTTGCCAAAAAACATTTTTTTCCACCAAATGCTCTAGTGGGTAATATTAATACCCACCAGCATATTTCGTCATAAAATATAGTATTTCTCACTAACCAATCTAATTTGAGTAACTTTTTACCACGAAATTCGTTGGCTATCTCCACTATCTATTTGGTGGAAAAATGTCACAATTTCCCACCAATTCACGAATTAGTGAAAAAAAATATTTAGTGTCACCAACTTTAAGTCACTAGTCTCCCACGGATAGATTTAGTGGGTAAAGAGCATTTCCCACTACGACTATAGTTTTTCCGACCACATGCCCTTGCGGCAAAAACTAACAAATGTTGTTAGTAAATCGTAGACTTTTGTTAGTATTAATTTTACAACTAGACTTTTGTTAGTAAATCGTATGTGCTTAAGCTTTTATTTTAAACACATTAAACCTGTTATATGAAATAAATCTTGGATGGTTTTAAATTATCGTTTTAATAATAGTTTATAGAGATATGAGTTTTAAATATGATTAAGTTAATTTCCGAAATGAATTTAAGTAGATGGAGAGTTTTAGCAGTCCTTTAAGAAGTTTAGTAATGTTTAGTATCATGTATAGGTGACGATTGGTATTCATTTAGCACGATTGTGGAAAGATTAAGAAAAGCTAAAAAGTCCAAGTAATTAAGGTTCTTATGCTAGGCTTTTATACGAAATGTTTAGACTGACGTTGACTT
This sequence comes from Carya illinoinensis, assembly GCF_018687715.1. Lineage (NCBI taxonomy): Eukaryota > Viridiplantae > Streptophyta > Magnoliopsida > Fagales > Juglandaceae > Carya > Carya illinoinensis. The sequence goes on along the minus strand of NC_056753.1, from coordinate 23,285,688 downwards.
TCTGAAAATTTTGCATGTTTTGTTGTGAAATGAGAACTTGGGGAAAACAACATCGGTCATTTATTTGCATTACTCATGAAATCTGTATGAAAAAAGAGAATATGTTTTCTGACATGTATTGTGTAGACATGAACTTCATTTTGTCATGCTGTCTCTGAATTGTGAAAAAGAGCGATATTGAAATTTTGAAAAATTGTGTATTGATTAGAAAGATGCTCTAACTTTTGTTTTTAGTATGTGAGAACGATCTGAATATATTTTGATAGTCTGTTTTGTTTCGATCTAGCATTGGAAAACCTTTGGCATGGTTTATTGATTTTGTATCTAACTCTATCTCTATTCTACTTTGTTATACTCTGTTTGGGTTGGTACCAACCCCTCTGTCTCTAAGTGCACCCACTTTGAAAGCAAGGTGGATTATTTTTTATCTTTCCTATGTGTACACTCAAGACTCTAAGAATAATAAGAGAAAGATTTCACATCTGTCTTTGCCCGGTTTGGCCGCCAGGGTTAGCACAACCCTACCACGGGGGTGAAACATAGTCTCTACTTTGTGAGATACTCTGTTTTGATGTGACGATAATGCTCAGCTTATGTTATGCCAAAGTACTATGAGTTTTATATGTCTCAAAACAATCGCTGTATTATGTTTGAAAACAAGTTTTTGTTATGCATGGTAACTTTGGTAAAATTTTGTTTTGCATACTGTACTCTGTAAATGCTCATATTTGTACGCTAGTATATGTTCTTTATTTATTGAGTTATTGATAACTCACCTCTTATCTACACTAGAAGAGTGCGGCAGCTTGCTCAGGGAAGAACCAAAACCAGAGACATCGTGGGGAAAGAGACGCAACGAGTTGGGTGGTGCAACAAAGCTACCGCTGATCTGGGTAGTTGATTAATAGAGAGAGAGAGAGAGAGAGAGAGAGAGAGAGAGAGAGAGAGAGAGAGAGAGAGAGAGAGAGAGAGAGAGAGAGAGAACAAATTACTAGATAGATGAGAGAAAAAAGAGGAAAAAGAGGTGAGAGGGAGAGAAGCCATGCAAGATACTCACCGAGAGGCAGCGAGGAGACGTGCGACCGTGTCAAAACTCAAAAGGAGGGTGGCAAGTAATGAGTGGCTGGGCAAGCAACGAGTGGCTGGGAAGCTTCCGTCGTTGGCATAGGAGGTGTAGCGGCTAACTCTGATTTCGGTTTAATAGAATAAGGGCCTTCGATGATGGTGAGACTTGCATGGTGGTTCTCACGACAGCGTGGCTCTTAGCCTGCTCATGGCACTACTGTGCAGTGGGTGATCTAGTGCAGCAGGGAGATGGCACGGCTTGGCCATGGTTGAGGACTTCATGAGGGGCTACTAGTTGTTACCATGGCTTAAACACTCTGTTATGGCTGCTAAAAACAAGGGCCCAAGGTGATGCATGGTGGGGCCAAGGTATGGAGAGGTTGAGTGATTCTTGTAACTAATTGTAGCGATGGTACTTAGGCAGTTTCCAAAGGCACGAGATATATGTGTATTTACATGGGTGATATGAAAACCCTAGAGAATGAAAAGGGATAGACATGCATGGGTGGTGTTCCAGCATGGTGGGGAGTTGGAGATCAAAAAGGAGGGATTTTTGGGATGAAGAGAAACTGCTAGGACAAATTTTTGCTAAGTAATTTAAACGGTGCGCTTTGCACCATGCTGGGTTGGGCCATGGTGTTACAGTATTACTAATAAAGTACCATTCCATGCTTGTGTTAATTCTTTGAGAGGCCAGTTATTGGGGGCAAGTCAAATGTCATGAATTGATATATCTTATACATGTGTAATTGTGTTAATTATATGTATTTTTTGTTAATTCCTTGTTAGTCTATTAGTATTTTGTTAATTCTTTATTTTGTATTTTTTTAATTTAGTGTATCTGTATATTTTGTAAATTATTTACTATTGTAATTTATTTTAGGGAAAAAGATTTCTTCATCTCAAGCTGAGTTGAGTTGAGCTTGAGCTTGGCTCGTTAACTAACCAAGCTTTGAGCCAAGCTCAAGTTCAATTTGCACGTAAATGAGCCAAGCTTGAACAAGATTCCAAACTCGGCTTATAAACGAGCCGAGTCCAAACTTGCCATATTTGTAAACGAGCAAAACTTGTACAACATATGCTCGCTCAAATTTGGCTCGATTATAGTCCTACGAATATCTCAAAGAAAAATAACCATGCATAAAAATATTATGTCTACAATAGAGATATTTAGAATTTTTTTAATTAAAAAATATCATTAAAATAATAAATAATAATATTATCTTATGTCGGATCTAGATTTGGGTCAAACCGAGCGGGTCAAACGGCTCATTCAACCGCTCAATTGGGTCAAAGTCAACAGTCAAAATGGGTAAGGGTCAATCCCATGGTATGGCTTGTGATACAATTTGGCCCACGAGTATTAAACATAAGAAAAATGCTAAATGCAACAAGCCCATGCAACCCTTGTGAAATTGCCACATCATCTTAATGAAACGTTGTGTTTTAGTGTAAGAAGAGATGAAAATCGAGAGAACAAATAAGAGAGGTGGGACTAAGTAAAACGATGTGTTTCAGTTATTTTGTCAAAACACACCGTTTTGATTGACTGAAATTGAGAGCTTCTCCCTTCTCCTTCTCCGAGCATCCCCTTCTCCCTAACCTTGATACCATGGACCCCTCTCCCTCCTGAAGCCAGCGACCTTTGTTCATCCACCATGCCCCAATCTTAATCTCACTAGACAAAAAGAAACGGAAGTGTCCACTACTCTATTACAAATGATGACAAATGGTGCCTACTACTCTATTACAAGATGGTAAACTTTATGGGTACTAGTGCCTGCTACTCTGTTACAAGAATTTGGATAATCCACCTTGTAGATATCTCACCAAGAATGAGTATAATGAAGTTTTTGCTTAAAATCGAGCACCAATTTGGGTGTTTTTGGGGCACTTGAAATCTTTTGCAAAAATGGATTTAGGCGTTTTCAGCCACTCCAAATGTTCTATAGAAATGGATTAGTCCTTCTTTATTTAGTCCAGTCCTTTCTTCTTCCTTCCGTCCCTCTTCTTCAGTCCTTGGTTTAGATGTTAAGATGTCCTTTCTTCTTCAGTCGAAAGGTTCTTCGTTTCATTTCTTTTGCTTTTTGCTTTTTGGTTTTATTTTTTTAATATTATTGTCAGAAGCTGACGTAACAGTTGCCACGTTTGTAAGTTACATGATGGTTCTGCAAGGCCACTTATATGTAGAAGAACTCTAAACATAATGGTCTTATAACTTAGACCCAACACATGAGCAAGACCAATACATATAAACCCAATCCTTACTTAACTCAATTCACCTTATATTTATTGAGGATTGGACCAAGGAATTGGACTAACTAAAGTAAGCCCAAGGCTTGTGTTAAGACCCAAGTCCAATTCACAAAATAAACTCTACCTGAATTTTAAAACACAATGACCTAGAAATAAACCTATCTAACTTGAGTTATTGTAGTGGAAAGAAGCCACCGGCACCATCATTGTTCCAAGTCATTCGTCACACCAACTGAACTATTTTTTCTACAATCTGAATGAGGGGACTTCGGTGAGGAAATTTTCGGCATCCTCCCTTACCTCTAGCGGTTCCTTTTTAGTCAAAAACATAGAAAATAAAATAAATAAAAGAATGAAAAAAATTTTGGCAACCATAAGTGGCGATTTTTGATAGATCCAGTGGGCTACACATCAACGACCACCACAGAAACTCAAGAGAAATTTTCCAGTCACTCCAAAAACTCAAAATACCAAATCATAAGGAACTTTGAGTAATAAAAACTTCACAAAATATAAAATCGTATTTCACAAGCTTTATTTCTGCATAGATATGACAAGTTTGCGTTGATAACACTTCTTGAATCTTGTATAAAATCTAAAAACACCAAGATCTCTTGTCAAAATTGCGTAGAAATCTAGTAAATAGATCATATCATTAATCATTAGAGAGAAGAGCACAGCAGTATGGTCTTCCACATCCAAGACTCGCTCTCTGGAAAAACTCACAACAGTGGAATGTGTAGAGTCAAGAGCATAAATCTGGAGTGGGGACCATGACCCATATATAATACTCGAATTTCAATTTTGTCCATCATAAAATAATGAAATTAATGTGTCTTTACTAGGTCTCTAGTCTCTACACATGAATTGGGCCTGTACCACTTTATGCTCATAATCTAACCAAAATTATAGGCTTCTAAAAATGTGTCAATGGCCCAGTTATATCACTTTATTAATTACATTTATTTGGTCTTACTGACATTATCCAAATCTTATATTTGGCAATGGAACAAGTTATGAATTTATATCTTAGGCCACTTAATTTAGTACCATATATTACAACAAATTAGGAATAAAATAACAAAGAAAAAGGTTAGATCATTTAGGTAGGCATTGCATTTGCATCCCACCATACAATATATAAGCATCTTGATGCTAGGCCGAATAAGAATTATTCTAATTGCTACTTAATCAACATAAATTAAGAATTGAGATTGCGAAATGATGCAAAATACAGAGAAAATGCTTAGATTTGGGTTTATTCATAAAAGATGAAAACTAGTTCAGAAACCCAAGAGTTGGGCTTAAATAGCTAAAGAAATCTGAGATAATGAGAATCTTGTCCGAAAAAGCAAAATTTCATTTATTGCAAAAGAATAAAATACATAATAAAATAAGCATCTTGTCAAAAATCTGGCCCAAACCGGAATAAGAATTATTTCTAAAAGTGACATTGAAACATCATTACCATCAAAGGAAAAAAAAAAAAAAACTTAAAATGAAAATTCGTCGGTGGGGGAATCGACTGATTTTGGGACAAAATATGAACCGCATGAAGCATAGTGTGCATGGTGACCATGATGTGCCCTTCGAAAAGTGTTTTCCAATGCTGAAGCTAAAAGGGTTTTGCTACACAACCTCCCAACACCCCACCTTTTTTCAATTTTTTTAATATTTTTTTTTTGAATTTATTCTTTTTAAATTAATTTAATTATTTTATTCATTATTTATATATTAAATATTTGATAAAAGATAAAATAATAAAAATTAAAAAAAATGTGGAGTGTGGAGTGTTGGGAGGTTGTGAAGATTTTTTCAAGCTAAAATACTGAAGGGTATCTAATATTGCACCAATTTGAGAAATCTTCACATTTTCCTGCCATATTTGCTTTGATCTACCTTCTCATAATAGTCCAACGCTATTAACATATATAAAATCTGCTAACTCAAAATCATCAGACCCGGAGATTGTGCATCACATTTATTCTATTTAAACTAATTGAATTCTTCTACTCATCATCCATATATTACACATTTTGTAAGAGAAAAAAAATTAAAAATAAATAAAAATAAATATGCTATGTGGATCTGATAAGTTGAGTTTTTCATAAATTAATTGTTCCCATCTTCTGCATGCAACCAAAGTTCACCTATGATCGATCACACTCTCCCATTAATTTCTCCCTTATTGCATGCGCATGCACAGAAATTAATGTTTCAGTGAGTGCATATGTAGCAGTAATAATAGATAAATACTTTAGACACAAAATAAATACACAAAAATAAATCTATAAAATGACATATCTTGATGTAGTACGTTATTTTGTAAAGTTATTTTTATTGTAAAACAGATTTAACAAATTGTATAAAGTCATATTATTTTGTGAATTTTTTTTTATATAATCTCTTTGTATGTATGTATCTATAGCACTTTTCGCAAGAATATCTGGCGGCTTGAGCTTGGACAGAATAAACATTATTAATGGCTTAATCCATCCCCGGCCACATTAACATTCTACATGATCGATCGTACGTACGCTTGTTCCCCCTGTTTGATATGCTAATCTGCAAATTATTAATGGCCGGGGATTAGGATCATCGTAAAGCTTATTCTTTTTTTCACAAAACTTTGTCTATCATGTGCCTAGCTACTTTGGCGAAAAAGCCAAAGAGATATATATATATATATATATATATATATATGTGTGTGTGTGTGTGTATGTATATATACGCTTCTGCTTTTCCTTAGTCTTAAAGCAATAATAATTTAGGATCGATCCTATCCTTCTCCACCTCAAAAAGGGCCCCCACTACATATATATCACGACCTTCAAGAATATTTTGCTTTGTTACCAGAAGATCATCATGTATAATTATCATGCATGGAATATAAGATATTGTCACTTCTTGTCACATGGCTTGTCTCTAGGAATTACGTATGTACCTAACTAGCTAGCTAGATGATCAGTAGTACTTGTGATCAATTACCCTGCTAATTTCAAGTTCATCACTAAAAATATTTTAGAGAATTATTCTATAAAAGTATTACTAAATCCTCAAACTAATGCAATTTAACGTGGTATATTAGATTATAAAATTATTTTTATTAATATATAATAGATGTAACATATCATATAAAGCTATATCGATATAAGTTTAGTTTTGTAATCTTATGTAGCCATATTTTCATATTGGGAGCGTGAAGGATACGGTAGTATGCGGCCCTTTTGTGAGAGAAAAAAAAAAAATCGCATTATCCATCATATAGTACATGAGCATATATATATATATATATATATATATATATATATTCTATGATGATGGTCTTTTTGTGCATCTTTGAAGCTGGTATGGATGTGATAAAGGTTATTTGTGATCAGTACTGACCTACTCCACTCTTAATGCCGTAACCAAAGGAAGAGCAAGCCAAAATGAATGATTATCATGCACCATGCATCTTTCGAGAGAATCACCGATCGGTGTGCAGGGGAATCCTCTCCTTTTTCTCTTTTCCATTTATCCGAATTCTGTTACACATTCTCTAATTGAGCCCATGCAGGCCATAAGGTGGGAAGCTACCTAATTAAAGCGGATCAGTACATACTTGCTGTTTAAGTTCTATATATATATAAGGAGGAGTTTGGCATTAATTGTACCAGCGCCAAAGCAAGCAAGACAGCTAGCTAGCTAATTGATTTTGTATAACTGTTGTGTTGTGTTCAGCACTTATGGCAAAGAAGGCAGACAGCCTTGTGAAGGTTGGGTCGGAAGGCTTCAATCTGCTAGAATATTACCTTAAGCAACAAGCAGATATGCTTAAGGTGATAAGGATGACTAGTAATCCAGTTCCAATATTAATAACGCAAAATCAGCCTGAGTACATGATCAGTAGCGAAGAAGCAGCCCGGAGATACAATGGCATACTTATTATGCCTAAGGTGCCAATAATAATGCAAGATCAGCCTGAGTACTTGATCAGTAGCGAAGAAGCAGCCCGGAGATATAATGGCATACTTATTAAGGACATTGGAAACTGGCAAGGAAAGCCGCGGCTTCCCCGTGCTTAAGTACTAGTACAACTACTAGCTCTCATCTTTTCTTTGTGTGTGCGAATGTCTCTCTCTCTCTCTCTCTCTCTCTATATATATATATAGTTTGTGTATAAACTTTTACTTATAATTTATAAGCATGTACTCGCCCTAGCCTCTGGCCGAATTACGTAAGTAGTCATGAGCTCTCGTGGTGTGTCGATCTAGTCTTTATATATGGCGTTAGTATTATTGTGTGTGTGTGTGTCTCTCTATATATATATATAAAAGCAGTTATTGTATCTAGCTAGCTTTCCTGATCTGATCTCTCTGAGCTTTCGTCGTATTAGTCATGAGGAACTTATTACCATTCAAGATGGTACGCCCAGAAAATATGTAGAAGCATCCAAGTTTAGAGACGGCTAAAACAGAACGTACGAGATTTTGAAAGTTTGATGGATTTAATTAATAAGTATTAATAATGCTACATATAGTCGTAGAGTATGTAAATATTGTACAGTCATTTTGAAAAAGAGTAAAGTTTATTATTATAAAATTAATTTTATTTTATGTGGATCTTATATTTATTTATTTTTTTAAGTGATTGCACCATATTTATATACTGAAACCAAAATTTCTCTTAATTAATTGACTGTAGATTCCTAAGATCGATCACTCCATCGGTTAGCAAGAGTACAGTAAAATCACCGATTGTATGTAATGATCTCGATCGAAAGATTATTAACCTAGCGTGAAGGCCATGCACACTTTCCAGAATACTAATGTCAGGGACAAATTTTATAAGCACAACTGACTTTACAGAACTTTTTTTTTTTTTTCCTCCGAAAAAAAGTGAAGTTGATCGAGAAAAAGTAGGTTTTTGAGTCCTTTTTTTTTTTTTTGGTAAGAGATGTGCGCATGTCAGATCATTATCATTATTCCACTAAACTAAGCAGCAGCCGCCTACCAAAGCTAAAACTGCGGAAAAGAAAGAACAAAAATACGAAGAAGAAGACGCCTCCCCCGAAAAACTGAATGAAAAAAAATACCAACAATAATACAAATCTCCTTTGCTGCACTCGTTTTGCCTATGGACGTCAAATCGTGTTAACGGGTCGTGTTTGTATCGTGTCAAAGCATGTATATTATAGTATATAAGTAAATCCTAACACAACCCGTTAAACTTATCGTGTCAAAATCTTAAACCCTAACCCAACCCGTTAACATAACGTGTCGTGTCGTGTCAACCCGTTTTGATCAACTAGTGAATATTAATAAATAGGGTGACACGAAACAATATGACCCGTTTCAAACTGTTTATGTAAATGTGTTGAATATGTTTAAAATTAACCTGTCTAACTTGATTAAATTTAACATAATTTTCTATAAATGTTAAAATCACAATATCTATAAAAATTATAAAACTAATTATAAGTCTAAAATTATAATCTAAACAATAAAAATATCGAAATTAAAATTGTAATAATTTTACTTTTAGGTAGAAGGGTATAATTGTAACTTTAACTTTCTTAACGTATCATAACGGATTATAACAGATTAACCCGTTATCAACCTGTTAAGCAATCGTATCTTAACGGGTCAACCCGTTTTGACCCAAACCCATTAAGATTAAATCCTAACTCACTATTATCGTGTCATGTTCGTGTTGAATTAACGGATCGTGTAACATATTACCACCTCTAATTTTGCCTCTGCCTTCAGCCACCTCGTCCCAGCTTTTTTGGCAAACAAGTCTCACGTTCCCTGCAGTACGTACCAGCCTTACTCCCGCGTCCAAGAAGCCACGATTGTGCCCCTCCCAAGCGTGCTCTGTGTTTCGTCCGTAGCTCCCTGGCAGCATGCTTTCGTGGTCCCCTCATAATTAATTTATTTCTTCAGTTGGGCTTTGAATTAAACCACGGCTGCAAGTACTCTTTCTCAGCTTTGGACGTGGGCTTGAGCCATTGAGTTTGAGAATGCTTCGCTTCACTAAAGGTGCTGGCCTTTATTTGATTTCTTCACAGATTTTTCTAGGGGTGGGCAGCGGGGCCCCGGAACCCGCTGCCCCGCCCCGTTCGCCCCGCCCCCGCATAGGGCGGGGCGGGGCGCCCCGCACCGTTAGGGCCGGGGCGGGGGCCCCCGGCCCGTATCCCAACCCCCAGCGGAGGCGGGGGACGGAAACGGACCCCCCCCGGTCCGTTTTTCCCCCGCCCCGCACCTATATATATATATAATATAAATATATAATACATTATATATATTATATATATATATAAGTTATATAAGAGAAACGGCGCCGTTTCAACAAATACCCTAACCCATAACCCAACCCCCCCCCCGATCCCCTGATTCCCCTCCCCTCCCCTCCCGAGTCCCTTCACCCCCTTCGGCCTAATCCCTTCGGTGTTCCCTCCTCCCACCGGCAACCAGTCCGGCCGCCGCAAGTATTCCATCATCCCTCTCTCTCGCACGACGCACGAGGCCGGACGCACGCCGCACGCCGCACGGTAACATTTCTCCTCCCCTTTTGATTTTCTCCGTTTGGTTATTATTTTTTATTTTTTTTTTAGTTTTGATCAGAGATTGGAGGTAGGATGGGGTTGAATCGGAGATGGAGGATGGGATTGTTTGGATTGTGTTCTGTGGATTCTTCGGATTGTGTGATTGTTTGGATTCCCGATTCAATGGATTGTTTTTTTTTTTTTTGTAAATTTCATTGTGATTCGGACCCCTAAATTGATGAAACCCCTAAATCAATTTAGGGGTTAGGGTTTCGGATTGGAGTTCCAATCCGAAACCCTAATTTTGATTTAGGGGTTGAAACCCCTAAATCAATTTAGGGTTTCGGATTGGGGTTCCAATCCCCAATCCGAAACCCTAATTATTTATACTAATATATATATATTTGTTAATCATATACATATATATATTTATATACATATATAAATTATTTATATACATATATATAAATTTATGGAGTTGTGAAACTTGTTTGAGATAGTAATAATCATGGACGCACGGTATGATTTATTAGGGTTTTTGGCATCTTTCTTTTCTTGGCTAGGGTTTTTGCTCTTGAAAGTATGAAATTAAGTTTTTGGCAAATTTGCACTTTTTGATCTTTTTTATTTTTCATATTTTTTAAACATCTTTCAAGATTTTAAAAAATTAAAAAATATACCAATATACTAATATTAATGTCAGTAACTATTAAGAAATGAATTTTATAAAATTAAATATATGAAAAGTAAAAATGAGAGAACAAAACTATGAAGCATATTATCAAGCACTTTTTGTTTTATTTAAAAGTTTTAAATAATTATAACTATTAGATAATTAAAATTCAAAAAAAATCAATTTGAAAATTATATAAAATCAAAAAGAGAAAAGAGAAAAGAATATAATGCCTATTAAAAAATGTCTATTAAAGTGGCCTATTAAAATAATGCCTATTAAAGTGGCCTATTAAAATAATGCCTATTAAAAATATGAAGCATCTCTCTTCGACTCTTCCTAATCAAATTATTTGGAATTGCTTATATGAGGTGTAAAAACTTATTATAGTGTAGCCATTCATATTATCATCATTATATATAAAAAGTACTTAATACATCAATAATAGTTATGTATGTAGTTTTTGCTGATTGTGTTGGATTGCATTTTGAATTTTTTTTTTTTTTGTTGGAAAATCAGGAATGTCTTCGGATTTCAGTGATAGCTCGCCTTCCCCAGCCAACACCCCTACCCCAGAAACTAACCCTACTCCCACCCCTATAACGAGTACACCTTGCCCTGCTCCGAAGCCCACACAGGGCAAGAAACCTGTATCTATAGTTTGGCAACACTTTACCAAATTAGAGGGTGGGGACCCCAACAACCCACAAGCTAAATGTAATCACTGTGGAAAAATGTATGGATGTCACTATAGGAAACATGGTACATCCCAGCTAAAAGTCCATCTAGAGGAACAATGCAAGAAGAGTCCAATTTTAAAATCCTTAGTAGAGAAGGGCCAATCTAGACTAGATTTTAAAATGGCTGATGGGAGTAGTGGGGCCGGGGGGCCAACATTGAAGGGGTATACGAAGTATAACCCCGATGAGTGTAGAAGGAAGTTAGCTCATATGATTATCATGGACGAGCTGCCTTTTCAGTTTGTGGAGGGTAAAGGGTTCCAAGAATTTGTCCAAGAGTTGGAACCCAGATTTGTACTTCCTTCTCGTCACACTGTGGCAAAGGATATTAAGAAGATGTACCTTCGTGATAAAGATGTTTTGAGGGGCCAACTCGCGGGTTTGGTAGTTTGCCTCACTACCGATACTTGGACTTCTATCCAAAATATGAATTACATGTCGTTGACTGTGCATTTTGTTGATGCTGATTGGGTTCTGCACAAAAAGATTATTAAATTTTGTCAAATAACTGATCATAAGGGTGAGACGATTGGGAAGGCATTGGAGGCCGTAATAAAGGAGTGGGGGTTGGAAAAGGTTTTGTCTGTGTCAGTTGATAATGCGTCATCTAATGATGTCGCATTGGGATATCTAAAGAATTATCTTAAAGATGCACATAAGACATTCTTGGGTGGTGAATACTTGCATGTTAGATGTGCTGCACATATTTTGAATTTAATTGTGACTGAGGGGTTGAAAGATGTTGATGACTCGGTTGCACGAGTTAGAATGGCTGTGAAATGGGTGAGGTCTTCTCCTTCTAGATTGGAGAAATTCAAAGTTGCTGCAAAGGCTGCAGGCATAACATCGAAGAAGGGTCTTTGTACTGATGTTCCTACCAGATGGAACTCAACCTTCTTGATGTTAGAGGCGGCCCAGGAATATAAGGCAGCCTTTCAATTATTGGGTGATGAAGACATCCAATATGTCAAATACTTTGATGAGCACGGGGGATCACGAAAGCCTAATGATGATGATTGGGTGGTAGTTTCTACTTTCGTTGATTTTCTTGGATTATTTGATGATGTCACGTTGAATATATCTGGTTCTTTGTACCCTACATTCCATGGGTTTTCTCAACAAATATGTAGGGTAAAAGAAGAATTAGAAGATATGCGTAGGGGTTCCAATGAAAGGATGAGGGGGATGGCAAGTTCCATGATGCTAAAATATGACAAGTATTGGGGAGATTTGACTAGAATGAATATTTTCTTATATGTGGCTGTTATTCTTGATCCCCGTCTGAAAGTTTCAGGCTTGTTATATGGGTTGGGACTTGTTCACGATCAGGTATGGACTGACATTATTGGTGAATTGGCCCGAGATACCCTGAAAAAATTGTATGACGAGTTTATGGCAATTAAGGGTGGTACTACATCGAAGACACATACACCGACCCCAACTCCTTCTACAGACATCGTGACCGGACCTCCTACAAAGAAGCGCAGAATGCCGTGGACTAAGACCGTCGCACAGAATCCCACACTAGTCCATCAATCTACGGAGGTCGTTTCTGAGTTAGACAACTATTTGTCAGCGGATATGGTCCAAGATGATGATGATCATTTCGATATATTAGGATGGTGGAAGAATGCCTCAAAGAAATATCCCATCATTTCTGAGATTTCCCGCTGTATTTTGGCCATCCCTATTAGCACCGTTGCCTCAGAGTCAGCCTTTAGTACCGGAGGTCGTATATTGGATCCTTTCCGTAGTTCATTGTCTCCTACAGCTGTAGAGGCATTGATATGCACACAGAGTTGGACGATAGGAAAGGATATTCATGTTCCGGATATTTTAGATTTTAAGGAGACCGATGAGGGTGATGATCAGTCTGGATTTAGACCACCTGGTAATTATTTTTTATTTTATTATTTTAATTTTTTTATATTCATTTCCATTTCATCGTTATTAATTTTAATATTAATTTTTGTAGTAACACATGAGACGTCTAGCACCTCTGCAACATAAAAATGTGCTCAAGCCCGGGCCGCCCCAACTGTCACACCCCTTGACTCAAAGACAAGCCATAGCTGACAAGCCTCTTTAGAATGATCAATTTTTAATGATTTGTAAAAATTTTGTATTCAATAATTTGTAATGTTGATACAATGTCCTTTGGACACTTTTATGTTTGTAATTTTGTAATTGTTTAGCCTTTCAATTTTGTAATAGCTTAGTTATTATTATTAGTTTATTACGTATTAGACTCTTAGACATAACACTTTTTTTTTTCTTTTAAACTTCGGAAAATTTTTTTTTTCTTTTTTACTTATAATTTTATGGACTGAAAAATGAAAATGGTCTACAAGGTATTTTTGACTTGTGGGCCATTTTGGCCCATTGCTGAGATTTATGGGCCCAAAATGGCCCAGAAATTGCTTCTGGGCCCAAGGCCCAGAAGGGGGGGTGCAGGGGGCCGGACGGACTGGCCCCCCACCCCGTACCCCGTCATGCGGGACGGGGTACCCCGCCCCCGCACACCAGAGGCGGGGGACAGGGGGGATTTTCCCCATCCGCCCCATGCGGGGCCGGGGGGCGGGGGGGGGCTACCCCGCACCGTATGGTGCGGGTAGCACCCCTAGATTTTTCAACTAGGTAGGCAATGGGCTTCACTCTTGGACACAGCCAAGATTCAAATGTAAGTTTTACTTCAGTGTTAGTCAGTCCCACAATATAATGCATGCATCTATATTTAATTAGGGATAAATATCATTTTGCATGCCAAATAAAGTTAAGTTACACTATCTAATTAATATTTTTATTTTAATACATAAAGCTATTTTAACCCAAAATATTTAAGAGTATTAATACCACATAATTAACCATTTATCAACTGTAATTAGCGAGCGGGGTAACCAATGATCATAAACTTTTGCTGCAATTAAGAAGGTGGTGTGATAGTGGTGGTCATAAATCTGTTGCTAATATGGAAGGTTCATGGAGATCGAACAAGTAGAAGCCGAATCCGGAGGCACACATAAAAGAATTGCCAATTTTAGAGCTGTAAAATAACCAAAAAAACAAATCAACCTTCCACGTATAACAGACCGTCCATATATAGCAGCAGTACTGGTAAGAATCTGTTTCGCCGGAAACAAGTTAGTTAAGTAAATAAAGCTCAGGCACGTATAGAAAGAGAGCTCCTTTCCGATTTAATCGTGAAGCCTCCACCGGAGGCTATTATATTGCAAAACAGACAGGCTAAGAGGGTAGAGCTGAGAGATTGGTGCTGGGGTTAATTTTGAGGCGGGTGGGTACGTACGCAGGCAGGCAGGCAGGCAGCAATGGTAGTAAATATTAATATTAAAAATAATGCAGAAAGGGCTGTAGGCGTGCGTGCCATTTTCGTAATTGTGTTGTTTGCATTATCGATCGCCTGTTGCGAGGCCAAGGGTGGTCGTCATGTGGGTCGTGTGACGCCGCGTGTTGATCCTTTCCGGGGTGCTCATTTGGGTCAGACTGACATTGCCGGTCGGAACGAGAAAGTCTTTAACGTATTGCAATTTGGTGCCAAACCTGACGGAAGGAAAGATTGCACCCAGGTGATGATCACGATGATCAATTATATATGAGCATGCATGCATGCAGGCGCTTTGATCTTTTGGTCATGTGCCTATATGTATATACACAAACATGCAGGCATACACGTACAATCAATATTTATTAAAAAGCATTTAGACATTCATGATAGATTCTGATCTGATTAACCCATGTCATAAATCATGATCGATTTATTTTTCTTTGTTTTAGTTAGTTCATGAATTGCAACCATAATTTATATTTTTTTAGTTAATATCATCAAAACCCAAAGTACTTAATTAATAATTTGGATCATAAATATTTATATATAAAGATGATGAACAGATCGATCAGTTCTAATTGGATACACTTCTAGTAATTAGCTAAAGGACATGATCATTACTTTTGAATATTTGATTTTCAAACTACCTCTGAATTATAAATTTCTTCCTCAATAATATATATAACATTCACAAAATGACAAAGGTTGTTCCCTAAATAATTAACTAAGCATGATCCGATCATTTCCCACGTACGTGCAGTCTTTCGTAAGAGCATGGCGTGCAGCATGTGACTTCAAGGGAAGGTCGAGGCTACTCATCCCCGGAGGGACATTCTTGCTTTCTGAGATAGTGTTTGCAGGGCCATGCAGCGGTCCAGATCCCAAAATTGTTCAAGTTATAGGCACAGTAAAGGCAACGACCGATGTGTCTGAATATTCTTCCTCTGAATGGGTCTTGTTCGAATCCATAAATGGATTGGTTGTTACAGGTAGAGGCACTTTTGATGGCCAAGGTGCTGCTGTTTGGAAATACAATGACTGCCGCGGTAACAACAATTGCGTCCAACTCCCATCTGTAAGCATTCATGCAGCTTAATTTTTTATTACTTTTTTTGTTCCTATATATACATCTTGCAGAACTTGGAATGGTTTTTATGTATATTTGATCACTTTTTGTGTTCATTTTGGAGCAGAACATAAAGTTCAATAAGGTCACTGGCGCAGTTCTGCGAGGCATCACTT
Source organism: Carya illinoinensis (assembly GCF_018687715.1). Classification (NCBI taxonomy): domain Eukaryota; kingdom Viridiplantae; phylum Streptophyta; class Magnoliopsida; order Fagales; family Juglandaceae; genus Carya; species Carya illinoinensis. The sequence continues at coordinate 23,269,840 of NC_056753.1, read as the reverse complement.
CCCTCAACAGCAAAGGGGTTCATATTTTCATCACTAACTGTGATAATATTAGGGTGCGCAAGGTTCACGTAATTGCTCCCGAAGATAGCCCCAACACTGATGGCATCCACGTTAGCCATTCCAACAATGTGAAAATAGCTAGGTCTGTCATCCGCACTGGTGATGATTGCATCTCTATGATCCAAGGAGCCACCAACGTTGCAATCAATAAAGTAGCCTGTGGACCTGGACATGGCATCAGGTAATCAATAGATCATATATGAAAGCTAGCTCATGATCGAGTTCTTCATTCTAAATTTATATCGCCTTGAATTACACTTACTGATCATGTCACATCAACATGTATAAATTATAAAGATCATGACATCTAAAATTAAAAATAGTATTCATCATCAATTAATTAATTTTCACAGAGCATGTCATCTAGAGTTCATGTGAATCTTCATTAATCCGTTCTAGCTTCCTGTTAAAAAGTTGAAATCTCACTTCTTCTTTTTCTTTTCTTTTTTTATAACAAACCTTAAACTTCATTAATCAAAAGTGGAATTATAGACATAAATCAAATCATAAGATTTGAGATAAAAAAATCTGAAATACAATCCCTCCACATATTGGCCATTCTATCAACATTTCTCACATATTGAGCAAGATAATGAGCAGCCTTGTTTGCTTCTCTATAGACATGTATAAATAAACATTTCCCAAAACAAGATGACAACTGTTTAATCTCATAATAAAGACCACCAAGCATTGAGCTTTAGATGCTATCCTGTTGAAATCTCACTTGATTTAACATGATTATATATAATTCACCCAATAACCATTATTCTAATTAACATGCAAAACCATAATTTAATTAACGAGTTAATTAATTATTCCGCTACTACTATATATAGTTGCAAGTGTATTTGGCTGGGTACTAGAAATTACAAACAGAAAAGAAAACCTGATCAGTGAAGTTTTTGCCTTTATTTGTTGGTGACAGTGTGGGTAGCCTTGGCAAGTACCCCCATGAGGAGGATGTGAGAGGAATCTACGTGAAAAACTGCACCTTCACCGGCACAGACAACGGAATCAGAATCAAAACGTGGCCGGGATCGGATCCAAGTTCAGCATCTGGGATGCTTTTTCAGGACCTCATCATGAACAATGTTAAGAACCCCATCATCATAGACCAAGGCTACTGCGGATCAAAATCAAGTGGTTGCAATAAATCGGTTAGTTTCATCCACCACATTATATATATGTTTCATTTTCGAGAACTGAGGTCGTTAGAAAATGACTTTACAATCTATATACCAGTTAAACCATGCACGCGAGTTTTACTTCTTGTAAAGTTACTCGAGATTTCTCTTTATTTTCCGCCTTGTTTCAACTTATAATTACTTAGAGATAGGAGCTAATTATTATTTCAGCAGTAAACAGCTGGTAACTGATCAATTACATCATGATCTTGTGTACGTATAACGTGCAGCCATCGCGTGTGAAGATCAGCACTGTTCATTACGTGAACATAAGGGGAACATCGGCGACACCAGAAGCTGTAAAGCTCATGTGCAGCAGCCAGTTCCCTTGCCAAGATGTTCACTTCTACAACATAGATCTTAAGTACCAGAGGAGTGGGAGCACCGCCACGTGTTCCAATGCAAAAGCAGGGTATGCTGGCAGACAAAACCCACCACCTTGCAAATAAGTTGCATGCTCTAGATCAGTACTTAAACTTGAGACTTTGAAACTACAACAGCACTCCCCTTTCACATTTTTAAAAATAATATTATTCGGCATACTCTCAATTTACTTTCATCTTATTAAGTAAAATATAACGCATTTATCATTACTAGATAATAAAAAAGTATATAATAAATGATCATTCAATAATAATAAATGTTTCACACCTTACGTAGTGAGAAAAAAGTGAAATAGTAATATGGTGTATAGAATTTTTTTTTCAAAAACATGTGTGCTTTGAGCTCATTATATATAATGCTGTTTAAATCGTTGGATGTTCCACGATTGTATTGCATTGCATTGAGATTGTAAAAGAAAAAATATTTAATTAATTATTGTTGTAACATGGTTATAAATCATGTACTATTTTATCAACTAGTTTAGAGCATGTATATACATATATACACCCACAACAAACAACTCAATCTCAATGATTTCATTTAGTTTTGTATATATATGATATGGAAAATATTTTGGACCTCTTCGATTTGGCATCGTTGTACGCCAATATTTGTTTTAACTGAATTCTTGACATATAAGTAATTCATGTTTCAACCTAGCCTTTTGTTGTGCTACAGTGCCCTGGTTATTAATGAGATGGGATGATAAATTCTCAAAACTTTTCAGCTACGCCCTGGTTATTAATGAGATTAGATCAGGAATTCTCAAAACTTTTTACAATTTTTTCTCAACCATTACTTTTTTTTTTTTTTTTATTGATAGGAACAAACATCTTCATTAGAGATAAAACGATTACAGACATTTATCAAACCATAAGACTTGAGAAAGAAATTCTGGAATACTATCCCACCACATTTCAATATCCTCTACTCTTCAAGCATTTCTAGCAAGTAGATGAGCAGCTCTATTGCCCTCTCGATACACATGAACAAAGGAAACACTTGAAAAACAATTACATAAACGTTTCATTTCTGAAAACAAATTACCAAGCATAGAATTTGTCATATCTTCCTGTTGCAAAGCTTGAACAAGGAGCAAGCAATCACTTTCCACCTCAAGAGCCGAGATTTCCATTGAAATACACATCTGCATGCCTCTAAAAACTGCTAGGAGCTCCACGGTTTCAGGATCTTCTAAAGCTAGTTCAATTTTAAATGTTACAAACTTCTAAATAAAATATAAAAAATAATACAACTTTTTAAATTTTAAAACAAAAATCATACAAAAAAAAATTATACCCAAAAAATTTTTTAACTTTATAATATTTTTATTCAATTTATTTTCTCGTTTTTCAAAATATAATAAAACATCTTAATTCAAATTATTTCATTACTATTTATAAATTGTTTCATTATTATTCACATAATTCTCATCCCATCTCATAACTCGAACATGTCCTACAGAATTCATGAGGAGATGATGATCGGCAAACTTTACATGTGTGTGGAAAGAGAGGAAATTAATGTTAACATTCCTAATATATTATTTGAGAGTGAAAAGAGAGAAAACAATGAAAAATATAAATGCCTAAGCTACAATTAATATTTATACATATATATCGAGTTAATGTAGCTCAAATCTATTTTACCTAACTCTTGCATATTAGAGCATTCTCGTTGAATTATCAATTCAAAAGTCAAAGTTTTTTCCACTTTTGTGTAATTACTCAAAACTTAAACTCTATATTAAATTAGTCAACTCACTCTCTATAATAATAAATTATTATTATTATTCTTTTATTTTTTTATCTATTTTTTAATGCATCTTTTTTTTATTTTTGATCAAATAATTTTTTATTTTTATTTCATAATATTCTCCAACAATCTCCAACAATTATTTTTATTTTTATTTTCACAATCCAACAATTTATACCATTAGCAAGTAGGGATTGTGAGGAAATTGATCATATTAATTAATTATATGACCTTGCTACAGTAGCAAGTCATATTTGTGTTTGGCCTTGGCTTTACTGTATGTAGCATGTAGCTCATGGACTGGATGCATGGCCTTGCCTTGGGATATCCAATGTAGTCCAATTTATGATTACATTAGGTAAATTAAGAGCTCAACTACCATTTGACTAATCCAATCAGATGTTCCAATGCAATTTATTTTTAGCTTAAATTAGGCAGATTTTAGAGCCCTAGCATGCATTGGATTAGTTATTTCCAAAAGTTTGGCTAATATATCACTTTTTGACTTTTGACTAATCATTCAAAACTTGAACTCTGCGTTGAATTAATCATTGCACTCCTTATAATAATAAAATATATATTTTTTATTTTTCATTTTCATTTTTAATACAATTTTTTTATTTGTTTAAATACTTTTTTATTTTTATTTTTATAATATACAACAATCATTTTCATTTTCATTTTCACTATCCAACAATCTATACGATTAGTATATCTAGCTGAACAACAAATTGTGCGAATATTTTCATTTTTATTTTCACAACCCAACAATATAGTTACGTAATGCCTAACATTATCACAAAACACATTTTGCCAACATATAACATTCTGCCCACATATAACACCCATATATAACATTCTACCTACATATGACATCATCACAAATTATCCATTCTTCACATTGTGCCCACATATAACAATAACATATAACATTCTGCCCAACTACAACACAAAACACATTCTGCCCACATATAATATTTTGCCCACATATCTAATAAATATAATGAAAAATCATTAATCCATTAAAAAGAGCCTAAATCTAACACAAAATCAATCCATTAAACTTCACCAGGTTTCTCTTCTTTTTCATGCTCTCTTCCTTTTCCATTCACTACAACTATTTCTTTTTTAATTAGTATGATGCTTTCATTTAGCCTCATCCTCAGATTTAAAAAAAAAAATCCAAAGCTTCATCAACCTTTCTTTGCACCTCCTCATCCTCACACGGATATCTCTAAATAACATCCCTAAAAATCAATCCATTAAAAAGAACCTAAAACCTCTAGAATCTATCCAGCTTTAAATAAGCACAAACCAATAAACAAAAACCCAAAAGAAGAGCAAATGAGAAATCAACCCAAATCTCCCTTAAAGTCACAAACTAGTAATAATATTTGAATCGATATAAGGTCTTGATTCTTACCCTTGATAGAGGAGCTTTGTGTGGCAATTGGATGTAGTGCAACGCTGATTGAAGAGCTTTATGTAAAGATTGGGAGAAAAATGAACCCAAGATGCAATAAAACTGAATGAATTTATGAAAATGGCAAAATAAAGATGTAGAAAATGGCAAAACAAAGCTGGTAGCATGGATGATGGAGGAGTTCAAGCAATGCCAATGTGAGTGGATGGAGGGGTTGCATTAGTGATGGAGGCACAATCACAAGAAAAAATGACCAAGAACGAGCTGTGAAGAACAATGAGTGGAGAAGAGATTTTGGGACATGGAGATGAAATTTTTCTTGATCTGTGATGAACGAATTGGCCTCGGGAGAAAAAATTTTTGAGAGAGTGGAAAAAACGATAGGAGAAGATGATGGAAACCTCATTGGTGATAGAGGGGAGATGGCGATGAAAGGAGTTGGCGACGGGGACAAGCTGGAGAGAAAAAGCAAAAGACGAGGGAGAGAACATGAAGGAGCTGTGGGAAAGAAAAAGATAAAGTAGGGTCTTGAGGAAATTTGAAAAAGAAAAAATGCATGACTTTGCTACAGTGCCAGTGATATATGACTTGTGAAATAAATTTACTATAGCTCATATGGTGGATGACTTTAATTTGACTAATTCAATATAATTTCAATGTAGCTCAAATAGTGATGATATTAGCTAAATTTATAACTTCATTGGCATTTCTTATATTTTTAGAGCAAATGCCTATTGTAATGTGAGTAATCTGGGAGTAGCCCAAAGGAAAGCTACCATTCATTTGTGGAGCTAATGTCCAACAACTATACCTATACTCTAAAAAGAGTTCTTACATAAAAAGATTATTAGTTAAGTTTTTTATCTTGATCCTTAGTTAAGTTAATTGGCCCTTTACTCCAATGTTGCCAAATAAAAATGTTATATATAAAAAATAAAATTTTATTTTTACTTCATTTCCTTTCCTTATTCCTCCATTCACTCATATTGTCTATCAAGATTTTCTTTTGCCTAGTTTTATTTTGTTTTCTTCAAAGTCGAAAAAGATAAATCTATAGTTTTCTACGACCACTAAGAAACACCCGCAACACAAACAAATTCACATATCGAAATCATTAAGAGGAAATTGTTTAGAGAAAAGTTGTGGTTTTACGAAAATCACAGCACCTAGTTCTTATGCACTACCCTCATCTGTGCGTGGTCCTCACGTGCCACCCTTTTTTATAGCTCTTCTTGACACATGCGCCAAATCATTAAACTTGCTGCTATCAGACTTTTCAAATATGATATTTGTGGCTAAAAAGAGATAAGTATGTTGCTTTCATAAACTATCACAGATTCTAAAATCTACCGAAGTTGGTCCAAACTATAATCCGTCATTTTTCACATATATTTTATTGCTTTCTTTTTTCGTTTCGTTATTGTTAATTTATTAAAAAAAAAACTCATCTTTGCCTGTTTGTAGAGAGTATCAACAATAATAAAAATTAAACCAATTACAAAAGAAAATAATGTACTTGTAAAGCACTAAATACATTATCTTGATTTATAATGTCATGTTTGATATAGAGACATTTTAAATATATATGAATAAATGATGACATTTTCATAAAAATAAAAATAAAAAATAGATCTATTTTACAGCAAAGTTAAAAATAAGCAATTATTAAAAAGATTAAAATGTAGGGAAAGTCGGGGAATAAACATTTAAAATAATTCTGCTTACTTAGCCAAAAAATAAAATAAAATAAATTTGGTTAAATCAAAATGATGTATTTTTTGAAAAAACAAAAAAAATTAATAACTGACAAATAACCTCGCAAGGTTTGAAACGCATCTAGACCAACATCAAGTTCAAGAGCTCCAGCAGCAATGGCGTACTTCACCGCCTGCCGCAGTTTAGCTTCACTTCTCACCCGACCTTTCTCTTATTCTTATTCTTCTTCACTCTTTTCTCGTTCTCGCTTCGCTCTGGCACTCCTGGTCAACTACCAGCCCCAACTCATCCCCGACTGGGTCAAAATCCCTACCCGTTCCAAGACCTCTGGGTCTGGCTACTCGCCCCTTAACGACCCGTCTCCCAACTGGAGCAACCGCCCCCCAAAGGAGACGATCCTCCTCGATGGCTGCGACTACGAACACTGGCTCATCGTCATGGAGTTCCCCACTGACCCCAAACCCTCCGAGGAGGAAATGATTAACTCCTATGTCAAAACCCTAGCCAATGTTGTAGGAAGGTACTACTTGATTCGGTTTTCGTACGATTCTTTTTTTTATTTCTTTCTTTAATTTTGGGTTTAATTTATGTGAATTTTAGTGAGGAGGAGGCGAAGAATAAGATATACTCGGTTTGTACGACTACGTATACAGGATTTGGCGCTTTGATTTCCGAAGAACTTTCATATAAAGTTAAAGGTAATTTTTTTTGGGGGGTTTTGTGACAAAGGGTTTAATTTTTCGAATCGTTTTGTCTCTAAATTTTTGGGTGTTCCATGAAATCGCTTGCTTTATTATATGGGTGCTTGAAGTGTTTAGAGTTTATGGGTTAGTGTTGTTTTATCTATATTGCGAATCATGGATGTTTGCCTGAATCAATGTACTTAAAGGGCTTAAGGGCTGTTTATATTCTTCTTTATATTTGTTTCCTGTATTTTTTTTTTTTTTTTTTTTTTTTTTTGTTTCAGTTATGAATATTTTTTTTTTTGTACCATCTCCCATTCTCCCGAATTAATTGTTGTAGATGCTTTGCCATTTGGATTGAAGGTTTCAGTGCTTGTCTAAAGCTTTCTTCTGGATCCAATTTGTGAGTGTTTAATTGAATTGGCTGGTTTTGTTATCTGGTTCTTGTGGTTGCATAGGATTACCTGGTGTACTTTGGGTGTTGCCGGATTCATATCTTGATGTACCCAACAAAGATTATGGAGGTGAGAATGGCTAAAGAGTTTAGTTTAGCAATTAGCAATGGGTTCTGTTGTAATTGCCATCCGTGATTTTATTTTGCCTTCTACTTATTTTTTTCTTGAGTTGATTTTAGGGGATTTGTTTATCGATGGGAAGGTCATCCGTAGGCCGCAATATACTGATATGAGACAACAAGCAACTAGGAGCAGGCCTCGTCCACGCTATGATAGACGCCGAGAAACAATGCAGGTTCAGAGGAGAGAGACAATGCAAAGACAGAACATGCCCCAAGGTCAGGGAGTGCCTGCACAGCCACCAACATCAATGGATAGCCAGAATTCGTCTTAGGGTGGAAGGAGGGACTGCTAATGAACCAAGAAGAATTTAACAGGAAAATGGCTGAGAATCATATAGAACTTAGAAAATTGGATTAAGGTTTGCCGTAGGATTTCTTATTTAATGCTAAGCACTGGGTTCCTTTTTGTTCTATGAGAAGCGTATACTTATTATCCAGCTTTTTTATGAGGACAAGAAATGTGAATAAATTTTCTTGCGACTTATACAATTGTGGTTCAATGGGATAATTAGATATTCTCATCATGCGTTCTGGCTTGAGAATCTCTTTTGGGGAGGGGTTATTGGTTTGTGTGGGGGAAAAGGGTGATCATATTCATCAGAATAGTTCTCCATTTTCTTATTTCATGAGTCCTGGATTCAGAACGTAATTTTATTGTGAATTCAGGACTGTTGAGAGTTTTTTTTCTTCCCCTTTTACCTGAAGAAGGGAATGTCCTGGAGAGTATGGTGTGGAGGGTGCGTTCTTTCCATTGATGAAATGGCATGAATCATGTAGCGGTATAGAGTGTGCCACCCATATTGCTTGCAAGTAGAAAGATGTAATTCCTGAATGTTATCGGAGCACACGACAGTATGATGAGCTTCTTTGCTTTCGCACTGGTGTTTTGGAGTTTTGAGACAGATGGCTATGCACTTAAAGGTGGTACTGTTACATTTCTGTTGTCCACTTGTTCAGCCATTTCACGCATGCATCTCTTCCTTCTATCTCTTGTTTATAATTTAGCTTTTCTTATTTCTTCTTTGTATATTGGATTTTGCAATTAAAATGGTCACCTGATCGCAGATCAATACATCTTGAAAACCAAATACCACAATTGCACCGAAACTCATAGATGATGTACATGTAAAGGATTATCAACAGATACAAGAAACTCACGGACACTTGGTCCATTAAAATTTTTGAACTAATTCCCTCCAAATGCACCACAATATAAGCATATGGGAGTCATCTTCCATATTGATATAATTTATCATCAACTGTCTTGTGCATCCCTGCAATTTGCTATAAAGGCTGTCACCCTTTTAGGCATAACTACTTTATCAAAACATTTCATTCCCCAAAAGCCACCTCGTTGAATCTTGATAACATTCTAGGCAAAACCCTCCTACCACAAACTCGGACTCGAAGTTAACCTATTCAAACAAAGTACTTAAGCAGACAACATATATGGGAGCAGCAGCGACCAATGAACACAGCATCGCCAAACAAGCAAGACATGTGACGCAGTCACCATGGGAAGAGCATAAATCTCCATCTATCCATCTCTCAATTACCTCAAAAGCTCTAAAAATTAGTTCTTTTATTTTAATATATAATTGCATCATGCAGTGACTAATATGCTATTGCGCCAAAACACAATATTCCAATAAATTTCTTACTTAATTGCCTTGTGTATTATGCAGTATCTATCCATCTCTCGATTGCCACAGACTAACATCACAATTTTCACACGCCAACTGCTTTTTCACGAATAAAAAAGCCATAAACACAATCAATTTCATGGAACAATACAAGGTGATTGATCAATTAAGAGAGACTTTTTCTCAAATTTAGTTATACCATTTGTTCTTGACCAAATTATAGGGACAATAAGATTATGTACAATGTACAATATATACACAGCTTGACAGAGAGTTCAGTACCCCTTCCCCCAATCAAATACAGGAATTACTCCCGATTCTCTCACCTATTTGTAAACGATACCGTATCAGCAGACCGATGTCAACCTCATCGGTACCTTCTCTCTCGCAGCGTCTCCCATCCCATCCCCCGCAATCCGAACGATCTTCTTGAAAGCGAAGTGCACGCAATTCGATAGCACAATCCAGTAGATGACCTCGTAAACGAAGTTGAAAGCGGGATCGGAGGACGATCCATCCCAATTATGCCCTCCAAAACCGTCAAAATTCCATCCCCTGCCACCGCCTCCACCGAATGGACCATCGTCGCCGCCGCCGAAAAAACCCTCGTCCTCGCCGTCCTCGGAGTCGCCGCCGCTGGAGGATTTCCGCCTCGTGCGTCGCTTTTTCCGGAGGAGTGTCCGACGAGCGGTTCGAGAGTAATTGGATCTGACCGTCGGGGGAGCTATAGCGTCAACCGCGAAAATCACGGCGGAGATCGACAGTTGGTTGTTGCTGTAGGAAGCGACGCAGTGGCGACGAAGAAGGAACTTGGCGAACCCTAGGCCTTGCGTGGTGGCCACATTTACCGTATCGACCATAAGAGAGATGTCCATGATTACTCCCTCAAAATTAATCCGGGTATCAATTGGGAAAGAGAAGAGAATAACTATGGGTTCAGAAATTTCTTTTCCCGAGAAAGTGAGGGAACATTAAAGTGGGAAAAGCACCTCAGGAAGACAATTGCAAACGGCAACGTGTTATTCATTGGCTTGAGTAAGGTGAAATTCTGAAATCAGCCGGTTCAGCCAGAACGGTTCAGGAGTCCAATCTAAACTAGTCAACAAACCGGAACGCTCATCCATTGAAATTATAATTTCGTTCCCTCGTAGTTTGACCGTTGCGTAATCTCCTTAAATTAAAAATTAAGATTGATATTATATACAATCGTGAAATATGTAAATATTATATAATTATTTTGAAAAAAATAAGATTAACGATTAAAAAGTTAGTTTTTTTTATGTAGGTCTCGTATAAATTCACATTTTTCAAAGAGACTGCGTGACGTTTGCACAACTATAATTGTAAATATCATTTCTCTTAAATTAATTAGTGTTTATAATTTTTAAAAAAAATTAAAAATACAGTATTTTTTTTTGTTATCACATAATTATAAATATATTTTTCTTTTAATAATAAAGCAATTTATAAATAAATAATAATAATATTAGATGGTCTATATCATTCTCACATCCTATTACATAAATGTCATAACAATCGATTTTAATTATTATGACATTATTTTAATATGACTATACACAGAAAATATCTAATAATTTTTTACCTGAGGTCCATAGACCTAAGAACTCCATTCCATTTGGCGACAACATATATATATATGGAGTTAAAAGGGTATCCATATGCCCTCTTTTCTTTCCCTTACTAGGAATAATGGATAGAAGGAATATAGTGACCTAAATGCATCTCTCAAAAAGGGAACATATGCCATAAATTATAGACTATGTGTTTGTTATTATGAATAATTGAAACATAAATATATGATAAATTATACTTTTTATCTATATAATATATTATCTATATAATTTTTTTTATATATAAAATAACGTTCAAACACATTAAAAATATATTATGTTTGATTAATCGTAATGCAGTCGGTGAGTGGGATGATTGGAAAGTCAACTTTGGTAACCCAATTCATGTTATGACTCAAAAATAGCAGCCTGGTCATCATCTCTCCGTTGGCGAATTGCAATAAGGTAGGCGTGCTCTCGCTCGCGTAGCCCACCTGTTTTTGCCTCATTCATTGCTTACAGTTTTCGTGAAGAAACATGATAAATATACGTCATTTTTTATAATACATTATATAATTATGTTTTAAAATGAATAATATTTTCTTTAAAATATCTTATAAAAATAAATAGTATTTTTTAAAAAAATATCTTATATAAATGAATAGTACTTTTTTTAAAAATCTTATATATAAGTAACATCACTTTACAAAAATGCCATTACTTTAAAACATGTTTTTTTTTGATAAGTTACTTTAAAACATGTATTATGAAAGAAAAATGATATTTGCAGTCGTGGTTGTGCAAATATCGCGTAATCTCTTTAAAAAAATGAATTAATACAGATACACATGAAAAAAAATTAACTTTTTAATCGTTGACTCCACTCTTTTTCAAAACGATTACTCGGCGTTTACACACTCTACTACTGTATGTAGCATTACTCGTTATAAAATATATTGTACATGTATATATCATTATTCATTCGTGAAATCATCGCTTTTGTGAAGGTATGTTTTAATGTTAAAAAGTATTTCAGATTATCTATAAATAACAGTAAAATAGTTTATGAATAATAGTAAATAGTTTATAAATAGTACTGAATTGACTAACTGCACCACGAATAAATAAATTTAATTATTTGTATTATATTTTTAACATTCTACTTCACATGTGGACTAAATTTCTCCTCATTGAGTAAACCTAATGCATATAATATTTAATAAAATATGATAGAATATAGATTTAGGATTCAAACTTAAGATTTCTACTCTGATATTATATGAAATAGATTTGATTATTTGTATTGTATTTTTAATATTCTCCATATGGTTACTTGTACTTTAGTAATGTTTTAGCTTTCCTTACCTCATTTATTTATTTATTTTAATACAGATTTTATTATTTATACATTCTATTTTTTGTTAGAAAATGATGTTGTGATTTTTAGACAAGTGTCACATGTTTATTAGTTTGTGATAAAAATAGCTTGTTTATATTTTTGAGTCAAATATAATCAGCAAATAATAAAATTAAAAGTGAAAAATAGAAACTATTTTAATACTAAAAAATCATTTTTATTTATAATTTTTATTTACATAACAATTTAAATTTAAAATTTAAGTTCAAATTTAAAAAAATTAATAAATTACATAATACGTATAATATAGTGTATTAAATTATAAATAAATAAAATACTCTTATTGAGATTAAAAATAAAATCGTTTTTTATTAATTCTATTTTAAATAAAATAATAAAGTCCCCAGAACTGACCATCCAGACTCTATTATAAGAACCGCACGAATCAAAAAACTTCCAGAATTGTCGTTTCATCGCGTGGTGCCGTGGAGGAGTATTTTGTCGCCAAAACGAACCTCACCACTCTCTCTCTCTCTCTCTCTCTCTCTCTCTCTCTGACTTTGATCGAAGGCTTTCAAAACCAGCCACTTCTCCATAATATTTCTTCTTTTCGTTTCTTCTTCCATAATTCAATACCACTTTCCATTTTCTTTCGGATCAAAAAGTGGTTGAAATCAGAGAGCCTTTTTCTTCGCAATTGAATAAATAAAAAATGGCGTCGGAACAGTTAATGTCGGGTTCCGGTACCCGGTACGTACAAATGCAATCGGACCCGTCGCCGTCTTTAACGCCGTCCTTCCACTCGTTCCGTCAAAGCTCCGCTGATTTCACTCGGATTTTTGACGATTTGCCTGAGGCCACTATCGTCTCCGTCTCTCGCCCCGACGCCGGCGATATCAGCCCCGTGCTCCTCACTTATACCATCGAGTTCCAATACAAACAGGTGCCTGTTTTCTCTGTTTCTTCTATTCTCACTCAAATACTTCAATTTTCTTAACCTATAAGCTCAGATCATACTTATTATTCTTTTTTGAAAATTTTGGTCTTTATAAATAAACTTGATTACATTTTGCATGTGTTTGGATTTAGAGATAACCGAAGAAACGGAAAGATGATATTTTATGGATCTCATGTTAATAGTCTTTGTGTGGGCTTTGGCCGTCCTTTGGTTTTTCTTGCCTGCTATGCCTGGTATTGAATTCCAAATCTGGCTCGGGCCAATCATTTTTGCTCTTTTATGTGCCTTCTATTGGTTCTGTGTTTTGATCTTTTCACTTATATAAATTAAAAAAGTACTTGCACCTCTTGAATACATTCTATCAGAATACTTGCAAATCTGGCAGAAATTTTCTTTGTTGAGCATCTATTTTTACGGTTTAGTTTTTTGGTGCGCTAATTCCGTGCTATTATTTACTAGTTCAAGTGGCGCCTAGTAAAGAAGGCTTCGCATGTTTTCTATTTGCACTTCAATTTGAAGAAACGTGCGTTCATCGAGGAAATTCATGAGAAGCAGGAGCAGGTGCGTGTAACATGAATTGCAAACCTGTGGCAACTCGTTTTTAATGTTCTTTTGATTTTTATTTATTTATTATTGTTTGGGAAGGTCTGGGGTTTTGATATAGTTTTTATTGGAACACTATATTAAAGGTTAAAGAATGGCTTCAAAATCTAGGAATAGTAGATCAAGCAGCCATGGTGCAAGATGATGATGAACATGATGATGAGGCCATTCCCCTAACTCATGATGAAAGTTCCAAAAAAAGGTGACCAGTAAACCCCCAGCATGCATTTCAATTGAAGCAGTTATTTTTTTGTTGGGTTCATAATTGTAATAGCTCTTACAGGTGTGTTTTTTCTTGTCCAGAGATGTTCCATCTAGTGCTGCTCTGCCAATTATTACACCAGCCCTGGGAAGGCAACAGTCCATATCAGATAGAGGAAAGGTTGCAATGCAAGGGTATTTAAATCACTTTCTTGGGAACCTTGATATCGTCAACTCCCGAGAGGTATGCTTGGTGCATGTGCTTTCAAAGCATGTGTTACTTTAATTCCAAGCCTTGCTCATGCTATCAAGCCTCTTAATACAATCAAGCATAGCAGTATTATGCAAGTTTTTTTTTTCCTTGCTTCCATGTGATTTGATTAATTATCAATCCAATGCTAAAGGCATCGTGTATGAATTTGGAAGTTAGGTTATTGTGACAAGATTCAAGGGAATATTCTGGGTATTCTACATGATTAATCATGAGAAGCAAATCGTTGAGTGCGGTTGATCAATGGGGGCACTTTTATGATATTAGCAATAGTGGATGGAAGGCCCAGTCATACCTTGGAACTAATCTGGTCTTGACCTATCTTAGTGGGTGATAATTGCTTATAGTTGATATTTTTTTGGAATGGTTTTCATGATTGTGAAGTGGATTTTGGCGCATGAATTTTTGGCTAAGTTGCATGACATTAAGATTCTCTGTGAATCTTGTAACATATTTTTTATGAAGCCAAGCAATCGCATGTTTTAATTTTCTGAGTAAGAATGTGTTGGCTCATAGTTGGTTACAATCGTCAATAATTCTCAGCTGGTACATTGTTATGAATTTAATTCTTGTACATCTTTTACCAGTACGATGTTAATTATTTCCTAGTCTTTGACAATGTTTTATGATGTGCTGCAGGTTTGCAGGTTTCTGGAGGTTTCAAAGTTATCATTCTCACCAGAATATGGTCCTAAGCTGAAGGAAGATTATGTGATGGTGAAGCATCTACCAAAAATTTTAAACGGCGATGACGAGAGGAAATGTTGTCCTTGTCATTGGTTCAACTGTTGCAATGACAATTGGCAAAAGGTAATGGTATCCGGTTTCTGAAATTGGGACTGAACAAAGAATGTTAACATTCCTATTCCATTGCACCTTACATTTGTGTTCTACCTAATACGACCATAAAGTGAATTGATTTGGTAGAAGCAAACATCTCATATCTAGTAGCATGTAACTCACATATCATGGGTGCCGCCACTTGGTTGGTATCCCAAGGAAATGAAATACGGTACTTAGTTATGACAATGTGATCTAGCATCCACCAGTTTTGGAAAAGTTTCGGTCATAATAAATAAACTTGATTACGGCTCACTGCATGATAAAAAGCATGCAGTGAAAAAGTTATAATGAAAATGTGTGTATGGATCTAGGATTTTGTATCATATTTGTCTTACTTAGAATATCTCAGTATATCTATGAATAGTAGTGAAATGGTTTGAGTTAAGGTGTTTTATTGGGTTTTGGGAAAGGAGAGAAAAAAAGTTGAATAAAAACATTATAAAGTTAAAAAATTGTTTGAATATTAATTTTAAAATTTGAAAAAGTAGTATTGATTTTTGTGTTTTGTTTGAGAGTTTGGAAAAGTTATAATGATTAGGTAATGATTGGATGAAAAGGTTGAAGATTTGAAATTGAAAAGTGTTTTGTGTTTGAGTGATGTTTGGGAAGAAAATATTTGAGAATACTTGAGATATGTTGTGTTGCCAAATGGGGCCTTAGTCCTGGATGCATCCCACTACCCTATTCTCAAACTTTCTAATGGTTATAACAGTAGGATCATTATTGAAACTTCTTGTCTCTCTTTTTTCTCTTTCCTCCAGGTCATACTTCATTGGTTCTCAACGTACTATTTGCCTTGAAATACAATTGGTCCTCATATTTTTTAAAGAGATTTGTTACTCATCATTCCCACACGCCATACACCACACTTATTTTTAATTTTTTTTTTGTTTTATTCTTCTTAAACTAATTGAGTTCTTCTACTCATCATCCATATACCACATATTTGCTAAGAGAAAAAAAGAAAAAAATTATGTGTGGTGTGAGGATGATGAATAGAATTTTTCTTTTTTAAATGTTGTTTAATATTTTTGGCTTTTGAATCTTTTACTTGGGTCTGAATTTAGAAATATATGAAATATGTCACGGCATATGGCATAAGATGTACTGTACTTTGTCATTGTTTTTGAAAATCTCTAAGACAAATTTCTCTAGCTCACCCCGTGTTTCTTTTTTATTCTCTGTTTAATTACGTGTAGGTTTGGGCTGTGCTAAAACCTGGATTCTTGGCATTGCTGGAGGATCCTTTTCATACCCAACCCCTAGATATAATTGTCTTTGATGTACTACCTGCCTCAGATGGGAATGGAGAGGGTCGAGTATCACTAGCAAAAGAAATAAAGGAACAGAATCCCTTACGCCATGCTTTTAAGGTAAGCACCAACAGGTCTTACCAATGATTTACCCTTGTTCCTGTCTAAAAGTCTTAAAAGTTGGCTTTGGACTTTGGTTTTTCTAAATAGTTAGAACTTTAGGATTTACTAATATATTGCTTTATATGGAGGCTAGGCATAATGGTTTTATGTCGTTAAAACTGGAAATATGTGTATCTATCCATCATACAGTTAATACCAAGCACTTAGGCTCTTCTAGGTTGATATTCAGGTGCTGCACGAAGCATTTTTTTTTTTAAGTTTGAATCCTATTCATGATTATTTTGGTGCCCACCCTCTGGGATCTATTCCTATAATTGCCCAATATCTGTGGGTGGGGGGAAGTCAACTAATGACGATTTGGGTTTTCAAAATCTCTGGGGGAAAAATAAAGAGGAGAAAGGTTAAAAAAGAAAAGTGAGTTCTATGAAGTTAGGCTGTAGTTTGAGCTTAGAAGTTGTGAGAGGCAACAATTTGACTCCTAGCATGCAAATACTTTGATTCTTATATTTTATTTATTTCAAAGCCTCAGGAACCTTTTTTATGAGGGGTTGAACTTTTACTTATATTTGAAGTGCACATGGTTGATAATTTTTTTTTGTACGCTGCTAAAATTCACCACTCTTTATTCAATCTTGACATTGGACTGCACTGCTCCAGCAAAGAAATGTGACACATAGTAATGGCAGTTGGGTAGATTTTTGTTGTTCCTGCGAGGGCTTTCCTTTTAATTTACTTCTTTGATTTTGATGATCACTTGGTGGATGATTTTATCTGTCTGGTGAAAATATCTAGAGCATATCTTCTTTAACAAATATTTGGGCAGGTGACTTGTGGAAATAGGAGCATTAGGATAAGAGCTAAGAGTAGTGCTAAAGTTAAAGATTGGGTTGCTGCAGTCAATGATGCTGGACTAAGGCCTCCTGAGGGCTGGTGTCACCCTCACCGCTTTGGCTCTTTTGCTCCTCCAAGGGGTTTGACTGAAGATGGTAGTCAGGCTCAATGGTTTGTAGATGGTCGAGCAGCATTTGAAGCTATTGCTTCTTCTATTGAGGATGCAAAATCCGAGGTCTGTTCCTTTCAGTTTTGACACACTATTCAGTTGTAGTTTAATTGATTATCTTAATGTTTGGTGTTAAGTTTCTGTTGGTTGATTGGAAGTTTCATGCAGATATTTATTTGTGGCTGGTGGTTGTGCCCAGAACTGTATCTACGACGTCCTTTTGATGCTCATGCCTCATCCAGGCTCGAAAATTTGCTGGAAGCAAAAGCTAAGCAAGGGGTTCAGGTAACCATAAAATCATTAACTATTGTATAGCTTTTCTTCAACTGATCATATGGATACTGTAATGTAATGCTTTCTTTTATCCTCGGTTTCTTCAGTTAGTGTTGACTTTAATGTATCTTAAAAATGCAGATTTATATTCTTCTCTACAAAGAGGTTGCCCTTGCTTTGAAAATCAATAGTGACTATAGCAAGAGAAAGCTTCTTAGCATCCATGAGAATGTGAGGGTACTGCGTTATCCTGACCACTTCTCTTCTGGTGTTTACTTATGGTATGCAACTTAATTGCAACTTTTCATGGGTTTTGTAGATTCTACTGCATATTTATAGCATCCAACCATAGTGAACGTTTTGCATTTTCTGATTTTAGTTTCCCAATATATATATAGGTCCCACCATGAAAAGCTTGTCATTATAGATTATCAAATATGCTTCATTGGAGGACTGGATTTATGCTTTGGTCGTTATGACACATGTGAACACAAAGTGGGTGATTGCCCTCCTTTGATATGGCCTGGAAAGGACTACTATAACCCAAGGTAAGTCTCCTATTCATTCACCAGATCCTATGTTGGATTGTGGAATGGGAAGTTGTTAGGAGTAATGAATTGATTTCCTATTATTTATTTAGTGATTCAGATACCTTCATCAAAGTTTGGTACTCATTTTGTTGATAGACTGTAGCATTCATGGTATACTGAATGGACTCTTTAATGTTCATATGTTGCTCTTTTGTAGGGACAGTTGTTATGTTTCTTAATAAACCATGGTGAACTGGATATAATTATTTTTTTATAAGTAAACAATTGTATTAATAATAATAGGCATAGCCCAAGTACACAAAATGGTATACAAGAGATAGCACCTATCTAGGAAGAAACAAAGGATACAAGAAAGTCATGAACATCATGGCCATTAAAATCTACAGCTAAGGCCCATAGAAATAGAGTCCTAATAGAAAGAGATCTAAGTTCCTCTAGTGTGCGCTCCTTGTCTTCAAACGTCTGATCATTCCGCTCTTGCCACAAACACCACAAAATTTAGATACGAACCATCTTCTACACAACTTTGATTTGTGGGATACCTCTCAACGCTGTCCAGCTGGCCAGCAGCGCTGTCACTGAGGTGGGCCTAACCCAAGATAAGTCTAATCTGCAAAAAACTTCATCCCATAGTGCTCTAGCAAGCTCACAATGCTATAAGAGATGATCCACGGTCTCACCAGTTTTCTTACACATGCAGCACCAAACTATTATGATCACCCCGTGCTTCTTCACATTATCCGTCGTCAAAATCTTACCCAGAGATGTTGTCCAAGCAAAAAATGCAGCTTTAGGAGGTGCCTTGTTTCACCAAATCTTTTGCCATGGAAACTGATTGTTCTGTGACTGTGTGAGAGACCAAGCGGACCGAGAATGTGCCTTTACCTGCGGGTAACCACCACAACGAGTCAACACCTGGAGTGCTCAGTTGCAACACGAAATACAAGAGACTAAAAAATTCCTCAAAGCTACCAACTTCCCAGTCTTGGGCCACCCTGTTAAAGTTAATTTTCCTTTGGACTTGGTCCCCAAATATCACCATTAGATCTACCATTGAAGCTCATTTCTCACTTGCAACACAAAAACTGGAGGGAATGATTCCTTTAAGACATTATTCCCACACCAAAGTCGGCTCTAGAATTTTATTTGAGCCATCTCCCAACATAAGTCTAGTGTGACGAGTAAAAATCCCACACCTTCATCCAATGTGTTTCCACACTCCCACCCATAAGTTCCACTTACCTCTATAGTGCACCAAACAAACCCCCCCCACCCCAAAAAAAAAAAAAAAAAAGAGAAACACACACACCCCCCCTCCATATTTGCAATCAATCACCCTTCCATAGGGCTTCTGGTTCCATATCATATTGCCACAACCATTTTCCAAGTAAGGCCCAATTAAAGTCCTTAGATTTCTAATTCCCAAACCACCAGATGAGATTGGCGAACATACCTTATCTCATCTCAATTGACTAGATGGAATTTGAGTTCATCCCTCATGCCACTCCATAAGAAATCACGATAAAGTATCTCAATCCTGTTCACCATGCTTGCTAGAATTGGGAATAGAGAAAGGGAATACATTGGTAAATTAGACAAGGTGCTCTTGATTAAGGTGATCTTGCCACCTTTGGACAAGTATAGTCTCTTCCAACCGGCCAATCTACTTTCTATTTTCTCGATTATTGTATCCATATAGATTTGGCCCTTGAGGCTGCCCCTAGCTGGAGACCAAGGTAATGCATAGGGAGAGAGGAAACCTTACATCCAAGAGTGTTAGCCAGGTAGTGGATGTTAAGAACATTGCCAACTGGCACCAACTCTGACTTGTCAAAGTTCACTTTCAAATCTGAAGCTGCTTCAAAACATAGCAGAACTGCCCTCAGTGCCTGAATCTGGTTCTAGTTTGCCTCACAAGATATTAGAGTGTCATTTGCAAACAACAAATGGAAAATGGTAAGAGTGCCCCTATTGGGGTCACCAATCAAGAATCCAGTCACAAAGCCATTAAGGACCACAACCGAGATCATTCTTCTAAGCGCCTCCATAACCACAACGAAGAGGAGTGGGGACAACGAATCTCCTTGTCTTTGGCCTTGGGAGCTGTTGAAGAAACCAACCGGACTACCATTCACCAAAATTGAAAATTTCGCCGTTGAAATGCACCAATTGATCCACGAACATCATCTCTCCCAAATCCACACCTCCCAACTAGATAGAGTAGAAAGTCCCCATTAACGTGATCATATGCCATTTCCATATCTAGCTTGCAGAGGATACTTGTATTGGTGGATTTTAGTCTACTATCTATGCATTCATTGGCGATGAGAACTGAGTCCAAAATTTGCTTGCCCCTTACAAATACATTTTAGGGTTTTGTGATGATTTTCCCCAGTAACTCCCCCTAGGCGATTTGCAAGCACCTTAGAAATTATCTTGTAGACCCCATTCACCAAACTAATGGGCTGAAAATCCTTAACTTCCGATGCCCCATTCTTCTTAAAAATCAGTGCAATAAATGTGGCGTTATGGCTTTTCTCAAATTTGCCCACCGAGAAAAGTTCCCAGAATACCTTCATTAGATCATCCTTCACCACCTCCCAACATGATTGAAAGAATCCCATAGAAAAATCGTCTAGACCTTGTGCTTTTTCTTTTACCATTTTCCCCACCACTCCATGAACCTCCGCCTCCTCGAAGGGCCTCTCCAACCAAGAGAGAGTATGCGGCTCAATTGACTCAAAACTTAGTCCATCCGGCTTTGGCCACCACCCCTCGTTTTTGGTAGGCAAATGTTCAAAAAAATCATAAACATGTTCTCGAATCACTGGGGCCTCCGTACAAGCCACACCATCTATATTTAGCATCCCAATGTTATTTGTTCTCTTATGAGAGTTAGCCACTCTATGGAAGAACTTCGTACTTCGATCCCCTTCTTTTAACCACAAAGCTCTTGATTTCTAGCGCCAAGAAATTTCCTCCAATAAGGTAACCCTCTCTAATTCTTATATCAGCTCTGTCTTCCAAGATAACTCATCTGAGAATAGAACCCGGTCCTTCTATAACCTCTCAAATTCTTGGAGCTCCACCAATATGGATTGCTTTCATTCACCTATGTCAGCAAAGGAAAGAAAGTTCCAAAGCTTTAAATCATTTTTTAAAGCTTTTAGTTTACCTGCAAAGATAAAGCTAGGGGTGCCATGAATCTAATATGAGGACCACCATTGCTTGATCCTATCCACAAAACCTTCAATTTTCAGCCACATATTTTCGAACTTTAAGCACCAACGCCCTTCTTGGATACCCCCACAATCCAACAATATAGGGAAATGATCTGAACAAAGACGAGACAACCTCTTTTGACATATGTCTGGATAATGGATTTCCCATTCTGATGAGACTACAAATCTGTCCAATCTAGACCATTATTGATTATTGGACCACGTGAATGTTCCCCCCATGAGAGGAATATCCACCAAACTCAAGTAAAAAATACACTTAGAAAATTCTAACATTGCTGGCCGCAAACTATTTTCTCTTGACCGTTCACTTGGAAACCTTGTAACATTAAAATCACCATCTATGCACCATGGGAGATCCCACCAGCTATGAACTCCAGCTAATTCTTCCCATAAGAGCCTTCTGGTGCTATCCAAGTTTGGCCCGTATATACCAGCAAAAGCCCACAAGAAATTATCTTCCACACTCTTAAAGGAACATGCAACCATGAACTGCCCGATGAATTCCTCTATTTTCTCCACCACATTAGTAAAACATCTCTGGAAGCGCCATCCAATGCTAGGTAAGCCCAATCCACATATGGACTGCTCCAGATACTTCGAACAATTCTTCTTGTAATAAATTTCAGCTTTGTTTCCTGCAAACATACCATGTCCGCCTTCCACTCACGAAGCAAATTTTTTTTATATGAAGATGCTTATTGGCCTTGTTGAGTCCTTGGACATTCCAAGACACAATTTATGGCTTCATAAAGAAGAAGCTAACCCCTTCCCTTTGGATCTTTCGCGACTAGAGCTGCCCTCATAGTTACGAGACAACATTAATTTTTTTAGCTCCCTCTGTTTTTTGGACCCAGATTTTTTAAGCTGGTTATAGCCCACTTCAATGGCAGTGAGCAACGCCATGAATTGTTCTTCAAATCCCTCACACTCCATCCCCACGCAACATTGAATTTCTTTTACCTTGTGTAGAACCCAATCAGAAACACAAGACTGGGTAGGTAATAAACAGTTAAGTGGTGGACTCCCCGTCTATGGTAGCCCACTGCAAGCCCATCGGCGTCCCCATTTCCTCCTCAAAACTAATCCCACCTTCCCATTCAGAGAGTCCCTGCAACGGAACAATCGTTTGTGGAGGTCAACATCTCCTACATCGCTCTTAGGTCAACTTTTCATTTATTATATTTTCTTGGGGTAGCGGTTGGCTGGTTCTGCTTTAAAAATCACTGGCTAGGAGGTTCATATTTAGTGTGCTGTGAGAACCATTCTTTAACTAATTGCTAGTTGGTTGGAGCAGTACTCTTCCTTTTATTGATATTTTTAATGATGCTTTTTTTTTTCATTTGATAAGGGAATCTGAACCAAATTCATGGGAAGACACTATGAAAGATGAGGTGGATCGTGGAAAATATCCTCGTATGCCATGGCATGATGTTCATTGTGCTCTTTGGGGACCGTCATGTCGTGACATTGCTAGGCACTTTGTTCAGCGCTGGAACTATGCAAAGGTCATTCTTCATTACAGTAGTCTTATGATATTGGTTGTATTGTCAAGATTGTTATAACAAATGTTAACTTGAGCATGCCTTTCTTCAGAGAAATAAAGCTCCAAATGAGCAAGCAATCCCACTTCTGATGCCTCAACAGCACATGGTTATTCCACATTACATGGGAAAAAGCAGAGAGATTGAGGTTGAAAGTAAAAATGTTCAAAATCATAGCGACCTTAGAAGACAGGATTCCTTTTCTGCGAGATCGTCACTACAAGATATCCCACTTCTCTTGCCTCAAGAAGCTGATGGGCTTGATAGTGGAGAACCAAAATTAAACAGGCTGGACCTCAGTAATCTCGATCAGCCAAGCAAAGTTAGCAGTGGTCTATCTTTCTCTTTCAGGAAGTCCAAAATTGAAGCAGTAGGTCCGGATACACCATTGAAGGGCTTTGTAGATAACTTTGAGTCCTTGGATCATCATGAGAAACTGCTTTCAGATAGGGTGGCACAGCCCGGCATGAAAAGTTCAGATCCAGATTGGTGGGAAACTCAAGAACGGGGTGATCAGGGTGGATTTGCTGATGAATCCGGTCAAGTTGGTCCTCGTGTTTCATGTCGCTGTCAGGTGGGCTTTAACTCTGAAACTTCCAGTATTGTCTTATTATCATCTGCCAAAAAAATATCAACAACCTGCCCTGTTGTCTTTAGTGGTATCACTGACTTACTGATTCTTTTTTTGTAAATTTCTGTTGCATTAGTTACTCTCTCCATTCCAAAGTGACTTCCTTTCTGTTATAGTCTGTCCCATAATGAGTGTCATTATTGAAAAAGGTCAATGGTACTTGTTTCGCTTCCCTAATTTGTCCGTTGTTTGGTGTATTAGTTTGAACAATACAGACATCTGGCTATAGTAAAAAAATTAATTTGTCCTGAATATCATTACAAGAAAAATTAAACAAGAATAAGTGATATTCAAAGGACCAGTGCACATTGTTTGAAGCGTTCCTTTCTCACTAATGCTTGTTTGAATAGTGATGTTTTTTACTACCTTTATTTTCAGGTCATTAGAAGTGTCAGCCAGTGGTCTGCTGGAACAAGCCAAACTGAAGAGAGCATTCATGGTGCTTATCGTTCTCTAATTGAGAAAGCAGAACACTTTATCTACATTGAGGTGATCTTTGTCTATATGTAGTTTCCTTACCATTCTGAATCAATTTTTTGATACTAAATTGTATAGAATTTGATTTTTCTAAGTAAAAATAAAATCTGTATAGAATTTAACACTTGTAGCTTGTAAAATATTTCTTCCTATGAACACCAAAGGAAATTGACGGCAAGTTTGTGCCTGAATAGAAGATATGTGGGGGCTTTTTCTTGATAAGAAGCTTAACAGCTATGTTTGCATAGAGAAAACCTGTATACTTGGGTAGCACCTTTGTGCTTTTTAATAAAGATCTTACAAAAAAAATTGCATAAAAAACTGATGCACAGGTAAAACACTTTGAATTGCTCTATAAACCCTCATATTAAAAGTATTTGAAACAAGGACATTTCAGGAGTTCCTGTTAGTATTCATATCCAATTTATGGTGGGATGGTTGACTTTTTGAAGATGACCCATTTAAGATGTAACTTGTAACCTATTATTGATGATGCATAAAGTATGAATTGGAACCATTCAATTTCATGGGGTAACCGAAGAGGCCCTTGAACGGACCTCTATTGTGTTCTCTTTTTAGGGCTACATGCATGATTGGTCCAATGTGCTTAAAGCATCTTGGCTCGGCTCAGGGTGAATTTAGCCATACCTGTTTGTATTTATTCCAAGTTGGTCACAAATAGATTTAAAAATAATTCTGTGGTTGAAATAACTATCATTAACCATTTGGTGGTAGCCACATGACTCATTAATCCTCTCTTGTTTTCATTGTTTCTGTTTTCTTTTCGTGGGCTGGGGCTAGTTGCTATTTTTACTTTTAGGCCATACTTCTGGTCAGAATATGAGACATTATTTTACCACCTCGTTCTTTCTCATTTTAAACAGTCTCGATGTATTCCCACTTATACCTGTTCATTTTAGGTCACGATTACCCATCCTGTCCAATACATGTGTACTTAAGAGCGAGGGTAGTTTAAAATACTTCCTTCAAAATGCTTAAAAGGCAAGTCTGGTAGAAACTATTGAAATGGATAGGACTCAGAAAGAAACTGAAAACTAAAACATTTTCACAAGCCTGTGTAGAACTTCTTGGGTTTTAAATGAATGGAAACCAAGTGAGGCTGTTTCCCAATAAACTAGAGCAATGTTTGAATCATGTGGATGCTGTAAACTGAGCAGTGGAAAGCCACATAGGATTTGGAGGCAGACATTGGAAATGCATGCTTACTCCGAATTCAGGTTGTTATCAGGGGTTAAATCGCAGAATGGTATTATTGCTCATGAGCCAAATGGTTGGACAGGCTCGGTAAATGTTGATAAAAGACCTTGACAATGTTCTTACCTGTCAGAGTTTTTGGATGCTTTATGCTTGGGCATTTTTTTAGTGTTAAGTTTATTTTATTGTTTTTTCCTGGCCTTTTGGATTAATTCTTTACTTGTTCCCAGAACCAATTTTTTATATCAGGCCTCTCTGGAGATGAGACAATACGCAATCGTGTGTTAGAAGCATTATTTCGACGTATTATGCGAGCATACAACGATAAGAAGCTTTTTAGGGTTATAATTGTTATACCACTACTACCAGGTTTCCAGGTTCTAATTCCCTTCTCAATATCCTTCAAATCTGAAATTGGTTAATCTGTTATATTTCTAAATTGGATGATATTTTAACAGGGGGGTCTGGATGATGGAGGTGCAGCATCCGTGAGAGCCATAATGCATTGGCAACATCGAACTATTTGCAGAGGACATAATTCGATATTGCATAATCTCTATGAGCTTCTTGGTCCTAAAACACATGATTACATTTCTTTCTATGGCCTTAGAGCTTATGGAAAACTTTCTGCGGGTGGTCCTGTGGCCTCTAGTCAGGTATTTTCTTGCAACAATTCTCACATTGCACCTCAGCCTTTTTTGTTTATACTATTAGATCTTCTCAGTCATTTGCAAATGCCTGCTTATATGCATCTCTTTCCTGCCATGTATCATGATTCCCGTCACTTATGACCTTTCAGGTATATGTGCATAGTAAAGTTATGATTGCTGATGATTGCATAGCATTGATTGGATCAGCTAATATCAATGATAGGAGTTTGCTTGGTTCAAGAGATTCAGAGGTACCGCTCCTGCTTGATGTCTCTTTATAGTTTTGTTTATTTTTTTTTCTTGGCAATTCTGAAACCTAAAGCTGGAACATGTCAATTCGATCAAGAATCATGCTTTGTCCCCCCCCCCCCCCCCCCCCCCCCCCCTCTCTCCACCCCCTCCTCTTTCTCTTTCTTTTTCTCCCCCCGCTTAAAAAAAACCTTGTGGTATGAGGGGAATGCATAACTAACTATAATATGTAGGAACTGGGACTGGAAGCGGTTCTATCTGTGAACCTTAAAGAATCAAGCATTCCAATGATATAGAGCAATCTTGAATATTTTGTGTAACTTCTAGTCTACATTTAACTAGTCTTTGACCTGTGCTATGCATGGAAAAAATTAAAATGATTTAATAAAGATAATATATGTAATTAATTAGGATGTTTTGATTTACTAGTGAATTAATTAGACATTACCATCATCTGCAAGAGCATGAAATCAACAAAAACCTCCAGCAATAACAGTACCCGTAATAAATAGAGTTATGAATCTATCAGCCAAAAACACTTGGGGGAAGGGGATGTTTGGAAATAATTCTCATCCCATGTTATCTCATCTCATCCCATCTCATTTCCTTCTCAAACATCACTCAAATATAAACATTTTTAAACTAATCATTATAATTTTTTCAAAATAAAAATTATATTAAAAAATTATATTTTAACAATATTTTAATTTTATTATATTTTTTATTCAAATTTTTCTCTCATTCCCCAAAATCCGAAAAAATACTTAACTTCAACTATCTTACTACTATCACAAACCATCTTACTACTATTCACAAAATTCTCATCTTATCTTATTACCCAAGCATCCCGCGTCCGTTTGGCAAGTGAACTATTCTCAAGTACTCAGATATTTCCTTCTCAAATATCACTCAAATACAAAATATTTTTCAATTTAAAATCTTTTAACCTTTTTATCTAATCATTACAACTTTCCCAAACTCTCAAACAAAACACAAAAAACAATACAACTTTTTCAAATTTTAAAAAAATAATAATTATACTTTTATTATATTTTTATTCAACTTTTTCTCTCTCCTTTCACAAAACCCAATAAAACACCATAACTCAAACTATTTTACCACTATTCACAGATATACTGGGATGTTCAAGTATACAAACACGGCCATAAGACTGA
This sequence comes from Carya illinoinensis, assembly GCF_018687715.1. Lineage (NCBI taxonomy): Eukaryota > Viridiplantae > Streptophyta > Magnoliopsida > Fagales > Juglandaceae > Carya > Carya illinoinensis. Next base: position 23,242,231 of record NC_056753.1, on the reverse strand, counting down.
GATTTATTGAGAACATTTGCAAAAAATGGAACCATAACAAAATTTTCATACTTGGTATTTTCTTCTCATCTACCCAAAAACAAAATTCTTCTCTCACGCTGGAATAGAAAGAGTAGAGCCACTGATTATGCAGTGAAACTTGGACATTATTAGATCTATTAGAATATCCACGTAAATGTCGAATTAAACAATCCTAGAAGCAAAAGCCAACACTTGCCGTGAAAGAGAGAGAGAGACAGAGACCAATACTTGCAAAACTACAAATTATCCAAAACTGTCTAAAAAATTAGAAACAATTAGATTGTGAATAAAGCATACTGATCACATCGCCAACTTAAAAGGTCTTAGTAGCAGCCCATGACTTTAGTCCCCACATTGCCAACGGTGGTCCAACCTGCCAATCGAGTCCTAAACCTTGTACACAAGCATTGGGAGCATGAACCATAGCCATCACCATGAGCAGAATGATGGATCTCTGCACCAAAGACATGGCCTGATGTCCTATGTTGAACCCAACACCCTGGAACTGGGAGAGATGATCTGTTAAAGAAATCACATTTTGGTTTGCCAAAAGGGAGAGTGTTTCTATCTTTTTAAATAGGAATGAAGGACTGGAGGAGTCAAATAGTTTATACCGTAGGATAAGAAGATCATGTGGAACAGGATTCAGTCCTTCAAGCAGAACGAAGTGATATATTTGGAACATAGGCATGACTGAGAAAATCACTTTTGGCTGGTATGAGAAAATTACATGGGAGCAATCTCGTAGAAAGGAGGAAAAGAGAAACTGTAAAAGTTAATTAAATTTATTAAGAGGGGTATGAAGTGGGGGGGTATGGCGTGGGCTTATGGAGATTTATTAGGAGGGGATGGCAGAGTTTCGAAAATCATACCCAGAATCAGGTTGTGGCATGATGTTTGGTGTGGAGATCGCACTCTTGATAGGGCCTTTCCAGCTCTCTATCGTATTGCAGTTAACAGGGATGCTTCTGTGGCGGATCTGCGTGTATTTTCTAATGTTTCTCACCAGTGGAATGTCCTATTTAATAGGGATATTCATGATTGGGAATTGCACACCGTTTCAGAATTTTTCAGATTGATATACTCCAGGGGAAATACTACGGCACAGGGGGATAGGATGCAGTGGAGGTCCAAGGGCAGCAAGAAGTGTACAGTCAAGGTGTATTACAAAATATTGGCATCACAAGGTAATGTTCCTTTCCCGTGGAAGAACATTTGGAGGTCTCGTGTGCCTTCCAAAGTAGCTTTTTTCACATGGACTGCTGCTCTTGGGAAGATTTTGACCACAGACAACTTGAGGAAGAGGGGGCTCATTGTGATGGACTGGTGCTATTTGTGTAAAAAGCATGGAGAATCAGTGGATCTCTTACTATTGAATTGTGAGGTGACAAGGATGCTGTGGGATGAGATCTTTAGAAGAGTCGATGTCGCTTGGGTAATGCCATTTAGGGTGGTTGATTTACTGGCTTGTTGGAAGGAGATTCAAGGCTGTCCTCAAGTGGCGGCAGTGTGGAAGATGATTCCGTTGTGCATTATGTGGTGTACTTAGTCGGAAAGGAATGCATGGTGCTTTGAAGATAGGGAACGCACAATGGCGGAGCTTCTTAATTTTTTTGTACGCACGTTATTGCTTTGGTTTTAAGCCATTGTGCTTAATGGAAACAATGTTCATGACTTCCTGTCCTTAATCTATCAATCCTAGAATGTATTTAGGTGTTCTTTTGTATACCTCCTGTGTACATAGGCTATGCCTATTTAATTCATATCAATAAAATTTACCTCTTATAAAAAGAAGGTAGTGAATAGTAATGAGGTAGTCTTATGTGATCTCAAATTACCTCACTAACCAAACATAGCCTAAGCTAGATATTTATTTTGTGAAGCCTGTACAGCTTGTTAAGCAATTGCGTAATTTGATCAAAAGAATCAATTAATAAGTACACTTATACCCAAACTGCTTTCCTTGTGTCTAAAATAGATTAAAAAACTGCCATCCTTCACTTATTGTTGAAGAAAAATTTCTCTCAAAATTACTACCTATTGGTATCAGCATTTTTTGTTGTATCAATTCTTTTATCTTTAGTTGCATCACTTCTAAACTAGCTTCCCCTTGATTGTTGCGAATATTTGTTTCAGATTGGTGTTCTTATTGAGGACAAAGAGGCAGTCAATTCATTCATGGGAGGAAAACCATGGAAGGCTGGAAAATTCTCTCTAACACTTCGTTTGTCACTGTGGTCTGAACACCTTGGCCTTCGCTCAGGAGAGGTTGGTGAATCTAATTGCTTTCTTTTTTTTTTTTTCTGGTGCAATAGTCAATGAATACGTTCTCTCTTTGAAAATATTTAGTTAGCTGATCTCGGTCCTATATATTTATTTTGCTAGATTGATCGAATAATTGACCCTGTAGCTGATTCAACTTACAAGGATATTTGGATGGCAACTGCTAAGGTGAGAAAGCTACAAGAAATAACATACAAAACGTTAGAATGTATTTGAAGTGCCAAGTTTTTATATGAATAACCAAAAAAGCAAGAAAGGATAAAAAAAAAAAAAAAATTATTACTCTTACATGCACAGATTATATTCGGTCAATTGGGGCGCAGGTACACACATATCCTTGGCATTAGAGTTAGGCTGAGGTTTAGAATTTCTCTGATGCCTTTTGTTTTTTAAGTAATAACCATTTATCGGGGATTTGTTTGACAGACAAATACTGCAATTTACCAAGATGTCTTCGCTTGCATACCTAACGATCTTATACATACAAGGTATAATGCAATTCTTAATTCTTTCTCTATCTATCCCCTTTCCTTCATCTTATGTGCTAACAACTATATTTCAATCCTTCGCAGAGCTGCACTTAGACAAACCATGGCCCTTTGGAAGGAGAGACTCGGCCATTCTACTATTGATTTAGGAATAGCCCCAGAGAAGTTAGAATCGTATCATAATGGAGATATCGAGAAAAGCGATCCAATGGAGAGATTAGCGGCTGTGAGGGGGCACCTCGTTTCGTTCCCCCTCGATTTCATGTGCAAAGAAGATTTAAGACCTGTGTTCAACGAGAGTGAGTATTATGCGTCTTCTCAAGTTTTTCATTAGGTATAACTTTTGCAAGATTAGTGAAGATCCCTGCCATTTTTTACCCATGGAAGGGAGGGCCTCCTCAATGTTGTATACTAATTTTAATTATTTATATTCATTTACATTTTCAACTCTTTATATGACAAAACAGAGAGCGTGGGTAAATCTTTTACCGAATGTATTAATGTCTAATTATTGTTGTATAGAAATTACACGTCACGGTATCTTAAATGCACATCTACTGCGAAGAAAAAGAAGTTTGTGTGTAAATTTTTAACATGCTCAAGTTTATGACGATGAGTGCGGGCTAAGGATTCCGGTTATGAATCCTCAAAGCCTGTTAGAAAGCGTTGCACTGACAAGACACAATGTGATGGAGTTTCTGTCCTGGAGTGGCTCTTAATGGGGGATCCTTGACAGTGCATCATTTTTTATTTTTTATTTTTGCTTTTTTTAATGTAATTTTTTAATGCTTTTAAATATATATATTTTTTTAAATTCATAACATCATTAAAAAATATTTTGTAATCATTAAGTAAAAATAATAATAAAAAAGAAAAACCCCAGTCGGGACTGAACCATGTGTGGCTTTAGCATTTTTGACTGTCTTGAGGAGATCTTTCAGTATTTTGCTTCGAATTAGAGTAATGCTAAATATAATCGTGAAGTGTGCAAGTGCTGTCATTTGAAAAAAAGTGAAATCCACTATTAAAAAGTTAATTTTCTTTTTATTTAGGTTTCGTATTTATTTACTATTTTTAAAGTGATTGAATGGCGCTTGTACAGTCACGACTATAAGTATCATTTGTTTTTGAATTAACAGAACCGTAAAAATGTCAAGATACTTATTGGAGAATACTGGATAACACTTGTTGTAGGAGTATTTCCATCCAATGTCTTATTTCACTATTATTTTCAAACTATGGAGAAAAATTTAGGGAAGAGCTGATAAATCTCCTCCTGTCCCATTCCTTTTTTAGGGTTTTGCTATAAAGAAAAAATAGTTATTTCTTATATATGGGAAACCACTGTACATCCCTTAAGTGATTTTCAGTCGTTGGTTTTGTGTGTTCCCTTTCTCTCTACTCTTTGTTGCCCTCTTTGACGTTTCCTTCTCTCGCAACATAGCCACCATTGACGGTGGTTTCTCTTCATCGAAATGAATATATGTAAGTATTTCTTACTCTTTTTTCGATTTTTACTACTGAAACTCCCTCCCATGGCTGAATTCTGTCATCTCTATTGCACGATTTTTGGGCTCTCATGGTTGAATCTCTAATGCATATTTTTTGAAAATTTTTTTCCTTACCTTTGGTTCTAAATTTGGTCTCTGAAATATTTGCTTGTGATATTTGATTCTTTCATTTATGCTTAGAGTTTGGCATTTCGATGTGCCTCTGTTTACAACGGATATTTGAAATCAAGACCTTGCCATTTCGTGAGCTTGTTTGTGATTTTGGGGCAGTTGGTATTTTGGTCAGATTGATTGGAATTTCGATTGATTGTTTGTATCGAAGGGCTTGTTGGTTATTCCCAAAACCTGCTTCTCAATACCTTTCATTGTGATAAATGAGCTGTTTGATTACTACTGTTCTTTGCCATTTCAATTGCATTTTATAGCTTGTACTTTGGCATGATCTTGAAAGTTAGTCATTTTGAGTACATCTTTGGACAGCAAGTTTAATCATTTCAAAGGCGGCGTTTATATATCTTATTTGAACATGTTCTTCACATGACCCATAAGCATATGCATCAAGTATATGTATCAGTTGCCGTACTTCTTTATTACTTGTGAGCTGCACTTATTTGCTTGCTTGGCATGGAGTTATTAACACATCAAGTATATGGATCAGTTTGTTTATGGTATCATTACTTACCATTATTAATTATTATTCAACATCAAAATTAATTGTATTGGTGGTATCTCTTCTATTGTTACAGTGGACTTAGTTGTTTGTTTCAATTACCTAATTTGGACTAAACTTGTTGCTGTTATATTGATTTCTACCCAATGCATTTGTATGCATTCATGAAGGAGTTGTTTGGTATTGATTGAAGTCTGTATAATTGAAGTTTGTATGATTGAAGTTTGTATAAAGCTGTAATGATAGTTCAAATGACTCCATAGGAGGAGATTAATTCACAAGTGTTTTTAATGGGGCTCCAAGGAAAGTGGTTGGGTAATTCGATTCCTGGATAGCCATCAACTATTTTGTGATTGTTTTCACAAAAGGTAACCATGGTTTTTTGGTTTTGTAGTCATTTTCTTAGTTGTACTCCTATCGCACACATGATGTAAATAATAAAACCATTCTAAGTCTAATGGAAGACATTTTCTTTGGCCATTTAAATGTATTGATTTTGCATTTTTTGTTTTTGGGAACTAAGAATGGTTGTCGTTGGTGTTTCCTTCTCTAACAATCTCAGCTATGATGATGACAAAGTCAAGTGCAGACATAGGAAATTTGGCACACACCTCATGGCATGGTAACTCAAACGGCCAATAAGTAGTGGCAACCGGTTGTTACAACCATTCAAGATCAGTGTGAAAAATTTCATGTATGTTACTATGCAGTTCCTGAGCTGTTTACCAAAATAAGTGGACAAACTTCAATGGAAATGCTTACAGTTTGTCTATAAACTTGAAGCCAAACAAAATATAATACTACCCTATGCTTGGGTCAAGTAGTAATACCATCAATATGTCATGCTCAGCAAACAATCGTCGCAATGAAATACCCAATATATTATTGTGGTATTAAAGTATATTGACGAACTGCTCATACTAAGGAAAATGAGGGGCATCGATTTTTCAGTTGCCAAAACTATGAGGTAATTTTGATAATTTTGTTGGGTCTAATTATGATTTTATAGTTGTAGCTTGGATGTGATGCTTACAAATTTTATTACTTGTCAATTGTGTAGGCTGGGCAGACTTGCAGGTTTTTTTGTTGGAATGACCTAGAAATAGCATCTTATGGGCAGAAGACAATTCATCGATTAAAAACTAAATTTCATAAAATACAAGCCTCAATGGACATCCAAACTAATAGATATTGAGTTGAAATTGATTTAGAGAGGCGTAAGCAAAAACTAGAAAAAACCAGTTTCATTATTCTTATTTAGATGTTGTGGTTATTTGTTTTGAGACTTGACAATGAGAAAATTCTGAGCTTAGTGATATATAATAAACTTTTGGACCCAATATATGGACATTGTTTTAGATATTGTAATTATTATTACCTTTCATTTCAATATAATTCACAAGCGTTTCCAATTTTGTATTTAATAAGCTACAAAATAAAAACCGTTGGAAAAATATGAATATTTCTTATTTATATTAATTTCACTGACATTTGCATATTGGGATAAAAAATAATCTTCGTGTTAAAATGACTTTTAGCTAAAGCTAGAAATACTCAACAGAGGAAAAAGACAAAATAGTTAGTAGTTAAGAATGGAAATGGAAGTGAGAGAAAAAAGTAATAAAAAAATAATAAAAGAATATTATTTTAATAGACTAAAAAATGATAAGGAATAAGATATATGTGATTTTTTAAAGATAAATAAAATTTAAGAGAAAATTATAGGAAGTGTGATTTTTAAATAAATTTTAGGGAAAATTTTGGGGAATGGGATGGGAATGCATCACCTAGAACATATTAAATATCAGACTCAAACATGTCTTCAACATCAAAATGATACAGGCAAAGCTTTGTAAGAAAAAAGCTCAAAAACATCAGTAGCCCTTCTGATACTGATGTAGAGGAATTTTGCTGTTTTTTATACTTAAAATCTTTTCATCCTGATTATATGACAGGAGACACTCCATACAAAATTTCATTTTTTTGCCTCTAAGAGACTTTGTCAGTCCAAAGAATTCATCAAGGTACTCTTTTAAATTACATGAAATCCCTAGATGACTCGACTTGCATACGAATGCGGAATCAGGCAGCAATGCGCCGGATCTTATGTCCACTCACTTGATTAAACACTGTTGGTCCACCATGACTGCTATTAAGCCTCATTTGCTGACTGCCTGCTTGGTCTCAGGGATTTTGATAATGCCACCATCTATCAAAGGCTGCAGCTCTTTTTTAGCCAATTCACGTACTTTAGAATCAGAGGATTCCAAGAATGCACAAATTACCTTACAACTGCCATTAAAAAAAAAAAAAAGGGAATAAGCCCCAAATATATCAGAAATCACATCTTGTTTTTAGCTGGTTCAATGAATTAGATTTGAAAGACTGAAGCCTTACCTGTGACCTTGGGCCCACAACTCACTCTTCCCTTTCAGAGCTTTCTTCCATAAAGTACGAGCAAATGTGGGGCAGTCCAAGATGAGTTTTCTAATCGTCCGTGAGGAATGGAAATTGTTTAGAACGTGCTCCTCTTCTGATTCTCCTGATGCCGTTGCTGCAAGAGATGCTATTGCTTCATGAAGGGCATTCAACTTGTCATCCAAAGTTGGGCGGAGAATGCCACCAGAACCTCCGGTTGCAACCTGCATGTATGACCAACAATCACTCGACGCAATATGAAAGGCTCAGAATTTAGAAAGGGCAGCTTATTTCACGAACCAACTTGTGATTTTGAAGAATCATATTGCCAACATAAAAATTTCATCATGTCTAATTTTCAGAAAGATGTAGGGATCTGGTGAGGAAACAGTGTCTGATAGGAATTATACAAGTTAACAAACACAATAACAACTGATTAAGATTGGGGAAATTTTTATCTTGATAAAATGGGGATTTATTAATGTACATTGGGGAGAATTAGACAACCATCGAACTATATTAACATAATAACTCTAGTAAACATATTTATTACCTCATATAAGACTTCTTTGCCAAAATTTGATCTAAGGAGTTCTCCTGCACTCTCGATACATAGATCAATTAGACCCTGCAAGCATTCCAGCATCCAAGTTTTCCACTCAAGTTTAGTCTTTTAACAAGTATTTTTAGCTAACTTTAGGTATATTGTTAGATGTTCAAAATATCATCATTATTGACAATGATAATATACGAAGCATTATAAAATATCTCTATTGATTGAAAGAAGTTAATAGAATGATGCATCAAAAAGTAAAATTAAAAGGAAATTTTATTAAGGAATCCAGAAAGTAAAGCAGCAAACCTCGGCAAGACCACTATTGACCAACAGTTCTTGCCTTCTTAAGAAAGGATCTTTTTTTCCTCCCTCAACAAGGTGAAGATCATCACCAGAAGCACTTGTATTACCCTCGGCAACTGTCACTTCAGTCTCACGTTTGGCCTCCTCGTCACTAGATTCTACAACCATTGAGGATTTTGCTTCAGAATTTGCTCCTGACTCACTCTGCCAGTGGCAACAAAACAGAGTTAGATCCAATATAGCTGCATCACCATTCGCATATGGTTCTTCAAAAAGATAAAGAGCTTCAAAATCACCTTGGCACTGAGAGAAGGAATTGATAAATTGAGAGAATTCAGATCATCAGGACTGAAATAGCGTGAACAGTCTGGATGAAGTAGCTGCAGCAACAGACGCCTTCCATTCTAAAATTTACAAATGATAAAAAAAGAAGCACTTAGTAATTCAGATCCATCTCTAAGTGATGCTCTACAAGTATTGTAAAAAGCAATTGATAGGCAAACACGCTACACTACACACAATAAATAATTAAGTCCTGAGTGATAAATAGGTCATTATTATTTATAAGAAAGGGGTGTGGGCCCACATTAAACAAATGCTCAAGGAGAACATCCATACTTGTCACTTATATGATGTTAACTATATTTTGAAATCATTTAGCACCATATGTAAGTACATCAGAAGAGAGAGAACCTTATCAAAAACAAGCTCCTTTAAAATCTTTTGAAGCTCACGAATCACAACCTGTAATCAAGAGAGTTAAGTAAGCGCGTCCATTTGAAAGTGATTTTGCAATAGATGTCACAACAACTAATAATCAAAAAACAATATCCAACCTTTGTTATTAGCTTTGTATCATCAACTATTGATAAAATGCAGACAAGCACCTGAAAAGCCAATTGTGGAAAAGTGAAGCTTCCCCAAAAATCTAGCACATATTTAATTGCAATCATATAATTTCTTTTCATAGGTAATCAAGAAGTTTTATTCATAAGATAATAGGCATAGCCAAGCGCACATGATGTATACATGAGTAATACTTAACTAGGATTTACGAACAAAATAAGAAATTCATAGATATTTAGCCCACCAATTGCAATAATATAATGTAAGGAAATTATCACCAAAATGAAAAAAGATGATGAACTTCATGAGCATACTTGGATCATTCATTCTCACTAAAACTTTAAAAGATATAAATATTTCAGTCACGTTCTTAGATTAAGAACATGCATCAGATAAGAGATTAATATGGAGGGGAAGGAAAATTTGTTACGTTAAAACATTTAGCCAATTAGTTTTTCCTCATCAGGAATTCTGCACTTGGAGCTATAGAGAAGATCAACAAAATGATTGATCTTCCACCAAACTCCCATCCCAGTGTGTCTGAACCAAAGCACAATAAACTTGACGATTAGTTATTAAAGATATGGGCTTCCCCTTTGCCATCCCAGAATGCCGTTTTCCAGGTAGTAAGCTGGCTAGCATGCATCATGCATCTCATGTAATGCAACTAGTTCAATTTTGTAGCAAACCCAATTTTACATAATGTAAGAACAAGCTCTTTAGCAACATACTTCCCTTTTCCATATCAACAAATGGACACTTAAGAGACATGGCTAAAAGAAAGCAATTCATTCTAAAGGTGTCTTAAAAATATTTGAATTTTGTGAGATACTACGTGTTAGCTATATGAATGTCAATGTAATTTCAGAATATGGCAACATTTATACCCTCAACATTGATTTTGGTAAATCATTACTAAGAAGTTAGATACTACTAAAATCAATAACAACTAACTGATGTCTTTTTAAAAACATATAGGAGATAGATGCCAGAAGACGAAGTATGGAAGCTAGAGGTGCAATGTTTGCCAGAAGAGTAACACTTAAGCTGACAGGACCCTGAAATTTGAAGTCCTTACCAAACTCCCACACTGATCGTGAGCAACCTTGCTTATGTGGTCTTTCATTCCTTTGATAATTTTTTTTCTTTCCTAAAGTAGAAATAGGAAAAACGAACAAATCAGAAGTCATCAATGATCAGAGATTCAGCACTCCACAAGAGTACGGTAACACAAGCAATGAACAGGATTTTTTTGCCCTTTTTTAAATCTTTTTTATTAAGAGTAGAATTCTACGACCAGTTGTGACAAACCTTTGCACTTCCATGCTTGACACACAGCATCCCAATCCTGGATCCATCCCTGGTATGAATCATTCGAACAAGGAGTGCACCCGACAACTGTTGGATTATATCTGCAGCAGAGGACTGTCCAACAAACTTGATTTAGAAAGCAAAAGAAAGACAAGAAGCAGAAGCCACAAAGGCGAGCAAGAAAATTATTCTGAAGTCCTAAAAAATTTATGGTGCATTTTAAAATCTCAAAAACACCTGATCAGCTATGCTGAAATACTCAATTAACATCCTGTGTATGATAGAGTGGTCAACTATTCCCTTCTCTAAAATTGGTTGAATCACTGAAGTCATGTGTCGTAAGACTGAAGATTTCTGTAGGCCCAGCTTTGAGATTACCTCCACTAACCTGAATGACAACAAAACATTTTTAAAAAAACTACAGTAGCATGACCACCAGAATCATTTTAAGTATTGGTTATCTAAAGCAAGGCAAAAAAAGGTGAGCAAATCTCAGAATATGTTGCCAGCTTTCATGAGTGAAGATACCAATCATTTGACCAATTATCCAAAGTCATAAATCTTCATTAAATAATGGATTTTTCATTTTTGTCTCTTACAGTGTCATAAAAAAAAGCATGCAGATAATTCACTTTTCTTTACTTTGTACATGTGAGAAAAAATTTGAATTAGCCACTATCCAGAGTGGTGAAAAGAAAAAAAAAAAAAATTAGAAACTCAGGTTTTCACTTTCTGGTGCTTCAACTGTCCAACATGCTGAATGGGATTACTTAGTTACTAGATTGCTTAAAGTGCGTGCGCGCATGCATGCTAGAGAATGATAATATTGCAGAAATTTATTTAAAAAAATCATTGTATATGAGGATTACAATGAAGTATTATCAAAATAAGAGGTTGGGAGTTCAGTTTCACCAAGTAAATTAGGCAAAAGTGGCTCTCCAATTTAAAGGGGAGGGTTGGAAGCTCAAAACTTGCTTATGTTCAAGCAGCCTAATAGGAAAACGGCCGTGGCATTATCAGCATGAGAGGTGCTGTGGAAAGCTATGAGGTGTTGTGGAAAGCTATAATGGACTCCAAGTTGGCTTGTGTATGGGGTATAAGTGGTATTCTAGTAAGGAATATGGTCTGCATGGGTGTGGGATTGTGAAAAAATCAGATGATAATGGGGGAAACTTTCCTACTTATACTAGATGTGATGTGCACAATGGGTATGATGACTCTAGGATAAATCCTGGACTTATGGTGCGGAGATAGGGTCCCAAGAAAGCTTTCCCAGAAGTGTGTAGAATTGTGTGTACAGAAGGCTTCAGTGGCTAATCTATTGGAATTACGGGTGCCCGCACCCCGCCCCCACATGGGCTGGGGTGGGGCAGGGGGGTTTGCCCCCGGAATCTGCCACCACATCCCGAGGCGGGGCCCCCCGTCCACTGCCCATCCACGGCGTAGAAAACCAGAAAAAAAAAAAAAAAAAAAAAAAAAAAAAAAAAAAAAAACCTAAAATCCACAACAAATTCGAAAACAAAAAAAAAATATATATATATTAATCCTAAACTAAAATTAGTAAAATAGATCTGACCTAACAAAGAACCACGGCGTCGGCCACTCGTGGCCATGGTTCCCTTCGCAAACCCATGGCCACGAGCATTGAGTGCTTCTAGGAGGAGAAGAAAAAGTGGAGGAGGAGAAGAAGAGGAGGAAGCGGAGGAGGAAGAGAAGAGGACGTTGTGAGAGGGAGAGAGAGTCTGAGAGAAGAGTGAAGAACCAGAGAGAAAAGAGAGGGGAAAGAGAGACTGCCCAGGAGGGTTAGGAACCCCAAAGCAATGTCGTTTTGTCGTATCCTTAAAAAAACAAAACATAAGATAAAAACATCTCGTATTATCAACAAATTTTTATATATGAAAATATAATTATAATTTTGGGTTGGGCTGGGGTCCCCGGGGGGGTGCGGGACAAGGCCCAAACTGCCCCCGCTATGTGTGTGGCTTGTAGGTGGGGTTGCCCGTGCCACTTAAGCTGGCCAAGGCGGTGGATGGCGGGGTGGCGGGGGGCGGTGCCCAGCTGCCCAGCCCTAATTGGAATTATCCACCTGCTACCCTTAGTGGAATGTCAATTTTCCCAAAACAGCTCATGACTGGGAAGTTGATGCCTTCATAGGTTTTTTTAATCCTTTGTACTCTATTAGATTGTGTGTGGATTTGTAGATAAGACCCTTTGGACCCTTTCCAAGAAAAGGAAGTTAATTGTTTGTTCTTTCTATCAAGACTTCATACTTATAATACTAACCTTTTCCTTGGAGGAGTATTTAAGCAAGCTCCTCTAAGAGCATTTTATCCCCCTCCTGGACAGCCTCCTTAGAAAAGATCCACACTAACAATCTAGAGAAGCTCCATATCATTGTGGCTAATTGGTGTTGTATTTGCAGAAAGAGTGGGAAATCTATGTCAACCACCTTGAACTCCATTAAAAGGCCGCCATAACCTTGTGGAATATGACTTCTTTGTTAGAGTTGGATTGGCTTGGATTATGCCTAGAAGGATAAGTAGACCTTTTACAAGCTGGAGAGAGTCGTGGCATCCAAGCAGTGTAAAAACATGGCTCCCATATTTTTATTGTGGTGTATAGGGAGGGAAAAGAATGATTGAAGTTTTGAAGACTTCGACGGGTAATGGATGAGCTTAAATTTTGCGTTTGGGCAGCTGCTAAAGATTTTAATGGATTCAATTTTTACAATTTCCTCGTATCTTCTTCTATTTCCAATTAGGCGTTTCTCTTGAACACATTTTATGTACTTGAGCTTTGCCTTTGGTATTTTTCAATAATATTTTCTTATTACTTACCAAAAGTGAAGCAACACTCATCAACAGATAACTTTTTTGAACAATAAACAAGAGTTTTCTTGGTGAAATAGATAGGCATATAGCCCAATTACACGGGGCTACTTATCAACAGAAAATTATAATGAAGTATTAAAAAGAAAAGTAATTAGAGAAAGTAAACCAACAACCACCCAACTGGTAAAATTTGAGAGAGAAAAAAGGGCAGGATGAAGCTTTACCTGCGCTCTTTCATTGAGACCAGGTCCTGAAACAATTGAAGCTCCTTAGAATACAATTCAATCAGTAATTCCTGCTTTTGTGCTGCATTTGCTAACTCGTATGCATGCTGAACAACTGCCAGATAAGAATACAACCAATAGTTAAAAGAATATTTAAATGAGGTTTGAGAAAAATGTAGATCACTATCTACTGGAAATACATGCATTGGTATCGCCTTTAGGAATTACATCAGTTGTATGTAAAAATTTATATAGGTAGTGTCAATGCCAAAAGTAAATGATATATTTCTTCTCCTTTTATGGCTCTCAAACTCCCATAAAATGTAATCATTCTATGTTGCAGGAGAAAAAAACCTTATATCCTTTATTAAGTGCTTGAGACATTGCAAGACATGGACATGAATAATTTAAATCAATCATAACTTAGGTGATTACAAAAGAGAGGAAATAAAATAAAAAATGCCCATATTTCTAGCTATATCCTGGGTCATATCACTCCTGCTAATCCAATTATTTGGAAGGAAACTCAAGAACAGAGAAAAACTGCACTGGAAATCGTTAAAACATACCAACAGATCCAACCATGTGGCGAAGAAGAGAAGCCACATGCCCATGGAGGGAGGAGATAAACCCTGCAAGCTGTTTTTTGGAGGCTGCAAATAGAAAATAGAGTAACTTGACCTCAAACTTGGAGACAAACTGCAAGTAAACAATTATTGTAAGAAATGCCCTCTAGTATCTCAGTTAATTTTTTAGGCTAACCCATACCATTGTCTAACATTTTCTTCACCAGATGAACCGCATAGGTGTTGCATGCAAGATTAAGAAAATGTGGTTGAAGCTCTTCAAACACCGCATCCCTTTCAGATTGTGAACAGTACTTAACAGAAGTCTATGGTACAGGAAACAGAATGTTAGAGGCTGCTCTGACCAGAAATGGAACTTGAAATCAATGCCATTGCAAAGTAAACACTGAAAGATACCTGCAGGACACGAGAAGAAATATGGGACCCAGCGATTTCAGGAATCTTGCCCTTCATCTTTTGTAGAGCTTCAGTCACAAACCTTCAGATAATAAAAGTCATAACAAAAGTGAGAAATGAAGGAAGAAAAGATGGATAAGAGAATATGCCACAAAGTCAAAATTTTAATCACTTGTTAGATGTAACAACATGCATACTTGGATCTGTCTTCTTTCGCAATATCGTGGCACCTCATCTTTTCCCACAGAGATGCAAGCTCCTACAGAAGATTAGAGATAAATAAATAAATGAGCCAAAAGCCACATTGAGCTAAGCGAGTGGGTTCATAAACAGGCCTTAGTCAAATTCTGTTTTCACGAGGAAAAAGAAAGCCATGCTACAATGCTTTTATTGGTAGAGTTAAATACATTCATGATATTAGTATATGCTACAACAAAGTATTTTTTTTATAAGTAATAAGAAGTTTTATCGAATCAAGTAGATAGGCATAGCCCAAGTACACAAGAAGTATACAAGAGAAAACACCTAAATACAAGCTTAGGAACTAGTAGAGGCTAAAAGAAGAACGCTTATAATCATTCCATTAAAAAAAAAAAAAAAATCATTGTGAATGTTAAAATATATTTTAGACTAATACGATCTCATAAGAAAAAGTTCTTAGTGATCAGGTGCCTATACGAAAACCAATATGGATCATGGGTTAGTAGAACAAACGCAGGAAAAAAATGAGTAAATAATACTCACATGCTCAAGAGCGTAATATCGTTTCCTCTTCTTCTTCCTAGCCTCTGACAGCTCCTGAGATACATAATAGCTCACGAAATTTAAAATAATTAAATATGTAACCCTCTAATCGCAGTCCACCAGCTTCGGTTTCCCTTCACCAACTTCAATCAAATTTGCTAATTTCACTACTAAAAGACTTAAATCGTTTCTGAATCTGCACATAAATGCAGTTAACAAACCTGTCCAATCTACCTCCAAATTGACATGCTAAAAGCATTACATTAGACGCACGCAAAAAGACTGAATGAAAATGTGACAATAAACGACCTTGGCATGGAGGCGACGCTCTCGTTTCGACATCGGAGCCTTCTTCTCCTCCCCGGCTTCCGCTTTCATGAACTTCGATTTCAGTGGTTTGAACGGTTTGTTGGAGCCCTTGGGACCTGACAGTCTCGGGGAGACGAGCTTAGGCTTCTTGGAATAGGTGGAGCGGTCCGGTGCTTCGGCATTAGCACCAGGAACTTGCTTCCTCTTTTTGGTCTTGCTGCTCTGCTGGTGGGACTTAGCCGCCATTGGACTCGCAGCTCACCTCTGAGAGGTCTTGGGGGTTTTAGCACTTCAAAAACCCTTCCTTTTCTATTTGCGGAATTGGGGATGCTCTTTTCGGGTAGGTTGGGAAAACGGGTCGTTTTTGCCCTGGCTCCATCTATACAATTACAGCGACGTATGCGCCTTTTTAAATGAAGTTCTCTGTCTTCAGCGCGCGTTACCGGAGACAGATGTTATTAAAGCGACCATTTGCCCTCTAAACTCGCAACTTGTTACAAGAAGTTCAAAGGAACCTGACCTCCTGCACATTTTTCATGTACATTTTTTCATGTACATAAACATTTTTTGTATATTAATTTTGTGCAAACTAATATATAAGCAGGAGGTAAGGTTCATGCACATTTTTTGTGATGAAAATTAATAGTTGGGAAACAAATAATTCAAGTAAAAATTAAATTATTAATTAACATATGATTAGTATAGTTGCAAAATTTGAAAAGAAAATATATTATTATTAAAAAAAATATTATTATATTATTATTTGGCTAATCCAATACGAGGTTATATCTTGAATGATTTTGATTTTATGCAAAACATGTATTTTTAGCTAAATTTTGAAAATGACTTTGATGAAATCAATTTCAATACTCTTAGACCACACACCATTATTACGTAGCATAATTTAATTTGAAAAATATATTTTTTTTACTTAAAAGAATAATAATACATGGGCAATTTTTTTCACTGCTTTTTTTTACAACCATGTATAAATGAAAATAATTATGTAAAATGATTCAAATAAGTTGGAAACTTAAAATTAAAAAAAGAAAAAAGTAATATTTTTAGGAAAAATGATACCATCACATTAACGGATTGTGAAATAATTGCAAAATAATTGTGTCGATATTATTATTGATTTCACAAGTTGTAGTCTATCTTTTGTTTGTATTTTCAAAACTTTTCTTATATAGAAATCTATATAACAAAATTTGTAAGTATTAGCAAAACTATATTAGAAAGCTCATAACATATACAATGTGATATCTTTCTTTATAGAGAAATGATTTGTAGAGTTTTAAAGTGTTCAAGTGTCATGTATTTTAAAAAAAAAAAAAATTAATAAATTTATATGAAATTTTTATTTTTTATTTTTGGATGGTGGGCTCCAGTTTTTTTTTTAATCTAAGCTCTTAGCTTATCAATATTTTTACAAAAAAAAAAAAAAAATTATTAAACCATCTTATCACTTTATTTTACAATTTGTCTCATCTAAGATGTAACCGTTGTGATCATAACACGCCACCTATTTTTGGTCGATAACAATTAGATCTCAATGTTTCAACATAGGGATTAAGTGCTAATTTTAATAGTTGAATGGTCAAAGTGTTAATTTGGAAGGATTGAATTGGAATGTGACTTCCCAAAGCCAAAAAGCTTTGCATGTGAAGCTCACATGGAAGTTTGGAACCATGATTCTTCTCTTTAGGCTAAGTCTTTTTCATCAAAAGTATCTGAGTTGGTCGCAACTTGAGTTGGTCTTCATGGACTTGTGTTAAAGTTAAAGGAGCAAATTTGATTGGTTTTTCATCATTTTCAAAACTGTACATGTTCCTAAACCCATCATGAATCCCTCTCCTATCACACTGTCATGGCCTCCCCAACAAAATATGGCCAGCATGCATAGGCACTACATCACAAAGCACCTTATCTTTGTACTTCCTAATTAAAAAAGAAACTAACACTTGCTTATTTACCCTAACCTCCTCACAATCATTCAACCACTCCAACTTGTGTGGTTTAGGATGTTTTAAGGTAGGTAAATTTAATTTCTCAACTAAAGTAGTGCTGGCAACATTAGTACAACTTCCCCCCATCAATTATCATACTACATACCTTGTTGTTGATATGGCATCTAATATGAAAAATGTTCTCTCTTTACTGCTCTATATTATCCATCTTAAATTTTGTATTGGGAGCATGCCTAACAACAAGAAACTCACCATACTCTTCATTCTTATCGTGCATATTCTCCATACTAGGCTCACGTTTCCTCCTATCTCTCTCACTTTACAAATTTATAATCAATGCACCTTATTGTTTCATCTTATCTATCACTTCCTCAAACTTCAAAGTTAACATTTCAAACTTTTATTGCATGGATTACAATACAAAGAATGAGTTATCTACCATCCCCTTTGGTGATGAGTCATTTTTATGAGACATCATATGCTCTGCACAAAAAAAGAATGTTAGAGGAAAAAATACCTCACACGCTCCCTTACGTGTTTACACTCGAATAATGCACTCCACTCGTGTTTAACTCTTAATTCACTTTTTCGATAATGATCTCACTCTCTCTTGCCTTTTACCTCAAGATTTTTCCCACTCAAGTTTTTTGAAGAACTAATTGAACTAAATTAAGATAATACAACCTTGTTTAATTCCAACTAGTAATTAGGTATAAGGAAACAAGAACAAGAAAAACACAGAGGGAACAAAATGACACGAGACTCAAGGTATTTATATGACGGAAAGAGTAATTACAAAACAAGATAACAACTAGAATGAAGTAACAAGAGGTAACTCAGCCCCTTTAAGGACAAGATCCAACCAACAAATTTATTTATTTCTCTTTTATTGTATAACTATGTAGCAACCATTGAATATGCTACCTTTACTTTCCTTCTTTCTCTCTCTCTTTTTTTTTTTCTTTTCCTTTCTTTTCTTTTCTTTTCTTTTCTTTTCATTTCCTTTCCTTTCTTTTCTTTTCTTTTCTCAATAATTCAACCACAAATAGAAATATTCAATTGGGATAATCAAACAATTGAATTCAAATATATATAAATTGGCAATGAAATAGAAGAGAATCAATGAAGTGGCACTCAAGTAATTGACAGACTTAGAGATGTAAAAAACTCCAGAAATTTCCAACCCTATAGATGTTGCAAATTTTGGCAGCCCTCAAACAAACAATTTATCCACCCAATGTTGTTGATAAACATGAAATCAAAATGATAGAGTAATCTGGGAGCCCTAAGAAAAACGAATTTCTGCATTTTTTTTTATTTGCAACCTTAGAACAATGAAGCCCTAGAGTTAAAGATGCAATAGATAAAAGATAGAATTACACCTTATTGGAAACCTTGCTTTGATACCAAATGATGTGAACCCCAATAAATTTGCTTTGAGCCCAACAACAATACTGGAAAAACAGCCTCAAGAAAGCCAAACTCAGGTATACGGATGGAGAATTTAGACCCGATGAGAACTCGTTCAAAGAACTTAGATTATATCAAAATTTAGACACGTTGAAGAACCCGTCTCAGGAACCTAGATTCCAAAGGAAGAACGCCACAAAAATTTTAATTTACCTTTGATAAGTTCAGGAGTTCAAGAAGAACAAAAGGAGATAAATCAACTCTCAATGACAATTTCATATAGTCTGTCTCTCAAATGAGGCTACAAGTGGTTTAAATAGACAATCTCCAAAAACCCTAAGTAAACAATGTCTCGGGTACTATAGCATAAACAATGTCATAAGCCGCGCTACAGTGACTTCTAAAACCCTAGTAAGACATAAAATTATAACTTTCCAAATAAACCCTTAGCCAAAATACAAGGCCTTCCCCAAAATCCTAATTCATTAGAAATAAAATGTGTGGGCTGAACATTCTCCAAGCCTAATTATTCTAGATTAATTAATTTGACTAATAAAATAAGCTATTTTAATGAAATAAATAAGTCCATGACTTTCAATAACAATAGGCCCAAGTCGTGTCTTCAATAGCTTGGATCAAGTGGATCAAAACCAGTTTTCCTTCTTTCAAGCCCATCATGAGTGTTGGGCTCTTACTAGCTTGATCCCAATTGGATTACACCAATTTTTGCATTGCTCCATTGATCTTACGTGGTTCTTAATCTTGTAATTGATCCTTAAGACTTGGTCCGCCTTGAGACCCATCATCATCGTTTTGTCATTTATGATTCATGGAGAGATTCCAAGATGCACAAATAAATTTTATCTTTCATTAGATAAATAGTTGAAGGTACTACTTGGCTAATTAAAGAAAGGCAACATCAATTTTTCATATGATAGTTTGTTAAAAGGTTATTGATGTGTGTGAATTAAACCCTAGTTGCTAGCCCTCCCCACTCTTTTTGTCATCGTCATCATGCCTCCATTTGTCGTCATCATCGCCTCCATTCGTCATCGTCATCATCGTCACTTGTGTTCCCTTCTATTCTTCGTTTCTTATTCCTTCCCCTCTATTTATCACCGGCTTATTCTTTCTCAGATTGTTGTTGGATCCACATACACTTCTATTCTTCTATTTTTCGTCATCGTCATCACACCTCCATTTGTCATCATCATCACCTCCATTCGTCATCGTCATTGTCGTCACTTGTGTTCCTTTCTATTCTTCGTTTCTTATTCCTTCCCCTCAGTTTATCATTGGCTTATTCTTTCTCAGATTGTTGTTGGATCCACATACACTTAGATTGAGTCATGGTGTAGTAACAACAAAAGCGAGTGTTTGATATGGCATTGATATTGTTGGGTTCCAATCTGTTTGCATTTCCATACTCTTCCCATTGCCTGCATCACAATCCTATTTTGGATGCTTTAAATTTTACAAACAAACGGGTTCAAACCAAATTGTTTTATGATGTTCTGTGGCTTAACAGCTTCCAATACTAAATATTTTGGTAAGTTGACAAATTGTGTTCCATGAATCATGTTTTGTAGTTTCCATGAATGTTAAAATGTACAAGCTGCAATTTCTGTGTGCTGGACCAAAGATCTTGTCTTTGGTTTTGCAAATAATTTCTATTTTTGCTTCTAATTTATAATTAGATCTAAGTTCATAAATCTACAAACATACTCTCTCTCTCTCTCTCTCTCTCTCTCTCTCTCTCTCTCTCTCTCTCTCTCATAGAGAATGATTGTGGGTGCATTTAAGTCAGTTTCTTTTTTGGCTTCTTGTTGTTTCCTGACTATCTTGTTAATTCTCACTATTTCAGATGCTAGACTACAATGTGCCTGGTGATACAACTTGAGCATATCTGTGGTTTGTTTTTTGGTAAAATTCTCTATGAAATGAAATGGGAGTGAATTAAATAAGCACATATTAAAGAAGATATTTTGAATGAATGCATTGCCAATATGTGTGATAGTGCACATGCATTCTTATCCCAGAACTGTTATTCTTTTTCTGCTATCAGTCTTTGTCAAGAATGATCATGGAGGAATGATAAAGTAATGTTGTAAAGCAACATTTGGTAGTGATAAAAGTGGATTCTACACAATTAAATCTTTTACAAAATATGGGCATCTAGATCATAACAATAAAGCTTTATTTGTTTTGGTTAAGTAAATGGAAGCATTTGTAATAGAGTTGATATTTCGATTCAGCAAATGCCCCTACCTTAAAAAAAAAAAAAAAAAAAAAATCAAAAACGGGTTTGACCCAACTTGTATCCACTGGGTCTATTTCACTATTTTAAATACTGTACCGTACTGACTGGTATATACCATACCGACCATTGGTCCAATACATGTATTATACCTGTTTCATACCGGCCGAAATACTGGTCATACCGACCGGTATTTTGGCTTTTACTTTTTTTTTTTTCCATTTATTCAAACTATAAACTCATTTTTTTACCCTATATTCAGACCAGACTATTTATAATTTTTATATATATGTATTTATGTATAATTTATTTATATATAAACTATTATTTTGAAATCTAATTTTTATATAGTTATCTATATAATTTATTTATATATCGACTATTCCAAAACGGTACATGAAACAGTATCAGTATCGAAATATTTCGTTCCATGTCTTGACCGATACGTCATCCGGTACGGTATTCAAAACTTTGGTCTGCTTGGCACACTCAGGTAGTCGGGTCAGGTCGGGTCATGCATAAAATCCCTGTGGGCAGGTGCATGCCTACCCAATAATTTTTTCTTAATTTCGATAGCAAATAGGAAATGCAACTTTTCCTTCAAGGCAACTTGAGATCATTCTCTAACTCAAGGTAAAGGGGAAATGATGGGTTTAGAATAAAAATTTGGCCATAAAGATCCGAGTCCTTTCTTTGGAGAGGTTTTACAATGGCATTTCTTTTGATGTGAACATCCAAAGGCTTTTCATATTCCTTTTGGCATCAACGTGCAAATGTAGAGTGTGAGAATATTTTTCAACGTGCATGGATGTGAGATTTGTGATGCAGCTGACTCAGTTTCAAAGAATAGGTCTGTGGTTTCGAAAAGCCAAAAGTAAATCTGATCAGTTGGGCCTTATCCTTGGCTTTATTCCAATGTTGATGTAGATCATGTAACGCTACAATGGAGGATTTGATTGAGGGCTTTTCAAGTGTGACTTGGAAAGTTAAAGCATTATTGAGAGAGGTTCTATCTAGAGTGCTGAAAGTGAAGAAGCACTTAAGAGTTGTATGGACAATGAGGTATTTCTCCACCTTAGTGTATAAACTTTGTCTTTCTAAATTAGTAGTACTATTTGAAAGCATTTACATCACACATCATTTATATGGTATAATTTAAGGAAAATACTTTAGCTATAAATAGATTACACAAAATTAATTCTGCAAATTGATGTGGCTTAATATGATTCGTCAAATTGTAAAGTTACTTTTATTATAAAGCAAATCTAACAGATCAGATGAAACCATATAAATTTGTGGGATTGTTTTTGTGTGATTCTTTTGTAGATGTAGCAATCCTCATAATTTAATTAGACAATGCTAGGGTCACTGAGAAAGGTGACCCATGCATTGTACTGATAGTGCAAATTGTACTTTTATTTTTTTCAAATATTTTCAAACCCCTTTAAACATTTTGAACAAAGAAATCACAAACACATTAAAAAACACTTTCTTAACTATTAAGTAGAGAGAGAATCGGTTACTTCTCTTGGTGGGAGATGGGAGAAGTATTTTCCAATTTAATTTATAAGATTCAAATTCTAAAATCTATTTTTCAAATCAAACTATGTCACCTAATGCCTTCAAATAAAATTATTCTTACTAAACATGTGACCTATCTTTGAATTGGTTAAAGCCAACATCAGGTAGGGTAGAACTAAATGTTGATGGTTTAAAGCTTCTATGTTCACAAACTTTGAAAACTGCATGATTGGAGTACCATTTTTTGTTGGATATTTGGGAGAAAATTATGGAAGTCATGTCAATTCTATAGCCTAATTGCCTATCAAGAGACTTACCATTGAGAGAATAAGCATTCCTGCAGTTTCATGTGTCCTGGCCAAGATCATGGTGAGGAGAAGCTCTCTAGTAAACCTCCCCACTGTAACTTTTCCTTATCTTGCAATGAAATGGCCAGCACTTCAATGCAAGGTATAGTTTGATTGCTGTAAAGACCATTTTTTATTTTATTTTTATTTTCCAATTAAAGTCTTAAGCTTTATTTTGAGATTTTTTTTTATATCCGAAGCTTTTCTTATAACCACGGTATTCTTGTAATTTATAAGATTCAAATTTTAAAATCTATTTTTCAAATCAAACTATGTCACCTAATGCCTTCAAATAAAATTATTCTTACTAAACATGTGACCTATCTTTGAATTGGTTAAAGCCAACATCCGCCCAATGTAATACCATTTTATACTATTGATGTAACGACTAGATACGAAATGGGGATTTTTGTATAGAAAAAATTGATAAAAATGTCTTAAATAGTACTTAAAAATATATTTTGTTGGCTATAAGTTTAAATGTACAATAAAAATGAATAAAAATAACGTTAATTATAGTTTTTTTTCATCAGTTAAACAAATTTATTGATCGTGAGGATAAACAAGATCCTAAATATACATAAAATATATAAGAACATTGCCCATGCATGCTAGTTTAGCGATAATTACAACTGATCAATGAAGTAAAGTATTAAAATAAAATAAAAAAGTCTAAGCTTATCTATTAATAGATATCAATCTTGAAGAATTTTGCAGTTCTCTCTCTCTCCAAACACACCATTATAGACAAATTGTGACAATTTCCCATATCATGCAATCTTGTTCTTAAAGAGATTAATCACCCTTTTCGACATCACTCAAGCTAGGCTCACCTTGGCAAAGAATTTATTACACATGGCTTTGACAATCTCACATAATAGATGATCAACATATTCCCACTCTTTTCAAATATACAACGTCAATCCATAACAATGACTAGGCTTTTCCTTGAGTTGTTTAATGTAAGAATCCTTCTCAAGGAAGTAATCCATATAAAAAGATTATCTTTTATGAGTGCTAATTGAACTCGACAATACAATAAAAGTAATCAATTGTCAATACCAATACTAAATCTTTTAATAATTTCCTTTTAAATCTAAACTATGTATGAGATAATCTATTTTTGATAAGTTATCCTCTATTTTATTTTGAGTAATGCATTTATTTTTTTTAAAAAAATAGAGTTTACTATTAAAAAATTAATTTTTATATAAATTATATATTTATTCACTTTTTTTTAAAAAAAGTGCACGGCTTGCATAATTTATAACTATAAACATCACGTTTCTTTTATTTCGAATGAATCTTAATTTAGTAAGACTATATACAATTATATAGTGTGCAAGCACCAATCTATTATTTTAAAAAAGAGTAGGGTCTACTATTAAAAAATTATTTTATTTTATTTATATAGATTCCATATTTACTTAATTTTTTTAAAAAGAATGTGTGACACTTACGCACTTCACGACTGTAAATATAAATTCTTATCATATAATTCACATTACTTAAATTTTAAAATTTATATTTCTAATCAAATTATACTATGTAAATATTTTACTATGTGTGCTCTATAAACCGATTTGAAAATAAAATTTTTCATCTTATTCATATTCATAGCTAAAAGAGTTGCTCAACATCATTAAACTAGAAAGTCAAAGACAAAGCAAATCAATTTGTCAACGAAATAATAAACTAGAAAGAAAAAAGCAAAGTTGTCTAAAACCTCAATTCTCATACACGCCTAAAAGTTATGTTCTTTGTTGTTTTTTAATATTCCATTTGAAAAGGAGTTTCGTCAAATTCTTTGGGCTCTTAAATTCATTAGGCAAGCAGTTAAACTAATCATATAAATATATATATATATATATATATATATATATATATATATATATATTTATGTTACCGTGAGGTTTTTGAGGTTAATAGATAAGAAAAAAGGAAAGGAAAAAGACAGAGAATTGGCCGGATTTGAAAAATAAACTTGTTTTTTTATTTTTTTCTAGAAGCATCTCTCTACATGGAAAAAACCATCTTTTCCATGCAACGTCTTCTTTTCTTGTTCGATGCTCACATTTACTACGTTCATCTTTATCGTTCCAATAAATAGAATTAAGATTAATTTAATTTTAAATTAAATTTAATATTTAAATATAAAATTTTCAAATTATTAAATTTATCTGAATTTAAAAACTCTTTACACGTGGGATCTATAAAACTTAACTCAATATTATTCATAAAAATTTCAACTTATTTTACCTCAATTTAATATCCACACAGAGTCTAGATGTTTGTATTAGTAAACACGACTTAGTTCGATAGTAGAAATTAAAACATATTCCTTTTACTATATCTAACTTTGGATTACCTTCTATATTTTTGTTTTAGAAATTTATATAACGATATACATTACATTTTTATATTACTTCCATATTATTAGATATAATGTAATGCATTTATAATTATTATTAGATAATAAAAGAAACATTCAATATAAAATTTGATATTTTGTAGTTTGAATCATTTCAAAATAGGTAATTTCCGTCAGCCTTTTCATTTACCATTAACAAAAAAACATGTGGCCCAATCCCACAGTGTCATCTGTCATCTATAATCATTTTAAAAAAGAAATCAAAATTAATTTTAATAATAAAAACAATTATCTCGACCTTCGAGTGGTGGATCGATCAAACAATCGTCATCAAACCATTTATTAGTACTAAATTTGTCGAGAAACTTCATCTCTCTCATTATATAATTATGGTTTAGTTATTAATAAAATTATTTGTTCATAAAAAAATAAACCAAATAAAAATATTAAAAAAACTCGTTTCTAATAATGATATTAAAAAAATAATATTATCTGTAATAAAAATAGCTATAAAAAGAAAAGTATTTCTCATTTTAAAGAACAGTCAAAGTTACCTTAGCAAGCACGCATTGACTAAAGTTGCCTTTGTTGGAGGGAGAGAGTAAAAACCATCACGACACTGGAAAGGCTGGGAGGTAGAGCTGGATCCAAAAGGAGAATCGGACGCGTGGGCCACGTCACTGACCGCACCCGACAAAGTCACACGATGTGGTGGACGTCAAGTGAAGTATATTCAATCCACTTCAGTTTCGGCTTCGATTCCGCGACACAACCGCCAAAACATCCTCCCTCCCTCCCTCCCTCATGGACATGCGTTTCCTGAAAGCCATGCTCATCTACTCTACCTACCTTCCGTGATTATCTCCTATGACCAATGAAAATTCGCCACGTATGCATTGTATGCTCTCCCTAACTTATCTCGTTTGTTAAGGAGATGGTTTTGTATGTTTCCGATATCCACGGGATCAAATCCCAACTATAAGTTCTTGACCTCACAAAGTATAAGAAGTGATAAGTAAAACTACTTATCAATATATTGATAGCTGAACGTACGTATTACTGATAGGTCCGTGTGAAACTGAAACCCTGCAAAACGCATCGAAGAAAGCGAGAACAAGTCGTCTCTGTTTCTCTCTCTCTCTTCTTTTTCTATGGCAGCTTTTCTTCTACACAGTTTTCGTCGAAAGACAGTGTGTGGAACCAGAAACCCTAGAAACCAGTCCTAGTACGATTATTTTTCCACCATAAAGCCACCAGACTCCAAGAAACGTCGTCGCTTTCGCCGCCGACTCTATCGAAATTCAAGCTCTGAATTTTCACCGACAGCTCGCTCCTCTCAAACCCTTATCTGGCAAGAAATCTGTAAAGCTTTCACATCCGATAAAATTCACTCCCGGTCGATTTCCTTCTTTGAATTTCAAATTCTGAACACGTCCGGGGAGTAAAATGACGTCTTTGAGCAGAGAATTGGTGTTTCTGATTCTCCAATTTCTCGATGAAGAGAAATACAAGAGTGCAGTGCACGAGTAAGCTTCTCCTTTATTGTCATCGTTATTTTATTTTGTTATTTTTTCCCGTATAGTTGGTTTTGATTACGGTGTCGTTTTGGTCCTTAGGCTGGAGCAACAGTCTGGGTTCTTCTTCAACGTGAAGTATTTCGAAGAGAAAGCTTTGGCCGGAGAATGGGATGAGGTCGAGAAGTACCTTTCTGGATTTACCAAAGTCGACGATAACAGATACTCCATGAAAATTTTCTTCGAGATCAGAAAGCAGAAGTATCTTGAAGCTCTCGACAGGTACTTCAATTTCCCTCTCACACTCTGTATCTCTGTGTTTTATATATATGCTGTTTTTGGTTCATGTTGATTATTTCCTTGAAAATTGAAGAATAAAATTGTGTGCTCAGGAATGATAGAGCGAAGGCTTGCGAGATATTAGCGAAGGATTTGAAAGTTTTTTCTACATTCAATGAAGATCTGTACAAAGAAATTACTCAGCTTTTGACTCTTGAAAACTTCAGGTGATTTTAATTTTAGTCCCATATATTTTCTGATGAAGTTGGGTATGTTACTTCCCCAAAAAAAGGGATATATGGCGTAGTTTTCTAATAATAAAGAAGAAATCTAGAATTTGAGATGTACCGATGCTGGAATCTTTGTTCACTCAGGGAAAATGAGCAGTTATCGAAGTATGGTGATACTAAATCTGCTCGAGGCATAATGCTTGTAGAGCTTAAGAAACTTATAGAAGCAAATCCTCTTTTCCGAGAGAAGCTTTCTTTTCCCAGTTTGAAGGCGTCCCGCTTGAGAACTCTTATCAATCAAAGGTGATTTTAATGTTTTTGTATGTTCTCATTAATGAATTTTGAATGTCATCTATGCATTGCGGTATTTCTAAGGCAAGATGGATACAATAATCGTTGCCTACAAATGTCATTGGTTCTTTTTTCTACATTGGCTGGTGTAGTGTTTTGCAGCATTGAGTCTGTCGAGGTATATTTGGGTCCTGAAATGTTCATTTATGTTTTATGCAGCTTAAATTGGCAGCATCAGCTTTGCAAGAACCCAAGGCAAAACCCCGACATCAAGACCTTGTTCGTGGACCACACATGTTCTCCTCCAAATGGAGCACGTGCGCCTACTCCGGTCGCTCTTCCACCAGGTGCAGCTGTTCCAAAGCCTTTAACTTATGCTCCTCTTGGAGCACATGCAGGAGTAAGATTATAAGTTTCCTAGTGACTCTAAATTATCAATTATAATAATACTGTGATTATCTGGTTCTAACATTGGAATGCCTTTTGTTCTGTTATTTTTGTGCAGCCTTTTCCACCAGCTGCAGTGCCTGCGAATGCCAACACTTTAGCAGGATGGATGGTGAATGCCAATCCTTCCTCATCCGTACAATCAGCTGTTGCTGCTGCTTCTGCTTCATCAATACAGGGTCCACCCAATCAAGGTTAGGTCTTTGTTATCTTTGTGGTGGCTATTGTGGCACTTGCAAATATGCTGATAATTAAGATGCCAGGGGTACTTTGTTAAATCTAATTTTTAATCATACATGTCACCAAGTTTCCAATTGTGGATTACAATGTCAAATATTGAACAAGTTTGGCATTGTTGAAATGCCTGAGCTTCTGTTTTTTTGTGTGCTCAAAGGATGACCAGACAAGACAACCCATACCTCATTCTTTGTTGTCCTCCATTGGTAGAGCTTACCCGTTTTACTTTTTCTTCGTAACAGTTTCAGGTCTGAAGCATCCAAGATCATCTTCAAATGCTCTTGGAACAATAGATTATCAAAGCAATGAACATGAACAATTAATGAAACGTCTGCGCTCCACACAAGCTGTTGATGAGGTATTGTTGTCGACTGCTTAGATATGTTTGTATGCAGCTCTAAGTGCTTTGTTCCAGGTTTCGTGGTTATGATATTTGAATATTTCATTGCCTCTAATTAAGAAGATCTTATTTCTCAAGTTCAGGTCTCATATTTTGCTCCTCCCCAGCAAACTTCCTGGTCACTTGATGATGAAGTACCAAGAAATGTAGTTTGTAACATTAATCAAGGGTTGAATGTAACAAGCATGGATTTCCATCCTTCTCATCAGACAGTACTTGCTGGTAAGATTAGATATCAACAGCCCAGAAAGTCAAACCATTGGCATATAGATATGGAATCATGGCTATCTGAGTTAATATATGTGTTTTGAGTAGTTGGTTGCAGCAATGGTGAAGTTACTCTGTGGGAAGTTGGGCTGCGAGAGAAACTGGTATCGAAGCCATTCAAGTTACACGATATGGCTGCTTGTTCTGTGCAATTCCAGGTCTAGATCTCATCATTGAGTTGAAAACCTTTAATTTACCTTTTTGGTTTCCATGTTTAAATGTTGTTTTGCTTGTAAAAGATGTTTAAACATGTGTTTTGTATATGCCTTGAAGATTACCTTTGGTTTTAAACACACAGTTTAGTAACAAAGAGTTCCTTACAGGCTGCTATTGTCAAAGATTCATCCATATCTGTCAATCGTGTATCATGGAGTCCTGATGGAAATTTGATTGGTATGTCTAGTAAAATAACTCAATCATCAATTGGTGAACATTCATGTTTCTTTACAGTTCTTCTGTTGTTGTTGCAGGGGTTGCATTTAGCAAACATTTGATACACTTGCATTCTTACAGTGGGTCAAATGATCTACGGCAGCTTTTGGAGGCATGCTTTTTGGTTTTTTTTTTCTTTTTTATATTTATCCAATAGAACATTATTTGCGATCGCAGACTGACGTTTTGCACTAAGCTTTCTTACAGATTGATGCTCACATTGGTGGTGTGAATGACTTGGCATTCTCACACCCAAGCAAGCAATTGTGTGTTGTAACTTGTGGAGATGATAAATTAATAAAGGTAAGGACTAGAAAAAAATCGGCTAGTGAATATATTTATTTTTAACTTGATGAGTATTTTCTTTCCTCTAAATTTTAAGAAATTTGGCAGGTTTGGGATTTGTCTGGAAGAAGACTTTTTAACTTTGAAGGTCATGAAGCAGCTGTTTATTCCATTTGTCCTCACCAAAAAGAAAATATTCAGGTAAGACAATCATTTGCTCAAAGTTTAGATGAGACCATCATGTCTGGTAAATGATAGGAGATCATCTTTGAGGAATGATCTTTTAATGTTTTCTTTGTTCTGGTTCTACAATTTTACTGCAATCCTGGTGATTGGTTGAGAAAACATCGGCTGTATAATGGTATTACTATATATTACAGAATGGAAGAAGTAACAATAACCAACTTTTTGCATCCACTTAATTTGTATTCCGTACAGGGTACAACCGCTTGACAGATAATGGAATAACAGTGTTGTGATTTTGATTTTGTTTCATGTCTTGAATTTTGTCTATAATATTATTAGAACCAACAAAAACAGACAAACATATCTTAGACAAGAAACTAGTTCCATTGCTTGTATTTGAAGCTTGTTGTGCATTAAAGATGCATTCTCCTCATGTCTTGTTTTCTATTCATGTTTCTGCAGTTTATATTTTCAACTGCCGTTGATGGGAAAATTAAGGCTTGGTTGTACGATCATATGGGCTCCAGAGTTGACTATGATGCACCTGGACAGGGGTGCACTAGAATGCTCTACAGTGCTGATGGAAGAAGGTAAGTCAATAAAGAGCCACATTTTAGTAGCAATAAGCTGGTTTTTTATTTTTTATTTTCTGTGCTTATCATAAGTGATATGGGACTTGTATATACTTTCTGAAAAAGATTCATGCGTTGCATCTGTCCTCTCCCAAATTTCAGACTATTCTCTTGTGGAACAAGTAAAGATGGTGACTCTTTCCTAGTTGAATGGAATGAAACTGAAGGAGCAATAAAGAGGACATATATTGGATTTAGAAAGAAATCTGCTGGTGTAGTGCAATTTGACACGACAAGAAATCACATATTGGCTGCTGGTGAAGATTACCAGATAAAGTTTTGGGATACAGACAATATCAATGTTCTCAGTAATACGGATGCTGAGGGTGGGCTTCCAGTAAGTATTTGTATATATAGCTTTTTTTTTTTGATAAGTTATTTGTATATATAGCTTTTTGTTAGAAGATATACATTTAATTTTTGAATAGTACTACTCATAACATCCCCAATGTGATGCTCTAGTAAAACTACTAATGTGGAACACATGTATTCAAGGTTATGGTTTATTTATTAATTTCATTTTTTTTTTTTATAGCTAATGCATGTTTGTTATATTAGTGGTGTTACGTGGGTGTTACATTAATTGTGTTACATGTAGCATTACTCTTGGGGCATGTTTGAATACTAGGGGTATTTCAGAATTTTATGAATATTAGTGGAATGGTTTGAGTGAAGATGTTTTATTGGATTTTGGGAAAGGAGAGAGAAAAAGTTAAATAAAAATATTATAAAGTTAAAAAATTGTTTGAATATAATTTTTTTTTTGAATTTTGTAAAAGTAGTATTGATTTTTGTGTTTTATTTTGAAGTTTGTAAAAGTTGTATTGATTTTTGTGTTTTGTTTTGAAGTTTGTAAAAGTTATATTGATTTTTGTGTTTGAATAATGATTAGGTAATGATTAGAGCAAAAATTTGAAAATTTGAAATTGAAATTTTTTTTGTGTTTGAGTGATGTTTGAGAATGAAATTTTGAGAATTTCTCATTATTGGGACAACTACAGGCTCTTCCTCGCTTGAGATTCAATAAGGAGGGAACTCTTCTTGTTGTTACCACGGCACACAATGGATTCAAGATTCTTGCAAATGCTGATGGTCTCAGAACCTTGAGAACAATTGAAAGTCGTTCTTATGAGGCATCCAGGGCGCCTATTGAGATGAAGGTTGTTATCTTCCACCCACATGCCAACACACACACCCTTCTCTTTTGCATGATGTATTTGTGCTCAGAATTTGGTTTGTTGAATGTTCATGGATCAGGTATCTGGTTCTTCTATGGTTGGAAATATCAACCCAGTTGTAGCTAAGGTGGAACGTGTGGAAAGAAGCTCTCCTGCTAGGCCTACTCCGATCCTTGTATGGCATCTTAATGGCATAACTCAAATACTGGGGTTCTCTTTGGAAAGCTTAATTATAATATAGCGACAATTAGTTATTGGTTATTGATAGGCTGGAACGAACTGGAAATAGTTAATTAGACCTTCTTCTTCATCTTCTTTCTTTTATATTTATATAGGTAAAATTGGGAATTGAACTTGACCTGTGACCTCACCTCCACTCATTGTTCATGGGTAGGAGATGCCATTTGGTCCAAAGACTTGCCTTCTAGCAAATAGATTTGATACCTGTAGTTGAATGCCATAGTTTAGTTGTCTTCTCAAGGTATTCAATAATTTTTTTCCATTGCCTTTAATAATGATTGTCTTCTTTCTTCTTCTTCTTCTTCTTCTTCTTCTTTTTTATTTTTATTTTTATTTTTTTTACCGTAGAATGGAGTAGATCCTATCAGTAGAAGCATGGAAAGGCAAAGAAGTGTAGATGATGTATCTGATAAATCCAAGCCTTGGGAACTGGTCGAAATTGTTGAACCTGTACAGTGTCGAGCCATTACTTTGCCAGATAGCATAGATCCTGCTAAAAAGGTTATGTTGTAATTTCTTATTTCTATACGGTTTTTTTATTTTTTGAGAGTATAATATTGATCTCATGCCACCGAGATTATTATCTAAATATAGTCTCATTTGCTTTAAGGTTGCTCGACTTCTTTACACAAATTCTGGTATCGGCATCCTGGCACTTGGTTCAACCGGAGTCCAGAAGCTTTGGAAATGGAGCCGTTGTGAACAAAACCCAAATGGAAAGGTGATTTTTACCTCTTAAGTATCAGACCGTCTATGCATATACATGATGCATGATTGCTTAAGTTCCTGTTATGCTGTGTAAGGCATGCATACATATACATGTGTGTGTGTGTGTGTGTGAGAGAGAGAGAGAGAGAGAGAGAGAGAGAGAGAGAGAGAGAGAGAGAGAGTGCTATATGTTTCAGCATAATTTGTGTAGAATACTTGTTTTAAATTACCATGAAATATTTCTGATTCCTTGTTGGGTTTGTAGGCCACTGCCAGGGTTGTTCCACAACATTGGCTGCCAAGCAGCGGTCTAGTTATGACTAATGATGTTCCAGAGAATTCTGAAGAAGCAGTTCCATGTGTGGCACTCTCAAAGAATGATTCATATGTAATGTCTGCCTGTG
The DNA here is from genome assembly GCF_018687715.1 of Carya illinoinensis. Lineage (NCBI taxonomy): Eukaryota > Viridiplantae > Streptophyta > Magnoliopsida > Fagales > Juglandaceae > Carya > Carya illinoinensis. Next base: position 23,209,127 of record NC_056753.1, on the reverse strand, counting down.
GGGGGAAAGTTTCACTGTTTAATATGATGACTTTTAAGGTAAATTACTAACAAGAAAAAATTAAGGTAAATTAGAAGCAAATGTGTGTATTGGATTGGATTTTTGAATCACCATAAGATTTTTTTGTGAGCTTTATATGTTTTCATTAATTTTGTTACCACCAATAAAGTATTTATTTGGGTCAAAATCACTTTATTTGCAGGTGATGACTACTTTTATGCCACCTCCACCGGCCTCAACCTTTCTTGCTTTTCATCCTCATGATAATAACATCATAGCAATTGGAATGGAGGACTCAACCATTCACATTTACAATGTTAGGGTGGACGAGGTAATTGGTATAAGCATTTTCTTATGTCCGATGTTGTGGATTTGAATTCTGTTGATATTCACAAGATGTTAACTGCTTTGCTGTTAGGTCAAAACAAAACTGAAAGGTCACCAGAAGCACATCACTGGTTTAGCTTTTTCCACCAACCTGAATGTCCTGGTTTCATCAGGGGCTGATGCTCAGGTATTTTGCACCAATGATTCTTCTTCTGTATTTTTTTTTTCCCGCTTGTTTATGATTTTGTTCCATGTAAGTTGGGGTGGTTGTCTTATGTGCTTCAAAACTAACGGACTGAGCTTTTAGGCCAATAAAATTCTGTTTGTGCTGGGGGACATGTTTTTCAAACAGAATTATTTCTAAAAAAAATGGTACATGGATATGTCCTTAGGCCTCTTTTAGTTATACAGATGAGATGAGAAATCTGTGAATAGTAGTGAGATAATTTTTGAATAGAAGTGAAATAGTTTGAGTTAAGATTTTTATGGGGTTTTGGGATATGAGAGAAAAAGTTGAACAAAAAAATTATAAATTTAAAAGAGGGTTAGAATATATATTTTTAATATTATTTATGTTTTGGGATTTGAAAAAGTTGAATGGTTTTTTGTGTTTTGTTTGAAAGTTTGAGAAAGTTGTAACGATAAGATGAAAAAGTTGAAAAGAGAAATTTTGAATTTAAAAAATGTTTGTGTTTGAATGGTGTTTGGATGTTGAGATGAGATGAGATGGTTTGAAAGGTTTGTGAAAAGCCTCAATGCGACATTCATTGCTCTTATACCAAATAAACATGGGGCCAAGGCAGTTGAAGATTTTCGCCTCATAAGCCTTGTGAGCGGAGTATACAAAATCATCTTAAAAGGTCCTTGCTAATTGGCTTAGCCCAGTGTTGGAACATATTATCTCTAAGCCGCAAAATGCCTTTATTTGGGGGAGACAGATACAGGATTCGATGCTTATTGCCAATGAGTCCTTGGATCATAGGATGTGGGAAGGCATCCCAGGTATTCTTTGCAAGCTTGATATGGAAAGGGCCTATGACCATGTGAACTGAGAATTCCTTTTCTATTTGCTCGAGAGATGTGGCTTTGGGGATAGGTGGATTTCTTGGATTTGATTTTGTCTCTCTATCGCTCGTTTCTCGATATTAGTTAATGGCACTCTTGCTGGGTTATTTAACAGCTCACGTGGTTTGAGGCAAGGGGATTCTGTCTCCTCTTCTGTTCGTCATTGTTATGGAGGGACTTGGCCAAATGGTGAAGGCTGCGGCTGGAGGTTTTCTTTCCAGTTTTTCGGTGAGTAATGGCATGAATGGCCATAATCTATTCTCACATCTCTTATTTGCAGATGATACTCTCTCATTTTGTGATGTGGATTCTAGTCAGATTCAATCTCTGCGAGCTCTCTTGCTATGTTTTGAAGTAGTGTCGGGGCTGAAGGTTAACCTTGGTAAATCGGAGATAGTTGTGGTGGGTGCAGTGCCCAATATTAATAGCTTGGCGTGGTTTTTGGATTGCAAGGTGTCTTCCTTGCCTATGAAATATTTGGGACTCCCTTTGGGGGTGACCTTCAAGGCTCGAGCTATATGGGATGGGGTGGTGGAGAAAGTTGAGAGAAAGCTTGTTGGGTGGAAACAGATGTATTTATTGAAGGGGGATGACTTACTTTAACTAATCTCCCCCACCGATTTCCTTTCGCTCTTTCCTTTACCTGTATGGGTGGCGACTAGAATCGGGAGATTATTTCGGGCTTTTCTCTGTGTTTGGTTGGGGGGGGGGGGGGACTGGGGGAGGAAACAAAATTCCATCTTGTTAATTGGAACAAAGTTTGTTGTCCAATTCTGAGTGGCAGCTTGGGGCTCTGCAATTTGAGGACTTTCAATAAAGTTTTGTTGGGAAAATGGTTATGGAGGTACTACTTAGAGGGGGACATGCTTTGGAATGAGATTATTGATTCCAGACATGGGAGTGCGTGGGGAGGCTAGTGCTCTAATGTAGATTTTTTTTTTTTGGGGGGGGGGGGGGGGGGGGGGATGGAGTGGGTTTATGGAAATTTATTAGGAGGGGTTGGCAAGGCTTCGAAAGTCACATATGGTTTGTGGTGGGAGAAGGTTCCAGAATCAGGTTTTGGTATAATGTTTGGTGTGGAGAGTGCGCTTTATACAATGCATTTCTAGCACTTTATCGCATTGCAGTTAATAGAGAGGCTTCTATGGCAGATATGCGGGTATTCTCCCATGGTTCTTATCAATGGAATTTTAATAGGGATATTCATGATTGAGAATTGCATGCTATGTCTAATTTTTTCAGGTTACTCTATTCTATGGGAAATACTACAGCACAGGAGGATAAGTTGCAGTGGAGGGCTAATGATAGTAAAAAATGTACTGTCAGGATATACTACAGGATTTTGACAGCCCAAGACCATGTTTCATTCCCTTGGAAGAGGATTTGGAGATCCTAGGTGCCTTCTAAAGTAGCTTTCTTTGTTTGGACTACCGCTCTTGGGAAGATCTTGACTACGGACATCTGCGAAAGAGGGGAATCATTATGATGGATTGGTGCTACTTGTGCAAAAAGTCTGGAGAATCTGTAGATCACTTACTATTGCATTGTGAGGTCACAAGCGGGTTATGGAATGAGATTTTTAGAAGAATGGATATTGCTTGGGTAATGCCTCCAAGGGTGGTGAATTTATTGGCTTGTTGGAAGGAGCTCCAAGGCTGTCCTCAAGTGGCAGCAGTGTGGAAGATGATCCCATTGTGTTTCTTGTGGTGCACATGGGCGGAGAGGAATGAGAGGTGCTTCGAAGACGGGGAGTGTAAAATGGCGAAGTTGCAAAATTTTTTTATGCACACTTCAATGCTTTGGTTCTCAGGCATTGTACTTGATGGAAACAATGTTCATGACTTTCTTTCCTTAATCTAGAATGTATTTAGGTATTCTTTTGTATACTTCTTGTGTACATGGGCTATGCCTATTTATTCTTATGAATAAAATTTCTTATTACCTATAAAAAAAAAAGGGTTTGTGAAACCAAACTAGGCCTTAGACTGGCCTGAATATTGATGCACTCTTTGAGACGTAAGATTTTGCTGGTTTGATAGTTTTTATATCCTCTTGCACTTGTCCTAGTGTTACTCTTCATGGAATTCATTAAGTGTTATCTTTTCAATGAATTCCATTTTATAGCTTTGCTTCTGGAACACTGAATCCTGGGAGAAGAGGAAATCAATTACGATTGAACTGCCTGCTGGAAAGGTGCCTGCGGGTGACACTCGAGTGCAGTTCCACTCTGATCAAGTCCACATGTTGGTATGCCATGAGACCCAGCTAGCAGTGTATGATGCTTTGAAGATGGAATGGATTCAGCAGGTAAACTCTTTTGCTTAGAAGCAATCTATGTTCATTGGTTAGTGGGAAACAACTATTTGACATGTTCTTAAACTGCAGTGGGTGCCTCAAGATGTATTATCTGCACCTATATCGTGTGCATCATATTCCTGCAATAGCCAACTAGTTTATGCTACTTTCACTGACGGTAATGTTGGAGTTTTTGATGCCAATAACCTGAAATTGAGATGTCGAATTGCTGCATCAGCATACCTCTCACATGCATCGTCAAACAGGTATGCCTTTCTACTGCACTACCGAACTGCCAATGCAGTATTATTTATTTGGTGCTATGGTAGGACCTATGTTTTGTGCATTTACATATTTCTACTCATGCAAAATGCATGTTTAAGAGAAAAATGAGGCACCGTTTAGTGATGATTAATAGCATTTTCCTACAGTTGTTTTGCTGGACTAACAACGTGCCACATTATTTTGTGATATTTGTGTTTAATTTCATTTATGTATCACTTTGTGACAGCCAAACTCTATACCCCCTAGTCCTTGCTGCACATCCCCAGGAGCCAAATCAATTTGCTGTTGGACTTACCGATGGATGTGTTAAAGTTATTGAGCCCTCAGATTCCGAGGGGAAGTGGGTAGTGGCAGTGCCTGTCGATAATGGTATGCAGAATGGCAGGACAGCTTCATCTTCCACTACTAATGTTACTGCTTCCGAGCAACTCCAAAGATGAAAAAACATGTGCATTCTAAAGTCCTCATTTATTTGTTATTCATGTATAATATAACATTAGTTGGTTGGCATGTCACATATGCCTCACCAAATGAGTGAGCATAGGAAAATGGGTTAAGGGAACATAAATTTGTGTACATTATATGGATTTGGTCTGACAGAATAGATATTTAATTATTTCTTACAATGTTAAATCACTTTTCTGCCTATTCACTTATTCAGCAGTTTGCTTTTGATGGTTGTGTACGTTTGTGCATATTGAATACTCAATTTGGAATTGCAGAAGTATATTTACTCCTTTTGTGGAAATGATACTTATTGTCTGTGTAAAATGGCTGATTTGATTTGCGGGGGTGACGCAAGCTGCAATGTTGTTTCGCTTGGAGTGCTTGAATTTAATTCATGGGTGACAACAGAATTTATGGGAAACTTGATTTTGTAGGGAATGAAGAAATGGAAAACCGGCCATGACTGCCTTGTTTTATTTTTCTTCTTCAGGTAAAGAAATACTGTTGTCAAGTTCTGTCCAGGTCTGCAATTACATTCGAGTGATTTTCCTTTGTAACATATCATTCATATCATAACTTCATATGAGTTATTTAGTTGCTTTGTTGATCTATGATTAATTACGAAAAGAAAATAGTTGGGGAAAAGAAAGAAAGGAGTAAGAAGTCTATATTTCTTGTTTTAGTTTGAAGAAAAAAAGAAGAAGAAAATAGTTCATTTTTTTTGTTCCCTCTCTCTTTTGTTGTATTTATTATGCTCAATCCAAACATTTTCTTTTTCTTGTTTAATTCCCATCTATATGCCCACCTTACTCAGTATAGGGCAAATTTTGATGGACAGGTATTGATTAGATGGGAGCTTAGTGTAGAACATTAAAGAGGTTTTGATTGTGAGGGTCTCTTATAGACCACAGGTTGAAGGCAACGGGTAAATTTTTGCAGGTTTCCATTTTCTGTTGGAACTTGGAATTGAAAAGTACTCCGGTGCACCAATGGTGCTTCCCACCATCTCTATAGGGACAATCCGGATAAGGGTGGGGATACTTGCTGAGTTCAGGAATAGAATAAAAGGAGAGCTCAGTCTCAACTGGTCAGCAGCTAAATTTACAACAGGAACTAGTTTAGTTTAGAAGTTGCGCCATTTCTCTGCCTATTCTCATATTTATGTCTAGCATGCACATCACAATCAAGTCAAGGTGAAAGCTTCCTAAATGTATTTCATGCATGGAATGGTTATATTTATATATCTAGTGCTGTAGTAATGGTAGTTCTTTTGAGCCCAAGATAAGGAGTTGAAAGGACAAATATATATGGTTAAGGTAATGTAGTACAATCAATTGAAGATAAGAAAATTACTTGGAGGAATCTTACAAAAGTGACTTTACATGTTGATGTGCCCGTCAGTTCTATTTTGACTTGAGTTTTTTTGTTAGACCTTTTGCTAATCCAAGACTGATATTATCATTACCAAGTCAGCATGTAAGCTTGCATTTTTGTGACAAAAAAAAAAAAAAAAAGAGCTTGCACAGCCGTAGCGATTGTTTCAAAAGATGACTTTTTTTTTTATAAGTGTTTCAAAAGATAACTAAGAAACAACATTTGTGCCCAACGAACAACTCATCAGAACTCCTTTTGGGTGTGCCATGAACTGCATCTTTCTACTAATTTTGTGTACATCTTTGACAATCTATTATGTACTACACGATACGCCACGAAACTGGTAGTTTGAGTTTCACTGGAAATGGAAATGTCCTGAATGCAAAGGCAAATTGCATTTGCCCAAATATGGTAAGGGAATTTTGGAGGAGGAGTCAGTTTCAGGCAGGAATGGTGCAACAATGAATGAGCTGTCTGTCTGTATGAGTTGGCTAAATCCAGTACCTTATAACCAATCTCAATCATTGTTTTGTCAAAGCACATTGCAAATTTGAACACTACTTTGATGATGATTTAGAAAACGCCAAATCTAATTAATCTTCAAAGTCAGATCGATCTTCACCTGAAACTGCTTCCTCTTTTTTTATTTTATTTTATTTTTTCAGCTCCTTGTCTTGTGATTATTGAAGAAAACAAGGTCCCAGCCACGTGTTTGGGATGTTGACGTGTTACTACTTCACAAGAAGACGCTTGGTTATGAATTGGATGTTTTGGGTTTGAATATTGATTTTGGTCAGCAACCTAGGCTGGTCTGAATGTAGTCACTATAAATTATGATAAACAGGAACTTGGACAGACTCTGACATTTGATTTAAACTAGATCAAACCTTGAATCAATTTCAAGTCTAGACACTTTTGTTAGTAAGTAAACCCATGTTCATCAACAGAAGTCAGAAAAGACTTGCATGGAGTTGAGATACGGACCCAACAGAAATACAAGAGCAAAAAGCAGCGAAAGATTGAGCCATACAGCCCCACAAGTACAAAAAAATTATAAAACATGAGCCAAGATGTTCAAAACTAGGCAGTGTCTCCAAGACTTTTCGTTGTATTCCAACGCTTAAAAGATCATTGGGAAGGTGGGATTCTTGTGTTTGCTTAGCTGCATTTAGCCGTTCACAGTTCACACTGCCCAACATCCGATATTTCTGCAATCAACGACTTGTGGTTAGCGACATAAAAGCTTGTTGTGTGTACATTTACCGAACAACATTATTTCTTCGGTAAAAGGGCTTCATGTCCAACTTCTATTCCTATTTTTTTCCTTTTCCTTTATCTCGTAATTTGCCATCGTACTTCTTTATTGTCGGTGCTGCTCTCTGCAGTTTCCTTCATAAAAGCTCGGACCCTAGCCTTAAATTTCTTGCTCTGTTCCAAGGTTGCTATCCATTTCTGTCTTGAGATCATGGAGGCGGACTCACCAAACTGAAGTTATGAAAATAATATTTTTTTCTCATTCAAACACCGGAAACTCCTCGATAATTTGCACAAATCGAACATGAAGTAACAACCACACCAAGCCGCCGAACTCTTTCATTCCCTTCAACTTCGCCCTCTTTCACTCTTTAACCGTCTTCGTCTTCCATCATGAGCTCTACTTGAATCCATTCCTCCTCGTTTAATATAATAGCGTTTAGATTAAAACCAGCTCACTCGAAATCAATTCCAAATTTATATCAGTCTTTCACCATTGATATAGGTTTTTTTTTTTTTTTTTTTTAATATTTGAATAATTATAAGGATCATGGTTGAACCGATACATAACAGATGAAGTGAATCAATGATAGTAAAATATTTATTTATTTATTTATTTTTATGTTTTAATCATTTTTACACCATTTTAAATATTTTTTTAAAAATAAAAAAATATTAATTCACTAATATTTAATTTTATTTTTAAAATTTTTGTACTTTATTTAATGAAAATGACTAAGAAAATATGGAAACTTAGGCCAAGTGCCAAATGGATTGTTGCCATAGGATCCGTTTGTCTTTAAAAAAAAAAAAAATTAGTTGAAGGATAGATTACGTGGCAGAATTCGGACCCTCACCTTGGGACCCATGAGAGATCCTGATCAGGTGTGTTGTCTTGCGTTATGTTCTGTCAAAAGACAAAGTGATTGATGCCAGGCTGGCAGACTTTCGCATGATTGAGGTGGCCCACACTCCCCCCTCTCTCCCCCCCTCTCTCTCTTCTCTGCTCTGTCAATCCACATGCGGTCTCAATACCCCATGCATCCTCCACTTATTTTTATTCGGCCTTTTGTTCTCCCATCACCCCAAGTTTCACGCATTCTCCCCGTACTACCCTCGACATCACTCCACGTGTCAACATAGTATAAATTTATATAAATATTTAATATATATTTTTTTCTATTAAATGATTTAATTTAGTTTAGAGGAAATCGAATTAATGGGATTGTTCTCTCATTTTGTTTTTTGTCCTTACACTCATCAATTCATAACAAATAACAAATGTAAGCAAGGGTAGATTTGCTCTACCTTTTCCTTGTAATTTAAGAAAATTTTCAAGAATTTAGTTAAAATCTTCTCTACGTCCGAAATTTCAAATCGGGATGAACAGTAAATTTTTAAATATAGAGAATCACTATTTATCTTTTAAATTATTTTTTTATTAATATTTAATTTTAATAATTTTTTAAAATTTTTTATACTTTTTTATCATATTCATATTTTTTATAGTTTTAAATAATAATTTTAAAAATATTATCATACTCCAAAAAAATAACTGAAATTTTTGTTTAAAATATTCATTAGAGTGATAATTTAAAATATAAGAAAAAATATTGAATAGTTAAGTTTGTAAATAGAAATGATAGAAAAAGGTAATAAAAAAATAAAGAAATATTATTTTAATAAAATAGAAAAATGATAAGGAATGAGATATTAAAGGTTTTTAAAAGATGAATAAAATTTAAAGAAAAATTTTAGAAAATATGGTTTTTAGCTAAATTATAAGAAATTTTTGGAGACGTTTTTAGAGGTGGAAGAAGTTCAGTCTTGATTAGAAAAATCCATCGGACTCAATCAAATGATCAAACTCTTGATTAGTCTCAATCTAATAAATTATGAATCGAAAAAATTCAGTTCGGTCTCAAGATTTATAAATTTTGAACCGGATCGACTTGGGCCAAACTCATTTATGTTGTAAAAGTATTTTTAATAATTTAATATATTATTTTTATATAGTAATTATATAAGTTAATGATGTAATTTGTATTTAATTTATTATCATTGATTATATAAAATATTTTTTTAATAAATTAGTTACATAATTCATATTAATTATTTCCTTAATTTTAATTTAATAATTTAAATAATTTTTTCTTAATTTATTTGAAAAAAAAGAAAAAATAAAAAAATAATTAGGTTGAACCGGATCCTATGGATGTTCGGTTTGCAAAAAATTGATGAATCGAAAATTTTAATTCATCACCCCCAACCGGACCGGACAGATTTACGCCCTAGCCACTATTCCCTCGCTGACAATTCTTTGGCTCTGTTGGCTCTCTCTCTTTCTCTCTCTGTGTGATATGGGGCCGTTTCAAACAATTCTGTCGGCGAGAGACGTTATTAATCATATTGGAAGGAAGAAATAATTACCAATTTAGTGGCTACTTAATATCATATTCTCTTTGCACTTTGCTGAGCTTGATTTCCGCTTCTGTGCATGGAAAGCTGTCATTTTTTTCCCTTAAAAAAATGGCTACTATTGTTTTCCCTTGCCATTTATAAGCATTTGTTTTTAGTGTCATTTACATAATTAATGCTGATAATAAGCACCTATACAAAGTATACTTGCAGAGAGCTCCCCTGTTTTTGTGGGTGCTTCATCCCCTTCGTCTCCTCCTTTCCGTGCTCCTTTTTTTCTCCATCCCTCTGCTGCTGTTTTGTTCTTTTCCGGTGTTTGGGCTTCACTGTCTGTGACTGCTCCCAAGGCTTTTGTCCCATGAAGATGCTAGTAAGTACGTTTCTTTTTTCTGGGATTGTTGTATTTTTCCCTTCATATTTTTTTCCTTTTTTGTTAAACCTGGTATTTCAGAACTCGTTTGTTTTGTTTTGGTCTGATTAATTGCCCACATATTTTTTTTCTAGTTTTTCTATATCTGTGCTGACTGTTGCTGATTGTTCTTGCTTTCGTCAATAGTTCTGAAGGAAGTGTTCGATTTATGTTAAATCTATCAGTCTTTCTATGTGTACAATCTCATATCTCTTTTGATTTTTTTTTTTCCTAGGATTGCTTTTTAACGGATGATCTTTGATATAATCAAAGTTTGACTCATCTTGCAAAACTTCTAATTAATGCAGATTTTTTCCAGTCTACTCGTTTACGAACTTCTCAAATTATAAAGTATTTCAGAGTTGGTTAATTTCTGTCTTTTCGGTTGACAAACGCAGATTACATTCATATGTCGTAGTGACAATTCAATGGGCAGCATATTCTACCTGCGTAATGTATTTCTGTGGGTTTTATGAGAATTGATTAATTCACTCTGGAATTTGTATTGATCTTTCTCATTTTTTTGATAAATAATCAAAGCATTGATCGATTCTCTTTCATATAACTGATTTGTAGGTTGTTTGAAATCCTCCAATGGTATCCATTTGATCAATTTTTTCATTTTTGTTTGTGCTTGTGCACCTTTATCTTCTCATTTCTGTTTTGAATTGCGTGTTAGTAATTAAAAACCGTTGCTTGTAGAAATTCTTCTGAGAATCGGTTGCTTCCCATTTTATTTTTTCTGCCTTGCAGGTGGCATTGCTCTTGCTACTGGCATTTAGCAATGCTGTCAAAATGAAGGGAGAAGAGAATGATGGACAGTGTGATTACAAGCTGACGTTGGAGCCGAGACCACATAGTGTGTCCATCTTGGAGTTTGGCGCTGTGGGAGATGGTAAAACATTGAATACCCTAGCCTTCCGGAATGCCATTTTCTATCTCAAGTCCTTTGCTGATAAGGGTGGTGCTCAGCTTTATGTGCCACCGGGAAGGTGGCTTACTGGATGCTTCAATCTTACCAGCCACCTTACACTCTTCCTGGAAAAAGGTGCCGTCATTCTTGGATCTCAGGTAATTTTTTGCCCGTCCCTTTTGCACCACATGTTTATCATTTCTATCTTATTGGTTTCTGCACCAGTTTGAAGATATTGGGCAAGAAATACTTCTAACAATATTAGTAATTTCTCTAAGGACCCATCTCATCTTCTAACAATATTAGTAATTTCTCTAAGGACCCATCTCATTGGGAAGTTGTTGAACCATTACCATCATATGGAAGAGGGATGGATCTTCCTGGAGGAAGATATCGAAGCTTGATAAATGGATACATGTTACACGACGTGGTGATTACAGGTATATCTAAATTTTAAGTTTCTTTTTGCCATTTTTGAATATGTTTTCTATGTAAGCTGTGCCTCATTTAGATATCCTTTGTTTGCTGCATTAGGTGATAATGGAACCATTAATGGGCAGGGCTTGGTTTGGTGGGATTGGTACAGTGGTCATTCTTTGAATTACAGCCGTCCTCATCTTGTGGAGTTTATAGCATCTGAATATGTTGTAGTTTCAAATCTTACTTTCTTGAATGCCCCTGCATATAACATCCATCCTGTCTATTGCAGGTATTTATAAAAGCCCTAGCTACTCGTACATGTTCATTCTATAAAATATAAGTTTATTTCCTAACAATTGGAGGGATTTGAGTTTATATTTGTTGGATTCAATGCAGTAATGTGTATGTTCTAAATGTCTCCATCTCTTCTTCTCCTGGTTCCCCCTACACCCTTGGTGTAGTCCCAGGTCAGTAATGATATTTGACTCACCACTTTTGGTTTCTTGCGAGAAAAAGGATATCAGTTGTAAATACTGCTTACTCTCACATCAACTGCCTTTTCTTCATAAGTCTATATCTGGTCCACCTGGCCTTTTCTACACTGTTAATTATAGAAAGCTATTACCTACAGAATTTTATAAAATTTAGTTGTGCCAGAAAACCCAGAGCAGTTGTGATGTTATCTTATCCCGATTCTTAGGTGAGAACTGGGAAAAAATAAGTAGACAGAAACATTTGAATATGTTTCCTCTTTATTTGAACCGTATCTTGTAACTCCGAGCTCTGTTTGGAATGATAACATCTAACCATTTGAAGAAGCATTGGGTAGGTGGTGGTAGTTCATTCCATGGAAATGAGCTGGACTCAGTCTGAGTATTGTAAATTTGTTGTGATGTTAAGGTCATATTAAGGTCTCACAGTCCATATTCTGAAATTACATCTCTGTCACAATCTGTTTGCTCCTTTAGTTGATTTACAATCCTCCTTTCTCTCTCTCTAGCATGCATTTGGGGTTCCTCTTTTTTGTTTCAAAATGAATACATGAGAAGATATTTGCTCAGACACATTTATATTCTGTTGTGCTTTCAGACTCTTCTGATAATGTGTGCATAGAGGATTGCATCATTGACATGGGCTATGATGCCATTGCCCTCAAGAGTGGTTGGGATGAGTATGGCATTGCTTATGGGAGACCCACCACTAATGTTCACATCAGAAAGGTCCACCTAAAATCATATTCAGGCTCTTCCCTTGCTTTTGGTAGTGAGATGTCTGGTGGCATTTCTGACGTGCATGTTGAGCAGGTCCACCTATACAACTCGTTTAGCGGCATTGAGTTTAGAACCACCAAGGGCAGAGGTGGTTACATCAAGAGAATCATCATATCAGGTGTTGAAATGGAAAACATCTACCTGGGATTTGCTGCCACTGGTCAGTGCGGATCCCATCCAGACAACAACTATGATCCTAATGCTCTCCCTGTTTTAGATCAGATGACCTTGAAGGATGTGATTGGAACAAATATCACAATTGCTGGAAGCTTTACAGGGATAGAAGAATCTCCTTTTACTTCCATCTGTCTATTCAATGTCTCCTTATCGATTAGTTCTGGATCTCCTACTTCTTCCTGGGTATGTTCCAATGTTTGTGGGTTTTCGGAGTCCGTGCTCCCCGAAGCTTGCCCTGACCTTCAGAGCTCAATTCCAAATCCTTCCTCAGCTTGCCTTTCCTTCCTGCATGTAAATGGAAAAGCCGCTTACTTATGATACCATCCCTCCATACTACAATCATATTTTTCAGCCCTACCTTACCATGAGGAAAAACTGAAAGTTCGTTTGCCATTTACCATTTCAAGTTAGGCCACATTCTTTCCAATAAGACACATGTCTACACTATTTGTTTCTTCATCCCTACATTTGCATTAATGCATGATGCGATGTGCATCTTATTTGTACAGCTTCATTTCTTCATTCATGTGTAAGGAAATTTTTGATAGCGGCAGTCAGAGGTAATCCGATGCTGTTAGTAGTGAAGTGTAATTTCATTGTAAAATGTTTATTTTAATGTGGAGTGACATATCAAGTGAGATGGAAAATATGAAAGGAAAATTCAAGAGGAGCCATGCAATTGGAATAAAGGGTTTTGGGTTATCATGGTTAAGATAGAATGTATGAGTTTTATCACTTTTTACTTCTGCATTCCGTTAATGTTATTTTGTTTTATTGGCCATTGTCTTCCCCCCACCCCCTCGATAGAATCTCCAATGTGATATTGTTCCCAGTTGTGAAAGCCTGCTTATAAATTCAGACTGGAAAATAGAACTGAAAGTCCTGAAAACGTTTTACAAAAATCTAGGCGTTTTAAAGGAACTTGTAACGGCGACTTTTATGTCAAGGAGACATTTCTCCTTTGCAAAAAGGGAGCAAAAAGTCAAATACTGTTTGTTTGTGAAAAGAAAAATTCAATTTGAATAATGCATCCTTCATGTACTTAGGGGAAGTTTGGATTAAAAACAACTTTCTAATTTATCTCATTTAATCATTATAATTTTATTAAATTTTCATACAAATATAGTACAATATGGTAAATAATTTAACTTTTTTTAAATTTCAAAACAATAATAATATTAAAAAATAATATTTGAACAATTTTTAATTTTTATTTCAACTCATCTTATCTCTATTTTAACCGGGTGCATCCGGGTTTTGTCATGGGGATACTGGCCTAGATTTGTTTTGGACCGAAACCCAGTTCCAGGGTTGGGAAAAAATCTTACCCGGATGAACAGTTTTAAATGAGAAGATGGTAAGCTGTGTGTTGAAAAGAAGGATTAGTTTTTTCATAGGTAAAATACTCCAAAAACACGGGCATGGAAATGGGTTTGGGTTTTCTATTGCCTTAATATTCCACCATCTGTGACATGCTTAAAATTTAAATCATGCGTTCTTCATCCAGATTACCAAACCCAGAAGGGTTGCCATCCAATACACAGTTTTTTGCAATATCTGGTCTTTTGCAACTTGTGATAACACAGTTTTTAACTTTACATCCTTTCATCAATGCAGTATTATCTAATGAATTTGTTGGTGCTTAAATGAACTCTTCATGCTCTTTTAACAGACCAACAGGGATTCACAGAACGAAACTCACATTTTGGAGTATGATAGCCAAATCAATGAAAGTGAATGAAATTTCTTGTTGGCGAAGAAGATGAGGAATCTACATAAAGCAGCGATGACAATAGCTAGGTGCATTGTATCATAAGAAGTAAATACTTCTATAAGAACAATAGTCTTTTGCTTTATATATTAGTTGTTCTAGAAGTTCATAAATTTAGTAGGCAAACATGATTGGTTGATATTTTTTTGGTTAAGGCTTGGTGAGGTACTTGGAGCTTGCAATTAAGGTTTCTTCACTACACCCTTGTGTTGGTAGAGCTGCTCAAATTTGTGGATGAGAAACTATTTTATTATGTCGTATGGGTTATGCATTTCTAGCTGTTTAATGAGGAATCAAGACAGAGGCTTACCATGTTGCAGGATATACATCAATTTGCACGTAGTATACTGAAGGTCCCTTTATTTACTGTGCTTCAACCTTTCAATGGCCAGGCTGTCTTTCCCTGTCCTTATTGCCTACAATTTTGTCGGTCTAGTTTTCCTCCTTGCTCATGGGGAGGGGATTTGGGTTGTGTATAGAGTTTCCAGTCAAGTGTTATTCTTTTTGTTCTTTATTAATTTTTGGCTGTCATTTTAACCGGGGCACAGTTTTGTAAGCATATATTCGGTATCATTCCTAAAAGGCCAAGCAATTTTGTTAAAAACATGCGCTTGCCTGTTTTGACCCTTTATTCTGCTTCTTCCATTTTTGAAAAAGTATCATGCATAGTTGGGATGCCAATTAGATTATGATTGCAGTATGGGCACTTAATAAAGAGTTGAAGACCAAATATTAGACTTGGGTTAATCTGCACAAGTGTTGATCCAATGCTGGAATGGGCATTTTGTTACTTGAATTAGAGTTACTTTGACACATCATGAAAAGGGCTCTCTCTCTCTCTCTCTCTCTCTCTCTCTCTCTCTCTCTCTCTCTCTCTCTCCCCACTCAAACTCTAAGGGGTTAAATTTAGAAAACAGCTTCATGTAAACTTTGGTCTTCTCTACTTTTTTAGAGAAAGGATAAAATTGATGACTAGATTTAATGGCTCCCAATCCAGTTGAAAGCTGGCATCTAGCTGGGGCCTTCATGATAGCAACTTTCTTCATGCCAGTACCTCATCCTTTGCAGCCAGTTAATATGTTTTTCTGTGGATTATTTTCGTGTAACTGTGAAAATTGTGTGGGCTAATTGCAGTTGTGCTTGTGCAGGCTGGACATGCAGTTTCTATCCCTTGCTGCAGCCTGGTAGGTTGCCTTCCATCCCTTTGCATTGTGCTTGTCGATTTTCCTCTCTGTTATTTGCACTTTATTTTGCCATGGTTGGCTTCTGCATTCTGGTTTTTGGGTTGAGCATTAGGCTAGGTTGAGAATTTTCTGCTTTTTCTTGGTTGTGCTGTTGTGCTGTTAACTTGCATGAAGGCCATGCAAGTGGTGCAAAGCCGGGTCCTGTGGGTTTAGGGTTGTTCTTAGGCATTTCCTTTTGCCATTTTATGGCGCATGCATGCATCACACCAAGGTAGGCCCCATTGGTATTGTACTTGGGTATTTTTCTTATATGAAGCTGAACTTACCCAAAAGAGAAAAAGGAAAAATACAAACATAAGGATAGCAAGGGGAGAGAAGACTAAGATGCCTAACCTGATTTTAGTGATCAAGATGCTAATATTGAGACTCTTTTAAAGTTTTATTTATTTCGTAATGACTATGTATGTTAATTTAATTACACGTTTTATACTACGTAGTACCTGCTGGCCCTCAGAAGTCAGAATCCAGAAAATAAAAATAAAAATAAGAAAAGCTTCCAGCACACACAAGCCTGGAATCCAATTCTTTTCTAAGTCTTCTCACATGCTTATGAGAAAATATTACTGTTCCATTATATTCTATTCTTTTGCTGATAAACCCCCATTAATTTTCTTCCAAGTCTCTTTGGGAGGCATGGGAAAGAGCACCCTTACAGGCCTTTATTTTTTTCTACATTATCCTACAAGCATTTGGATTTTCTTCACTAAATATTGATATGATGTTTACATTGCTACTGTTGTTATTGTGGTTGTCATCACTGTAGTGGTCCATCCTATTGTAATGTATGCGTCGTGGCGGTGACTGGACATATTCATATTCGGTGACATAAGGCGATGGCCTGTATGTGTTGTAGTTGTGTGTAACATACATGGGTTGAGGTGGCTCTTGTGGCAATCCTTGGCCTGTATGGTACTTATGCTGATCTCCACTATAACCTTGACTGTAATTGTATTTGTAGCCATGGTCAGGTGGATGGCGGTATATTACATGGACCTCTCCTACGTCTTTTGGTCCAGTGGGTTTGCCTGTTGGTTGGCTTACGTTATTGTCTGGAACCCCAGGTGGTGGTGCAGTGTCTGCTGGTGGATTCTCAGGTGGTGCTGGGGGGTCTTTTGGTGGATCTGGTGGTGGGGCTGGTTCGGCTGGCGGTACTTCTGGTGGGGGAGGGTTCGGTGCATCAGGGGCTGGTCCACCACCTTCCTGAGGTGCTTGTTCTGTTGGTGGAGCAGGGGGCTCTGTTGGTACCATGTGTGAACAAATGGTAGCAATTTTCCTTGTCTTCTTAAGGGCTTTGACAATTTTTTCTGGATCTGCCCACCCTATTATTGTTAATTTCTGTTGAGAGAAGTCGATGTAGAAATCATATATACCTGTGGAAAATCAAAACCAACTCAAGAATTAGCAGGCACACCCAATTTTGTAGATGATTCTCTGTTACCATGAAGGAAAATTCTGAAGACAACAATTCAGGAACTTTCTTGATATCAGTTGCTTACCATTAATGCCATGTAGTGCTTTCTTTATCTTTTGTACACACCCATTGCAGTCCATTCGGACCTGTATCTCAGTGACTCGAGGTTTCTGCATTTGAAAAAGACTAATCGGTTGGAAAATGCCTTGCAATATACAATATGGAAATTAAATATTCTGCATAAAAATGATATAGGTGATGTGGGTTTGGAGGCTTACCTCTAACTCGGGAATCATGAGGAAATAAGGAAGATAGAGGAACAAAGAGATGTGTGCTTGGTATGTATGGCGTATTGGAGATGATGAAGTGAGAATGAAGAATCAAATAGGTGGCATTTATTTGTACACGGGGTTGGAATACTTCAAAAGAAAAAGGTGTGGGACGTGCAAAGAATCTCTTTATAGGAATGGAAAGAAAGAAGGGCATTGATAGCTTGATTATCTTCCAGGAGTCATCGTCAACTCTTAAAGAAAGCATAGAGGAGTGGGTTCAAGAAAGGTGTTTTCGAAGGGAATTTACTTTATGGAGGATGGCCATCTATAATCAGGGGACGTCAGAGAGACAGATTGGGATATCCAAAACCGACCATGCAAAATAGTTAAAGTTAGAGCAGATGACAAAAAACCTTGCATGGCTTTTTGGGTCAAACAATCAAAACCAGCTTTATAGGCTGAAGGATATCCACTATCAAGGAATTCTTTTGTCACAAGAAACCGCTATCAAATTGTCAATGCAATCATAGAGATTTAGTTTATCTTTTTAATGATATTTTTGGGTGACCTGGAAGGCACAAACCTTCTTTCATTTTTGTTGTAAAGGTTGATAGAGATTGAGGATAAGATTCCCCTACTGAAATTGACTCAGGAAATTAAATATTTTGCTGTTACTTTTATAGATTTACTTCATAACCTAAACTACCAATGCTTGTTTTTCTTTGATAATTAATTCGAGCCAACTGATTCTGTTCTTATGCTAAGGAAGTGGCTGTACCTTAAGTGCTACCATGAATTGGCAGTTTTGACTTCAAACATGTCGGACGGTCGAATTTGCTGCATAATCTGTGAAGAGCTGCTCTGTTTTTTTGTATTTGTAAGTTTCAAGTAGCTATTTGAGATCCATTGCTTACTCTTTGCGTGATAGCAACTTGGTGAATCCACTTTTAATTATAAATAGTATTACTGCTTGTTAGAGAGGTGGTACTTCTGCTTAAACTTGGAGATTCCTTCATATAGTTACTTACTTGATGCCTACGGCCTTCAATTTAGCCAGTATTTCTTGACTTTGAACATTGTGCGGGTTCAATGCAGATGATTTCTCATGCACGTAATGATTGGTGACTCCAATATTTTGCCTGCCAAATGCCCCCTCGATGTTAATGGAGTATTAAACAATCTGTTCTACACCCCATTTACTGGGCATGTGTTGCTTTTTCAAGGACTCGTTGACTAAAAGCCATTTCTGGACAGGAGCATGCATATGCAACATTTTATATTATAAATTCCATACAAAGGGATTTGGACTGTGGAAGACCGGAAGTTTTTCTTTTTTATTTCTTCCAAAAGGGGAGGTGGGGTGACCAACGTAGCGATCCTCTCTAGGCGTGACCATAGGAGCTTCTTTCCACTGTGAAATGTTTGGTTTGAGTCATAGCTTTTGCCCCAAAGAAAAGCCTGTCACCACAACACTTCTAAAGTATTCAGCTGGTCTAAAGTCTATCTCATGGTCCAAAGATCAGACTTTACTACCACAAGTGGTTTCGACTTATGTGCTCTCGAACTTGACCTTAAAGCTATGAAATACCAGCTCATACTAACTGGGCTATCACCTTGGTGGTGAAAGACGGGAAGTTATTGTTAAATAAAGTGCTTTTTTATATAATCGCAAAATTATTTTACTACTTATTTTATAAAAATATCCTCTAAAATAAAGTTGTGAAACAATCGTAAAAAAGGGTTATATCTTTATCAATTTCCCAAGGTTTAGGTAGGGCTGAGAATAGGACGGTCCGGACCGGATAAATCGACCGGACTGGACCAGTCCTGTTTGGAACCGGTCCGGTCCGGTCCAATTTCTAAGGGACATCCCGGTCCGGGGGTTTTTCACCCCGGACCGGACCGGACCGAATAGAAAATTAAAAAAAAAAATTATTTATATATATTATTTATATAATAGTTGTATATAATTAATTATATAATTATATACTAATCATAATAAGTTAATAATTAAATCACTAGAAATATAACTATATATATTTAGTATGAATGTATTATTATATTATTTAATATATAACTATAATATATAGTACTAGTATATATTAATATATTATAAGAGTTATAGTATAAATATAATATATAAATTATAATATACTAAATTACCATAACAGTATAACTAATACTAATATATAGTTATACTAATAGTCTACTATTATATAGTTATACTAATCACTATAATTAAAACTAATATATAACTATACAATATATTTATATAGTTGTACTAATACTATTAGTCTATTATATAGTCTAAGACTCAATTCTAATATAGGCTATGTAGTTATAACTAATACTAATATTTATATTAATACTAATAATGTAGAATATAGTTATACTAACCAACTGATTCAACATAACTAATATTACTAATATAATATAGCCAAATTGAATTACTAATAGTCTAATACTAATACAATTATATAGTTATACTAATCATAAATTCATAATAATTAAATCATTATAAGTCTATAACTATATATATTTAGTATCAATGTATTACTATAGTCTTTAATGTATAACTATTAACTATAATATATAGTCCTAGTATAACTGATCAAAAAAATATATATAGTACTAGTACATATATTAATGTATTAACATATTATAAAAGTTACAGTATAAATTATAATATATCATATATTTGTAAATTTATAATAGTATTAGTATAGTTAGCTTAATATGTAATATGTTAGTATTAAATCACTATAACTACATAGAGTATTAGTAATAAAAGTATTACTATTATTTAATATAGTATTACATATAGTATTACTATCATTACATATAGTTATTAGTTATAGTATTAGTACTAGTATAGTTATTAGTACTAATAGACTAATAGTATTAGTTATTAGTATTACATATAGTTACATATATAGTTATCACTATTACTATTATTACATATAGTTATTAGTTATAGTATTATTACTAATAGACTAATAGTATTAGCGTATTACTAATATATATATATAATAGTATACTATATGTATATATATTAAATATATCATAATATAATTACATAAGTATTAAACAAAATGTCATTAGATAAAAAAAAAAAAAAAAAAAAGTCAACCGTGGACCGACTGGACCAAACCGGTCCTGAGGGAGTTTGGTACCCTGGACCGAATAGGTCCGGTCCGGTCCACAAAACCTCCCCAAACCGGACCGGACCTGTGACGCCCCCAAATTCCGTTTGGGATCGAACGGACATTTGAAGCGTCGAGAGATGCAACACAAGGTTACCTGCCCCCGTTCATGACATATAAGATGCAATGTTCCTAACATGCATCTAACATTATGCAATATTCGCAGCGGATAATTTTTTTCTTTAGCAATACTATGCACCAAATTGAAAATATCCCAAATGCTTAAAACATACTTCATACATAAAGACCAATTGAGTAGATCACAACACTAGTCCAAAATGGTTATGATCCAAAAAATACTAAAAATGCAACTCCATTGTACAAGTAGTAATTTACGTTAACTACTATATTAACATTGACGTCGCACCATCGCTTAGTCAACTGTGTCTAGTTGATCAGCTCCTGATTCTCTTTCAGGTCCTGTAACAAGATCTACCATTCGGGGGGAATGGTAGTTGGGACTACCAAAGTGAGATTTGATTACAAATCTCAGTAAGTTAACAAAAAAACTTCCACACAAGCTAATGATGCATGGATGACAGTAAAAGCATAAATGCATAATCAAATTCATAAGTAATTAAAGCATAACTTGGAGTACAACATAGCATAATTGACATAACTTAAATTGAAACATGAACTGAACTTGACTTGACATGAACTTGATCTGAAACTTGACTTAGCATGAACTTGCTTTGAAACTTGAATTAACATGAAAAATACATACTCCACAGTTGTTGTGGCCCCATGTATTCTACGTGTAAATACATACTCCACAGTTGTTGTGGCTCCATGTATTCTACACAAACTTGACTTAACATGAAAAATACATACTCCACAGTTGTTGTGGCCCCATGTATTCTACGTGTAAATACATACTCCACAATTGTTGTGGCCCCATGTATTCTACGGAAACTTATTCTTTAACTGCTTAAATACATACTCCACAGTTGTTGTGGCCCCATGTATTCTATGGAAACTTATTCTTTAACTGCTTAAATACATACTCCACAGTTGTTGTGGCCCCATGTATTCTACGTGTCACAATTGCTGTGTCTCACGTAGTGTATGCGCCACAATTGCTGTGACCCCATACATAAGTAATCAAGATGAAACGTGACTGGAATACGAAATGACTGAAGCCCTGACGTAACATAACGTGACTTGAACATAACTTGAAATACATGACCAACTTGAGATAGAAACATTTCGTAACATGGCATAACATATAATAGACAACATATTTAACATGACATACTTGCAACAGTGAATATTACATGACTTGACATACATGTAATAGATGGCATACTTAGCATGACGTACTTGTAATGTACAGTAATACATAACAGAATATATTATGTAACAGATAAAAATTGATGACAGAATAAATTCTGTATAATAGACAATTACGTGATAACTTGGCATGGCATGACATATATGATAACATACATACATACATTGTAGTTCCTTTACTTAGCACACATACACAATAGACTGCTAGTAAGTTAAAAGCTAACTTACCTCGATTTCCGCGTTTCTTATAAAACTTCAAGTGTGATCACGAGGAACTGTAATTAGTGATTCTAAAAGTTAGAACTAAATCACTAAAAATTTGAAATATGAAAAAAATACTAATTTAAAGAGTAAAATTTTTATTTTACTCTCTACATGTGGGAAAATGACCGTTTTACCCATAACTTAAGGATTTTGCATACTAACTCCAAAAGTTTCCAAAATTTACATTTTTCATGTAAATTTTGTCCTAAACTTAAATATCAACTCAGAAAAATTTAAAACAAAACACAACTATGAAGAACACACTATGGTCGAAACATCCATAAGCCATTTCCCTTTATTTTTGTTGCAATTCCTTCCAACTTCAAAACTCATGCTTAAACCAAAATTTTGCAACAAACATCTTCCAATCCTAAGTTCAAAACCATACTTAAAACATCCATTTAGAAAAAGCTAATAATTAACACCAAACTTTTTTGTAAAAAGATCCAAGTACTTGAATCACAAGTTTTGACCTTAAATCAAAACATCTCCAAGAATTTTAAAAATCAAATCTTACTTCTAACATATTCATAATATCATCCTAACATCAACCATGCTTTAAATCATCAAACTAAAGTCACCAAAATCACAAAATAACATTTGGAGTTTTTGGTTTTACACTTAGTCCAAAAACAGAAACTTTTTCCTCAACTAGTTTTGATAAATCTCTTGATCTATGACTTATAAATATATGATCTTCAAACCAAACCATTACATGGTTTAAAAAGATGTCCTAAAACATATATAAGCTTCTAATTCAAGATCACATGGTTAGAAATTAACCAAAACATAAATTTAGCCAAGAATATCCACACTTTGGCTTATCTGAATATCTGTTTGCATAAAATTTTATATCTTTGAAACTAACATCAATTATATTCAAAATAATAATATAACATGTATATAAGATGTTTAGGATCTTCCAATAAAATTATCAAAGTCATTAGAATAGGTTTAGACCACCAAAGAGTTAAACTTTCTCAAAACAGAAACTGTTTTTCCTCTTCCAGTTTCTAAGTTTCTAAATCTAAGAAAATCTTTCATCAAAACCTTTAATCATGAAAAAATCCTCAACCAATAGTCATATATACATCTTAACAATACTCCATAAAAATTTCGGACCAATATCTATCCATTAGCTTGGTCAAAAACTCCAAACTATAACATATTCTCCAGTTTATCTCCCAGAATGACCTTTCTATAGTTTACATAATATTTGACTGACCAAATGATCTTCAAATGGGGAAAATAAGATATCCATGTAAACTAGACTCAAAAAGGAACAACTTATATGAAGGAGACTTTATGATAAAACACTTACAAAAGCTTCGAAATGGGTGTACAAAAGACCTCCTAAAAGCTGTCCGAGAGAGAGTGTTTGATATTCTTTCAATGGAAAGTGTAAATGAAGATAATTTCGTGGGGAGAGGTGGCTGGAGATACTTATGGATGAGATATGGAAGAGATGAGACTGGAGTTGAGAGTTGAGTGTAGTTTTCTCCTACCTAAAAAAAATCTATAAATGATTATCTTATAATATTCTATCCAATAATATCTAAAAAAATCAACTTAAGATATTTTTATCTAATAATATCTATCAACTCAAAATATTTTTACCCAATAATATTCACAAAATTACCTCAAGATATTTCTTTTTATCCAATAATATCTACAGTTTTGAACAGACGTTTTGTCCGAAAATATGAAAAAAATGTTATTGCGCCATAAGACTTTAAATAATCCTCCGAGTCTAATGGCACAAACCATAATACATTTTGATACTTCTAACTATCTCCAATAATCAAAAATACACTTATGATACCATAGTAAATAATAACACTAACTATGTAGTTAGACAAAAACCTATACGATTAATGGATTCGTGAAAACTTATGGGATTTTCACGAGGTTCCTAAAGTTAATAGAAATTTCACAATTGAATTTCTAGCGGGCTGTTACAGGACCAGACTCACCCCTAGGTTTAGGCCTTTTTTTTTTTTTTTTCGTGAAACTTTGTCTACTAGTACTTATCAATAAGGTCTTAAAATGAAAATTTGGAAAAATCAAATAGCTCATCAATATGACAGTAGATTAGTGCCTAAACATTCTACTTATTGTGAGACAAGAGCAATTATACAAACACAAAAGTTCAATATTTTTTATGCTAATTAATTAATGTGACACATTTTGACATTAATGGTGTGTTTAATGTCTCAATATATAGGCCAAATAGTCGGATATATATATATATATATAGACAATCTCAAAGAGTCAAAAAGAGTTCATAGCTAGTTTCGTATGTTCAAAATTTCATATTAGAGGAGTGAAAGGAGAGCTCTACAAATATATAATAGTTTTGTAATGGATTAAGGATATTAAAGAAACATCCTACTTTAAGGCTGAGAAAACCTCCAGATTTAGAGAGAGAAAGTGAGAGAAAAAGATTCAAATGACTTTCAGGATAACTACACAACATAGCCTCTCATTACAAAGCAAGTGACCCTCAAATGAGCCTAGGGTCCTTGATGGAAATTAAGACAATTAAGTTTACTTGATCCAAATACAGTCCAGCCCGGACTAGAAACACTACGTAAAGCATGAGATTCTCAAGGCCAACACTTACAAAACACACTCAAGGAAATAACACTACTATAGCCAAAATAAATACCACTTCAGTCCACTTAACAACATGTCTAGCATGGCCCATACCCAACTAAAGTACTAATTGAACTCCTTTCCCTTCCTTCATACTTGACTCTAGACTTCTAGAAGATTCCATCCTTCTTTCCTTCTTCGTCACCATCTATGGAGTTTAGCTCAATGGGCATGTTACAGACGCTCCTCCTTAGAAGACCTTGCCCACAAGGTAGGGGTAGTCTTACTTGAGTTGCCAATGGGTCTCCTATATCACCAATTCGGAGTTCTGGTTGCAAACTCTAGTAAGACAGTGCCCAAGGACTTCTTCAGGCTTTGGCTTCAGAACCCCCATGGAGTCCATCGGCAGAAACTTAGGTACCACTATAAACCATGCCCTGATTTTCTTTTTAATCTGAGATATATGAAATGTCGGGTGAATCCTTGCAGTTAAGGGTAGATCCAGTTTATAGGCCATAGATCTAACCATTTGAAGGACTTGGAAGGAACCGTAATACCTCGGGAATAGCGTAAGGTCACAATGGTGGGAGATGGAGATCCATTGGTCTGGCTGGAGGCACAGGTATACCCAATTACCAATAAGAAGTTTTTGTTCCTTCCTTTTGAGATCCAAATATTTTTTCATCATTTCCTGCGCTCTATGTAAATTTTGCTTGAGAATTTGTAAAATTTGGTCAGTAAACTAGTTTTCATGGCTTCTAGTCTAGCAGTCCCTTGGATGTAATTGATGAGTCTTGATGGAGGATATCCATACAGGGCTTGAAATGGGGTGAGTTTAGTGGAGTGGTGTAGGGTTGAGCTCTACCACCACTTAGCTAGAGGTACCCAAGTAGACCAATCTTTAGGTTTGTCACTCGAGAAACATTGTAGGTAGTTCTCCACTACCTTGTTAACAACGTCTGTGTGGCCATCCGTCTGAGGATAGTAGGCAGTACTCATGTCCATTTTCACCCCTTGGAATGCAAAAAACTCTTGCCAAAATTTACTTAAACGTGTTGTCCCAGTCTAAAATAATGGACAGTGGTAGCCCATGCAATTTGAAGACATTCTTAAAAAACAACTCTGCTACAGTTTGATAGTATAAGGGTGTTTGAAGGGAGTGAAGTGGGCATACTTGTTGAGTCTGTCCACTACTATACACAAGCTATTAAATCTTTGTGAATTAGGTAGTCCATTGATGAAATCCATGGTAGTATTGGACCATGGTTGTTGGGGGTGTAGGAAGGGGTTGGAGTAACCCACTAGGCAGGGTGTTATCAATTTTCACTCACTGGAACAAATAACAATCTCTTATGAATTGCATGACATCTTCTTTTAATCCTAGCCAGTAGAACTCCTTTCCAACTCTGTGAATGGTCTTCTCATACCCTGAGTGGCCTTCCCATGAACTAGTGTACATAAACTCCAATAATTAAGCCTTAAATGATCATTGGGACGGAATATAGAAAATTAGCTCCTTTCTCAACGAGTAAGCTCGGGCTAGTTTATTCTCCTTACATTGTCTCACCAACTGCTGAAGATCTTCATCCCATGCATATGCCATCTTTAACTATTCCATCCATCCCATGCTAGGGAATGAAATTAAGGAAATAGAGCATTTCCCTTTAGTTTCCTTTCAGGACAATGGATCAGCCACCACATTCTCGTTTCCCTTTTTATACTCTACCAAAAAGTCATACCCCAATAGTTTGGTGACCCATTTTTGCTAGACAGGGGTGCTTACCTTTTGATCCAGCAAGTATTTCAAGCTTTGTTGGTCAATTCTTATCACAAAGGGCTGTCCTACTAAGTAGGCCTCCATTTTTGCTCCATTGCCACAATTGTGTAAAACTCCTTCTCACAGGTTGACATATCCGTAGTTCTTTCCTTCAAAGTTTGGCTAAAGAAAACTAATGGTCTTCCTTTTTGCATTAAAATAGTCCCAATTGCTGAACCCAATTCATCACATTCAATCACAAAGGGAGAAGAGAAATTAGGCAATTCTAACACTAGCGGTTTCACCATAGCGTCAAGTTGATAAAAAGCATCTTTAGATTCATTCAAAGTTATTCTTTTTTAGCATGTCGGTAAGTGGGCTAGCTATCCCCTCATACCTCTTTATAAATCTCCGGTAATAACCGGTGAGGCCTAAAAATCCCCATAGACCCTTTAAAGAGCTTGGGAGTGGCTGATCCTTCATGGCTGCCAATTTTTTGGGGATTCCCCTTAACCCCCCTTCTGCTGGAATCAAAGTATGCTATTTCACAACAACCAAAATTTCACTTACTGTGTTTGGCATAAAGTAGGCCTGAGCTCCGAATCCGATGGAGTCAGAATCAAAATTTTGCTTCGACTTTGACTCCAATTGAAACTCCAATCAGAGATTGAAACTCCAATTTTCGATCGGAATTCTGATTGTTTAATGGGCCAATTTCGAGCCCTAAAATTAAAAAAAAAAAGAAAAAAAGAAAAAATAATAAATTTATTGTAATACATCATTCAAAAACTCCTATACAATAGTTCAAAACATTGATAATAGTAAACACAATCCATTTTAAACAAGCCATAAGGAAAAACATATTGAACAGTCCATAAAAGTAAAAACATTGTCTGCAACACCATTTTTTGTTGTTGGTGATACCTAAAATTAAGATAAAAAGTCATAATCAATAAAAGGAAAACAATTGGTTAAGAAAATTAAACACGTTAAAAGTAAAATTTGATTATTGTGATGACCCGCTTTCGCGTGTATTTTCACTGAAGGGTTGTTTTTATTTTAATTAATATATTAGTTTATTTATTTTAATTTATTGCATTTTAAAATTGATTTTTAATTTATTTGATGTTATGTTTTATTTATTTTAGTCGTTTTGCAGTTTTTAATCTCTTTCTCGGCGGTTTTGTTTTGTTTTCCCGGAGTGAGGATTGGACCTCATCTCTTTCCTACATCTCTTTTTCCCTTTTTCTTTTTTCTTTTTTCTCTTTTCTTTTTCTTCTTTCTTTTTCTTTTTCTCTTTTTTCTTTCTTTTCTTTTTCTTCTTCCTTCTTCTCCCGTGCGTTCCGTCTCTCTCTCTCTCTCTCTCTCTCCTCTCCCATGCCGGTTGCAGCTCAACCCCTCGACCCGCCGCCGTGCGGCACACCACCCCCACCGGTCGAAGCCCCTCCCTCCGGCGCACCTCCCCACCAAATCCCAGCCCCATCCGGCCAGCCGTTTGGCCGGAAAACGCCCTTGAAGCCCCCACGATTTTTGCCCCGATCCGCCGCCGTCGCTCTACCTCCGGCCACCACTTCTTCACCACTTCATCACCGGTCCCTTGCCGTCCTAACCCACCCATTTCCGGCCCCTAATAGCCACCGGAACAGCTCCCACGAGCTAGCTTTCCATTTTGGGAAATCTGGCCTCTCTCCGCCGTTTTCGCCGCCACCCACCACTTCTAATAGCTTCATAATCATCCTTAGACCATTCCCTATCAATCCCAAGCCCTGGTTTGTCCCCGTTCAAAAGTGGATATTTTACAACCCACGGCCACAGTGAATTTTCACTGTTACGTTGCTTTTTCTCCGCCGTTTGCAACGTCGCAAGCTTTCTAAAAATACCATATAGTGCTGTAAGTATTTTTCAAACCCTATTTTCAGATTTAAATATATATTGCTCATTCAATAATTTTATCTGCTGGTTGGTTGATTCTGGACTGAGTCCGAGGAGTTCGGGGGTCGGATGGATGGAGGACGGAGATGCTTGTTTTATTGATTTATGTTGGTTGGTTATTTTTGTGCATTGATATAGCATTTACATGGTGCATGCACGTGTGTTTTTATTTAATTGAGAAAAACCTGTTTAATTGGCGTAAGTGGACTTCCGGGTGCGTGTGTATCACGACCCCAAGCTGAGATGGGGTATTATCTCGGTGGAGCTCCTCTGGTCACTCGGGAGCGGAATAAACTGAGTGATGTCCCCTGGGTTGTCGCTGGGCGACGACGGGAGCGGGGGCTATGGGATGCTTGGCTACGAACGCGCCGGGCGCGGAACCGGGCATCGCTCTACGCACCGACTCCGTGGCCCTTCGCTGGTGAGGGCTAGAGGATGCTTGGCTACGAACGCGCGGGGCGCGGAACTGGGCATCGCTCGTTAGGTGTCACATGAGTGGTGGTACTTTGCGGTGTGGCACTGGAGCCAGGGTGTGCGGATGACCCCTAAGGGAGGTCATGGTGCATACGGATAAAACTGAATAATGGTTTGAGATGGATATAGGCCAAATGTGACTTTTGGCGTGATATTTGGAAAGGGTTTGTTTTTGGGCCAAATGAGTTCTTTTGGCGTGCGTGGAAAAATATGTTTTTATAGGTTTGTGCATTGGCATCACTTCATGCATATTGTTTGAGTTCTATAGGCTTTTATCTGGTGGTGTTTGGATTTTACTTACCTGCGGTACCATTTTTTGAGTCCGTAGATTTTGGTACAGGATTCGAGGAGGAGGAGGAGGCTGAGCCTGAGGATGCGGCTCCGCTGGAGTTTTGAGTCGAAGTTATGCTTTATAGTTTGGTTTAAAACTATATTTGTGTTTTTTGTAATATTTTATTTATGTATGTTTTAAACAGTTTGTATTATATTAAGAAAAATTCTGGTACTTAGTTATATGACTTTCGTTATCCGCTGCGTGTTCCTTCGTGCACATTTGTTACTTTTGCACACACTTGGCACTCGTCGATAGGGTGGTGACCCGGGTTGTCACCATCCGGACGTCTCGATTTCCCCGTGTCCGTGCGTAGGGATTTGGGGGCGTCACAATTATCATTTCTCACCAATAAAATTTAAAAGGGGCTTATCAACTTATCCATACTCCAAGTCCATGATCTATCAACTACATCCCAACTCCCAATGATTGTCCATCTCAGACTCAGACTATCAGTCATCGGCAAGTATGTTAAGGTTCACAATTATATCAATGAAATCATAAAAAGTAGAAGTTTAATAGATTTATGAAATAATAAAAAGAATTAAATAAAAAGATTGAAATACTTAAATAATTATTTCAATAAAATTTAATAATAAGAAAACAAGTAAAATAAAGTTACCCGATTCAAGCTTATAGCTCTCAGCATCAATGTCAAGGTATATAGTCCAAGGGGCGTATCACTTATCTAGTTTTGTGTGCAAACGAGGGCCTTCATGGTAGACGGTGACAATGAACTTTAGTAAGAATCCAATATTTGACCTCTAGTGCTAAATGCTGACTCAGAGGCAACCGCGGTGATGGGAATAGCTAGCACATCTAAAGCAATACGAGAAATTATTGGATACTTGGTAGAATTAACCTTCCACCAAGTTAATAATGGAAATATATTACTAGGTGCTTCGACCTATTCCATAAAATACTGTTCAACCTCAGAAGTACACTGCATAATATTTCTTGTTGCAACAAGTTGATGATATTGATTCACAATGTTGTAACCTTGACGGCGTGGATGCAATGCTCCATCTGGGCTAAGGTCATCGGAGGGAGGTGTCAGAATGGAGTGTGAGGTACTCACCGCGGATGAAGGCTGACCACTATTGCTATAGTAGGAATATAAATCATCAAGATCCCTTTTAAGCGATGTAATAAACCGTACAACCCTTACTGCTCCCATTATGGAATTTGCCCAAAATTCTATCATGGCTAACTTATATCGGGGTAGGATCACAGCCAAAAAGACTAATCTATTTATTTTCTCAACATCCCCCAATATTTATTATATTTGGTTTGCATCCTCATAGCCATATCAGATAATAGTCCGCTACGATTAGTACAATCTTCTTGCAAGTGGTAGTGAAGCTCTGAGAGCTCGCTGAAGAACAAGTTCGAAGTCATATATGTGGATCTAGATATCCGCATAGTGGTGTCATAAAAAATTTACAAAAATGTGACAAAGTGCCCCACATTAGTCCAATCATGTGTGTCAAGTGCACCAAGCCCCTTTCCTGCAGGCTCCAGCAAAGCATACTTAAGACCCCAATTCTCAACCTCCATCCGCTCGAATGCTCTTTAGTCCTTTTGTACCACATCCAACATCATGTATGTCGAGTTCCATTGAGTCGGCATATTCAAGCACAATGTCCTAGAACATGAAATCTCAAGCTGTTCTGCTAAATCCCTGAACTTAGATAGCTTTTAGGAGGAAGCCTTCACATACCGTACAATGTTGCAAAATCTGGTAATGAAATCGTCAACATTTTTTAACCCCTCAGCAACAATCAAGTTGATTATATGAGTACAACATTGAACATAATAAACTCGTGGTTGCGAATGACATAATCTTTCACACTCGTATTCTACTTGAACCATTCAATTGCAGTGTCATTGGCACTGGTATTGTCAATTGTAATACATATAATTTTTTGAATTCTCCAATCCTTTAAACAATCATCCATCTTTGCCCCAATGGATACACCCTTATAATCAATAATTTCTTTGAACCCAATAATCCGTTTTTTCAAATTTCACTCACTGTTGATGTAGTGTGTTGTGATATACATGTAGGAAACGTTCTGTATGAACGTCCATATATTAGTCTTAAATGAAACTCTCTGGCCAGTGGTAATAAACATATTCTTCATCTCCGCCTTCTCTTTTGCATACCTCTTTATACAATACCGCATCACTGTATACCGTGAAGGTAATGAAAATTGTGGCTCAATAGTCTTGACAAACTTTTGGAAGCCTTTTTTGTCGACTATGGTAAATGGCATCTCATATTTAATTATCATCTCTACAAGCATATCCCTCAACAATTTCTCATTGTATTAAGGGATGACTATTTTCTTAACCTGTGTACTATTAGTGGCTGTAGAAGTTTTGAAATTGAGCTTGGTCTGATCAGTGGCTGTTAATCCCTTGCTTCTTTGAATGACATCCACAAAGTTGCCCACAGTAGTGGCATCTCGCCTGTGGGCTCTCACAATCATCAGGAATATTGGTGAAATGCTCCTATATCCAAGACTTTTTATTAGTAGTTCGTGGCAAAGGTGGCCTTGTAGAAGAAGGTAGTAGATCCGGATCATCCCCAATATCCATCTCCTCGTCCTTATTAAACTTATCTTCATCTTCTATGTCTACTAGGAGTGGAAATCGACTATTTGCACAAAAAATAGTTGCTCTAGAAGTGGGTCTAGATCTCAATGTCAGTGATGGAATTGTGGCATTTGGATTCCCTTATGACCTTCCACTAGGTGAAGCATCCATATCTATAAAAAAATAAAATAAAATGAACGGTTACTATAAATATGTAGAAAAAAATTAAACCATAAATAATTCTCTTAAAACTTGTATATTCCACAAGAAATGAAGCAAAAGTACACATAATTATATGATTTGTACAATTCCATCAAACTAAATAATTGTATGAGTTTAGAAGAAGAAAAAGAAAGTAAACCTACTTTGATCACGTATTCACTGCATTATTTCTCCAACAGCACATGATCATTTACTCATGTGTACATGTGTCTATCAAAACAAAAAATCATTAATCACTTATTCAACAGTATCACTCCAATCTTCTATGAAATTACTAAAAGAAAATCATTTCACCACTAAAACATGCATACAATAGTTTAATATTGCATTTTCACAGAGAGAGAGAGAGAGAGAGAGAGAGAGAGAGAGAGAGAGAGAGAGAGAGAGAGAGAGAGAGAGAGAGAGAGAGAGAGAGAGAGAGAGAGAGAGAGAGAGGTCTTGGTTGAGTTATAATAAGAGTCAAACACCCCCCATGAATAAATTAATATTAATGGTTAAGTCTTTTGGAAAGCCAAATTTCTACACTAACTTCGACAACCATTCTCTTTTGTTGTATTCTTGCTTTAAACTCCTTTCATTTAACCACAATCCCAATTACATAAACAAAGGATACTAGTGTTAAATAAAACTTGAAAAGAAACATCATTTTTCAATCTACACAATCCAAACTCAATAACCAAAGTCAATAACATTATATAATTACATGTAACTAATTATGTAAATGTTATTTGAAATTATATGATAAATTATTAGAAAAATTAAGTTACTATGCACACTAGGATTCTATTTTTTAATCTAAATGTTATTTAACTTAGGTTGAATTCAAGATGCTTGGCAAGGTGTTGAAACTTGCCAGACATAGGTAATTTGATCAATATGTGTGGAAACAAATCAGCAAGCTATAAAAGTTCCTAAAAACTTGTCTGCCCAATTTTATTACTATCCTCATTATGATGGATAAATATATTTTACAAACAAATCAGCAAGCTATAAAATTCCCTAACCAAGGTTTAAAAAATTTCCTATACGAAGCTTTCCAATATGTGAGCAATGAAAGCAGTAGCTATTTACAAAAAAAAACAAGACTATACAATTCTGTCAAGACGAATTATAATGCAATCACCAATATAAATATATGTACGGTTTAATTCCCTCGGAGAATTCCCTTATCTAGCATACATATGGCCCTTGAGATATTTATTCAAACAGTTTGCACTCATCTTCCATTTACATTCTTGCATTCTTGCAACATATAATCACCTATTGCATTCATTCCTAAATACATCCAACCATTTCCACACTTTTACAACCATATTCATAGTTCCCAAATTGAAAATAAAAACCTTAAAATTACCAATTAGCAAATAGTGGTGCAGTAGTGAGCAGTGACATTGTGAAGACGGCGATAAGGCAAATGGTGGTGTGACACAGCTGCGACGACGACATGAAGAAGAAATGAAATGGTGGTGCGGCACTAGAGGAAGAAGAACAGACCAACCCAAGGTCCCAAGTTTCAGCGTCATAACTCGTGAGAGAGACTGGGGTCAAGAAGTAGTGAAATCAATTCACGGTGAGACTTGAGAGCTAGGAAGAAGAAATGAAGAAGAAAGGCAATGGGGCTTCTTCTTTATGTAGCAAAATGATGTCATTCCTATTTAAATTGAATGTCATCATTTAAGTTAGGAATAAAAAAAACATAGATGCAAAATGACGTCATTTTACATCTGTATTTATAAAAAAAAATCGTAGTCAAACTCCAACTCCAACTTCGACTCCGTTTAAACTTTTGGAGTGACTCTAAATTCCGACCACTTTGACTCTGTTGGAGTTAGAATCGAAACGAAAGTCGGATAGAGTCAGAATTCTCAGAGATTTTCATAGCCCTAGTATAAATTTGATGCTCTCTCAACGTGTCCAGGGTCAATTTCAAGTGTTCCTGGTACTCATTTTCACTCCTGCTGTAAATTAAAATGTATTCAAAAAATACAAATACAAATCTATGAAGGTAGGATCTAAATACCTTGTTCATCAATCCTTGAAAGGTAGAGGGTGCATTGATCAGCTTGAAGGGTATCATTAGGAACTTGTAGTGTCCTTCGTGAGTTCAAAAAGCTGTCTTGGAAGCATCTTCATGTTTGACCCTTATTTGGTTGAACCAAAACCTTAAGTCTAGCTTTGAGAAAATTTCAACCTTGAGAAAATTTCAACCCCATATAATTCATCCATTAACTCTTCCCCCATCGGAATGTAAAATTTATCCTTGATGGTGGCCTAATTCAACTACCTATAATCAACATATAACCTCCGCAAACCGTCGACCTTCCAAACTAAGAGAACGAGTGAGGAGTAGGAACTTTGGCTAGGATTTATGACCCTTGAATCCATAAGCTCCCTTACAATTTTCTCTTTTTGGTAATACAGATAGTGGTAAGGCTTTATGGAAATAGACTTGGTCCCTGGCAACAAATTGATAGTATGGTCCCTAGCTCGGGTTGGGGGTAGTCCTTTAGGCTTTCGGAATACATCCTTATAGGACTGCAATGAAGTTTGAATTGTGGCTGAACTCCCTTTTACTTTCTGCTGTTTATCTTTTGTTATCCTTTCCGTAACAAGCAAAAACACTTCCTTATTTTCTAACTTGTTGCCTTGCTGTAAAGACCCCTCTTCAATTAAGTGTGCTATAGTCAAGCCTTGGAGTGTCAAGGTTTTTCCTTGGTAATGGAACTGCATGGTCAAATTTTTAAAATTTCACAAAATGGGTCCAAGTTGCCTGAGCCATTGCACCCTCATAACCATGTCACACCCTGCAAGTACTAACACATGAACATCCAAAGTAATGACTGCCTTCTGTATTTTCACCCTCACACTCATACTTTCCCATTCACTGGAGAGTAAGTCACCATTAGTCACTCTTAGATTGACTTTTTCAAGGATTATTTTGGGGTAGGGCAACTCTGTTTAATTTTGCTGGGTCTAGGAAATTATGGATTGACCATGTATCAATAAGGATGGTAACCCAAGTATTTTCTATGGTACCTGTTACTCTCATACTCTTGGGCTCGAGGGAGCCTATCAAAGCATGCAAGGATATCTTAGGATTTACCCAGACAACATTAACTTCCCCCTCTATCATTGTATTTTCCACTCTAGGTTGGTTTTCTTCAAGAGTTCATTCTTCATCATTTTTAGTCAAGACTTCCTCCAGTAAATATAATCTTGGGTTTTGACATGTATGACCTAGATTCCATTTGGCGTCACAATAATAACACAGCCCCTTATTCCTTTGGTCTTTCATTTGAGCTTTAATCTTGTTAATAGGTAAGTTATTTTTTTGTTGGTTCAGCTGGTTGTTTTTTTTTTTGTGGGGTGGGATTTTTTAATAAACCTAGTTCTGTTGAAGGGTACTGAGTGGGTTTGGTCTATTTCTTGGCTAAGTTGAGATTCTCTTCTTGGATTTTGGCAAGGTTATAGGCTGTAGCTAGGGTTGAAGGACTAAACATTCTCACTAGAAGTCTAATCTCGTCCTTTAGGTCACTTAAAAAACAATTAGTTTGTAGGGGTCGAATAACCCCCCTCAATCTGTTGGCTAAGGATTCAAACCTTGCCTTATATTCTTCCGTAGATCCTCCCTTGCCTTAGCCTAGTTAGGGCCTTTATGGGGTCGTCATAGGCATTAGGTCCAAACTATAGGAGTATGGATCTAACTAGGGAATCCCAGTCAGTTAGTTGGCCAGATTCTTCAAGGTTTCGAAATCATACAAGGGCCTACCCTTGTGAAATAAGGCCAACTGTATTCGGTGTTGGGGGCAAAGTGTTGTGAAAAGAGAAAAAATGGTTTACTTTATATAACCAACCTGTGGGGTCTTCCCCATGAAACATTGGAAAATCCAGTCTAACAAATCTGGTTTGCATTTTCTCACCTTATTCCCGATTCAACACCCTCAATGAAGAGCTATTTGGGCTGTTGCTTCGATTTCTTTTTTGCATTTCAGCTGTTAAAGCTGTCATTTGTTACATCATTGATTGCATTTATCTTTTCAGGATTGCCAAATCTCCATCAACGGAGTTTTCCAGGGCTGCCAAAACATCTTGCAGCTGTGTCAAGCGGGTTCCTTCAATCATAAAAAATCAGATTTTTCTCCCAGAGATCGGTGTCTCTCTAATACCAAATGTAATAATTTTGTAATGGTCTAAGAATATTAAAGAAAGATCCAACTTCAAGGGGAGAAAATCTCTAGATTTAGAGAGAGAAAGTGAGAAAAAAATTCAAATTACTTTTAGGATAACCAAACAACAGAGCCTCTGGCTCATTACAAAGCATGTGACTCTCAGATGGGCTTAGGGTCCTTGACGAAAATTAAGACAACTAAGTTTACTTGATCCATATATGGGTCTAGCCCAAACTCGAAACACTACTTAAGGCCTGAGATTCCCAAGGCTATCACTTCCAAAATATACTTAAAGAAATAACACTAATACAACTCAAATAAATACCACTTCAGTCCACTTAACAACATGGCCCACATGGTTAATACCCAACTAAAATACTAACTTAAAAAGATAAAATAAGATTTTGAAATAATATTATTTTAATCCACACTTTAACTTTATAGAGAAGTACAATATACATACACTGTGGTCAATATATGATAACCAAAAGTACAGGAATGCTTTTAACAAAATTCCAGAAAGTTAGCTGTCTTGCATAATTGGGAAAAATTGATTTTTACCTTGTATGTGGGCCTTGATCTTCGGCGGAGGAAATCTTCTCATTGACAGCAGAGGAAATCTTCTCATGATTTACGGTGGTGTTAGGGTGTGCATTAACATGCCCTTGCAAGTTCAATGGGAGTTAGCAGATGTTGAGCTTGTCTCGTAAGGAGGAGAATTTTGCCATGATTAATGGTTTGGTAAGAACATTTGTTGGCCGATCCTTTCCAAAAATAAAACGGACAATGAGTTGTCGTTGGGCGACACGCTCATGGGCAAAATGAAAAGCAATAGCCACATGTTTAATGCGAGCATGAAGTACCAGATTTATTGAGAGATAACTGGCGCCAGTGTTGTCACACCATAGTATAGATTGCTGATAGAGAAAATGCCAAGATCCTTTAGAAGACTTTGTAACTATATTAGTTCAGTAGTTAAGTTTGCCAGTGCATTGTATTAAGCTTTAGTGCTTGAGTGAGCAAAATTTTGTTGCTTTTTGGAACTCCAAGAAATGAGATTTGACCTGAAAGAGATAAGATAACCACTAGTACACCGGTGATCATCAGGGCACCTAGCCCAATTGACATCAGGGAAGGCTTGTAACTGAAATGATGATTTTCAATAGATAAACGACCCATGATTTTGAGTGGATTTGATATATCGAATAATTCGCTTGACTGCAGTCCAATGGTTGATGGTTAGACGTTGCATATATTGACATAGTCAATTTACAACAAAAGATAAGTCAGGTCAAGTGAGGAGAAGATACTGTAAGGCTCCAACTGTACTGCGATAGAAAGTGGGATATGAGAAAGAATCATCATCAAATTTAGAGAGAGAGTGAGATGAAGACATGGGCGTGGATACCAACTTTGCATTAGACATTTTGGTCTTCTAGAGAATATCATATCTATATCGAGATTAACTCAGGAAAATGCCATTAGGTTGCATGGATGTCTCAATGCCCAAGAAAATATTGAGGTGGCCAAGGTCTTTAACTGGAAGATCAATCCAAAGCTGTTGAATGAGATTAGCAATGGCTGCTTTTGAAGAGCCGGTGACTAAAATGTCATCCACATAAATGAGAAAGAAAAGTTGCACATCCTAATTTCTGTATAGAAACAGAGAGGTATCGGCTTTTGAAGTTGTGAAATCAAGTTCTAATATCCAATTGTTGAGCCTTGAGTACCAAGCACGTTGGCCTTGCTTAAGCTTGTAAATAGCTTTGTTCAGTTTGCACACATGATGAGGGAATTGAGGATGGATAAATCCTTAGGGTCGAGCCATGTATACAACATTCGACCATGCATCGTGCAAAAAAATATTTTCCACATCAAGTTGGCAAATGGGCTAACCACGAGTTACTGAGATGGAAATAACTAGGTGAATGGTTTGTGGCTTGATCATTGGACTGTAAGTTTCATTGTAGTCGATGCTAGGTTGCTGTGTGAAGCCCTTAGCCACGAGCCTTGCCTTATGACATTCTATACTACCATCAATTCTTCTCTCTAGACATTAACCGGAACACTCATTTTGAGCTAACTAAATTCATGGAATGGGGACAAGGCACAAGAGACCAAGTTTTGTTGTGTAAGAGAGTATCAAATTCGGTGGTTATGGCTTTACACCAAGCTGGTTCTTTGGATGCAATAGTGAAAGAGGCGGGTTCTAGTGAGTAAGTTTTGGCTGTAGCGATCATGGCTAGGGGAGGATGTAACATAGTGTCGTCGATGAGCAACATGGCTTAATAATATTGTTCTTGAGGCAAGTGACCATTTGATAGGTTGATATAGTAGTGAGTGGTGGAGGTGAAAGTGTCAAAGCGGTAGATAGAGTAGAGACAACTGATGGAAGTAAGGAGAGCTCAGCAGATGGTTGTGAGGGCACTAGAACATTATTGGGTGGAGAGAAAATAGCAGGTGAATGGTCGGTAACGTAAAAAATCATCGTAGCAGGAGCAGTGAAAGAAGTTGATGGTGTCGGTTGTAGAGGTGGGTTGCTCACTGGAGAAGATGAAGACGTGGCAGTTGGGTGTTGGGCTTGTGGGCTTGAAAAGGTTGTATGTAGGTGGCCCATTGTGGAATCCCTTGGCTGTGTTTGATGGACCTTCAAAAAAGAAAGAAAGACAACAGAATTTTGAACTGTAGAAGGGTAGAAGGCTGGGCTGAATGTGATTCAAGAAAAGAGAAAGCGGGCTTCATCAAATCGAACGTCATTGGAAATTTAAGTATGGCTTGTGGGCTGATGGAAACATATGTAACTTTTATGAGAATGATTGTAGCCCATTAAAATACACAATTTAGAGTGATAGTCTATCTTTTGAGAGTTATATACTTATAGGGACATATATTGGGTCAGCAAGCACTGGGGATGTAATTGGTCCAGTTTTATACAAATTTTGAGACCGAACCGATATATACCGGTTTTATATTTTCAAGAAACGATCCCAAACCGGTTATTCTCCTAAATCAGTATTTCCGATTTTACCGGTTCTAGTCTGGTTCGGTCCAATTTTTCAGTTTTAATCAAGTGCCAATGTCATAAAAAAAATATAATTTTCTTATGTATACTAATTAGTTAAAGAAAAATTTAATTAATATACTAATGTATATTAGTATTACTACTATATTATGTCTTTATCAAAAGGAATATATTGAAAATTTATTAGGCTATAAAATGTAATTAATATATATTTTATATTAATAACATGCCATCAAACAAATGTTCATATTTAAGATTAAAATTTTAAGTTATAAATTGTAATATAAAATTAATTCATATATAATTAAAAATGATATATAATATTTAATATAATATTAAAAATTAATTGTTTTTACATATATATTTTATAAACTGGTCTGATTCGGTCCTGAAAATCAAGAACCGAAATCAGACCGGATTTAACTTGTTTTTAAAATGTAAGAACTAGTCTCAAACTGAATTGATTCAAAACTGGACCAACGGATCCGATTCGGGCCGGTTCTCTGATTTTTTGGTTTAAATTCTTACCCTTAGCAAGCACATTCAAAAATTTTAAAAAATTTGTAATCACATTGAAAAGACGTTTAGTGGGAGATTTTTTATGAGTAACTGGAGATAGAAGATGATTAACGAGGAAACAGATAATTTGAAAAGCATCAATCCAAAAATGTCTTGGCATTGCAGTGGTCTAAAAAAAAGAAAAAGAAAACAAAAGGAGGAAGACGTGTGTAAGTGGGGCTCTTGTACCATAAAAAGATAAAATAAGATATGGAAAGAATATTTTTTTATTCCAAACTTTAACTTTATAGAAAAGTACATGGATACATTTGACAAATTTCCAGCAAATTAGCTGTCATGCATAATTGGTTGAAATTGATTTTTGACTTGTACGTGCGCCTCGATTTTTGACTGGTTTTTAAGAGAAATGATATTTGTAATCATGATTGTGTAAGTGATGTGTAATCATTTTGAAAAAAATGAATTAATAAGTGATCTACATGAAAAAAAATTAATTTTTTAATCGTGAATCTTATTTTTTTTCAAAGCGATTACGGGACGTTTATAATTCTACGACTGTATGTAGCATTGTTGATCTTTTAATAGATAGCAGAGCAGGGCCGGCTTAATATGTCGTTGGGTTTAAGTTGAAAATTTTGAGCGAGGTTTTTTTAATTTTAAAAAAATAAAATAAAATAAAATAATTTTAAATTTAATTTTTATATTATTTTTTTATTTAAAAATAATTTTTATCCTTTTGCAAAGTAAATTACTGATTAAAATTTTATATCACATTTTTAACTAATAATTGACTTAATCTTTATTAGAAAATTATCGATTTAGAGAGCATTTGATCTAATTTAATTTTACAAGACGTGCTTTAGACTTTGCTGGTTTTGATTCAGAAATGAAATGAGGTGGTTTTAGATGAAAAATAAAAGTTGAATAAAATATTATTAAAATAATATTTTTTTAATATTACTATTGTTTTAAGATTTAAAAAAATTGAATTGAGATTTGAAAAAATTAAATTGTTTATTATATTTTATGTAGAAATTTAAAAAAATTGTAATAATAAAATAAAGTGAGATGAAATACTTTTCAAATCTAAACGAGACTTAAAAGTAATTATAATCATTATTTTCAATAAAATTCTATAAACAATCTACGCACTTGGAAAAATTTTGGCACTTGCCTTTTCAACCGATAATATAAGAACTTGTTATGAACACTCAAAAATTAAATTTTGCTATTTATAATTTTCACATTATATATTAAACTAATAATGATAAAGGAGAAATGTATTATTATAAGAAGAGTATGTCAAATAATTATTATGTGAAAATATTTTTAAAATTAATAATGATATAATATCTATTTGATACTTTTAATATTTTTTTATTAAGTTAATTTATTTTATTTAATTAGGCTATTTTTCTTTTTAATTAATTTTACTTAGAATTTTTTTTTGAGCCTTCTTCCACCAGGGACTTAAGCAATTGCAATTTGCCTAATGGAAGAGCCGGCCCTGCAGCAGAGGAAATCCTATCAGGATTTATGGTGGCGTCGGGGTGTGCATTAACATATCTGAACTAACTTTAACTGAATTCCCTTCCCCTCCCTCGTACTTGATTGTCACTCTAGACTACCAGGAGATGCCATCCTTCTCGCCTTCTTCATCGCCATCTCTGGAGTTTGGCTCGATGGGCGTGTTACAGAATATTGAAGAAGCAAATCCATTTTAGGCGGTACGAGTATGCTTTATTAAAAGGAAAAGTCTATCCATCATCCGGTTTCCTTTTCCACACACCACACTCCTGACGTGGCCAGCCGGTTCGGTTCACACGTCACGGTTTAGAAATGAAATGTAAAATTGAAATCCCTACCTCAGTGCCTCCCGCTTTCAGTTTTCCCTCTTCAGACGTCTCAGCTTTCCCTGAAACAACGAAGACGGAGCGAGGCCTCCCGAGGTTGTGCCTTCATTCTTCCCCCATACCCATTACTTCAACTACGGTTATGGAGTCAGGCGAGCAAGGGAAAGACCCAGACGCAGCATTCTGTGTCACCCCGAGGCCAACAACCCCAATCCCCTTCAGTCCCGAACCCTAGAAATCACCCCCTTCAGTTCCGAACCCTAGAAATCACCCCCTTCAGTTCCGAAACCTAGAAATCACCCCCTTCATTCCCTAGATATATTATTTCTCACCCCGACGCCAACAACCCCATTCAGTCCCGAACCCTTAGAGATCAGGCCCTACGGTCCCGTCGCCCCCATTCTTGCTCAGCCCGACGCCAACAATGCCCTTGAGTCCCGAGAAATGAGCGCCTTCAGTCCCGAACCGTAGATAATCGCCCCTTTAGTCTCGAATCTGTTCTTACCTTCGAAGTTGGTGACTCGAAGGCTAACCGAGACGCTGGACCGAATCTTCGAATCAAAGGTAGGTTTTTATTTTTATTTTTATTTTTTTATACAATCTGTGTATCTTGGCGTGAATGCATTTCTTCTCACTCTCACCCCTTCTCTCAGTCTCAGCCGGTTTATCCTTCAGACCCGAGCCACTACAAGATTCATCCTGGAAGGTAAGTTTTTTTGAAGTCTAACCCGAATAGTTTTAATCTTTCTTTTGTACTTAGAAATTAAAATTATTGGGTCGTTTATGCACGTTATTGTTTAGAAAGTGTTCTGATATTTATTTGGGTTCTTGTTTTTGTACAATATACGATAAGTTAAAATTGTTGTTGAAAGTGGTTTGGAAATTCAGTGTTTGGTATGAAGATGTTAGTTGCTTATCAATCACAGCTTGGTTTATGGAGGTCGGGTTCATATCTTGTAGCAGTGTAAGCTGTAGATCTATCCCCTTAGTACAGGGGATGTAAGCTTATCCGAAATGTTAAATTAAGGTGGCTGAACCAGTGTGAGTAAAAAAAGTTTTGTTAGCTTTTAGCTAGCATAGATAGAGTATTCATTATTATTGTATAGTATTTTACTACCTTGATATATATGTTGGTGATATGTCAGTTATTACATTAAAAGTAGCTTCTGGTTTACCCAAATAATGAGGTTGATACCTGATATAGATAAAAAGTTTCTGCCTTAGCGATATTCTGTGCTTTGGTCTTGCAATTGGGTGCTGATATGAAGTTTGTTCTCCTGCATGTGCTTGTCAGAAGTAATATCATATGGACATGGGTTTAATCTTACCTCTATAAATTATGTTATGTCTACTATTTTGTCTATGGGGGGGATTGAGGTCTCTGTCCTTTAAAGGTTGATGGGTGATGGTATCA
Source organism: Carya illinoinensis (assembly GCF_018687715.1). Classification (NCBI taxonomy): domain Eukaryota; kingdom Viridiplantae; phylum Streptophyta; class Magnoliopsida; order Fagales; family Juglandaceae; genus Carya; species Carya illinoinensis. Next base: position 23,166,132 of record NC_056753.1, on the reverse strand, counting down.
TTGTATACGGAGGTGTGTTAATGGATCCAAGCTTCACGATTTTTACTGAAACTTTTATTAGTACGCACAATAAATTATACTTTGAATGTCGAATGGTGGCAATGGTGGGTATGCTGAATGTCTAAGTAATAATTTCTTGGTTTGTTTTTGTTCCATTGGGTTGCCATTATACATAACAAGTGGTTGTTAAAATTTTGGGTCTTCGAGCATCCAAGCAAAGAGTGAAGGTATTGGAGCATGCAAATATAGTGGGAACTTGGAATTTGAAGTATAGCAGGACCCATTTCTTGTGTGCTACAACTGCATATTAATGTGGAAATTGTTGTTTATAAATATGATATTTGTTTATCAATTTCTGGTTTGTTGATGGATTGCACCTGAGATTAGCCATGGCTGAAGTAGTCATACAGGCCTAGAGTTATGTCACTGTTATCACAGTTATGGTTTAATGATTTTCGCATCTCGATGGGCATGCTACCCTGAATGTTTTGCCTTTTCAGGCTTAAGGTAGATTGATTAAATTTTTTATATGCACATACTGTTTTGTTTTCCAGCATGCATCCAAAGCTTGCAGACTCTTAAGGTTCTTTATACAAAGCTTTCTCATGTTGACCATTAGTAACTGGTATTCAATTAAATCGCTTGAATCATCATGGATGAGTATTTCACATTTTGCTATGCTGTCACTCTTAGCTCATGCACACTCTTTAAGTATATAGATATATCTTAATTACGTTTGTTGGACAGTGGAAGAATATTCATGGATGCTTGCATTTGAACGTAGTAGTTTTGTTAAGACATTGGATGGTTGATTAAATAAAATCAACCTCTGCTTTAATACTATGATCTTAAATATAATTAGCTCTGCTTTCATACTATCTTAAATAAAAGTAGCTCTTAATCCTAATACTATCATTTAAATCAATACCAAAAAACAGGATTACATAACTTAAGTGAGGTAGGAAAGAGATCAATTATAAATTCTATATTTTTAATTTCTGAGCCTCAGAACAGTGATAAATTATAAAACCAACTGCCTTTGCGAAGTAATTTGGAATTGGCACATCCTGCCAATATGAACTAGAAGTGCTCTTCACACTTCACTCATACAACCCACGGCTTGAATTGGAACACTCTACAAACCTGACCCTTTGCCTCACACAACCGAGGAGACTGACTCTTCCTCAAAGGTAGGTCTTAACTAGAGTATAGACTCAAACATCCGAAAATGGCATTGGATGCATGGGCTCCCTGTTACAGTCCGATTGAGGTCGGTGAATCAAAGCTATAGGAAAACCTACCTTCCATGTCACAACTCTGTGGCCATCTCCAACCCACTGTTCTCTATTGTCCCTCACCTTCCACAATTATTAATAAAAAAACAAAAAAAAAAACCAATAATAAAAACAAAAAAAACCTGCTTGAAGTACCCTAATTTGCTCTATAAATTTATAAACTTTCATTGAACATCTCCAACCCAAACATAGTCTGGAAAAGGGAGAGTTAGATAGAGACAATTGCTACCATGTGTATTTTTACCCGCTATGATGCAAAAGTTTAAGGACAGCAACGAGATCCTGCAGTGAAATCGGTAAGATTTACTCACAACACACCCATTGTATACTATTAACTGCATGATGATTCAATTTGACCTGCGTTTTGTTGTTAGCATTTTACGCATGCAGCTACAACTGCATTGATAGTTTTGGCATTTGTCAATCATCATCTAGATCAACTATGGCATCAAGTCAATCATCATCGTGTGTACTGAATGATCTTGAACTTGACTCGCCAAGTTGTTGGTGTGGTTTGAAAGCGCCATTAAAGATCTCCCGCACCCACAAAAACCCGAATAGGAAATTCTATGCTTGTCCAAATTTCCAGACGGTAAATACTCTCGAACTTGGATTATATCATATTAAAGGTCATGTACAATAAGTTATAGTAACTTGGATATCGTTTTTCCTTAATTGTACACAGGGACAAACAAGATGTCAATTCTTCGTTTGGGAAGATATACTGCAATCAGTACTACGTGAGACTGCCAACAAGACAAGAGAGAATGAACTTCGTCTGAGGGAGGATGCTGTTTTGTTGCGTGAATATGAAGCCCAACAAGAAAAGGACAAACTAAGGGAGAGGGAGACTCTGCTGAAGAATCAAGAAGACGAACTCGGAAGAAGGATGGCCTCGAATAGGATTGGCCGTATTTTGTTGTGTATGTGTTGGATTGTATCTCTTGTTAGATTTTTTGGTTGGTTCTGAATGTGTATCCTATTCGATCTAAATTAGTAAACGTAGTGGAATATTGGGATTGAATTCTCATATTTTCCCAGCCTGTAAAAGCTGTTTTGGAGCTGGGGATAATTTTAGGCTTTGGTAAGATTTTGGAACTTGAATGCTGTATGGCGTGGCAAGATTTGGAAACGTGAACAGCCAAGTAGAAATTCTGAAACATTGCCAGTGCATTGTCTGTAAAGCATTCATACTGAAAATGTCCATGCCCAACAGATCGGGTTGTATAGAATTTTTGTTATTGTTTTGGCTTTGATACAGATTGTAGTGGACGCATATGATAATTTTGTGGTATGGGAAATGTATTTTTAGCACAACTCTGCCGCCGTGAATCCATCCCCTTCCGTCTTACACGTTCCATATAACCAAATACAGCATTGAATTATCATACTCCCCATGAAAAACTGCAGTTCTCTCAACTGGATAAATATAAGAATTTATTTTACCTAACCAAACAAAAAACAACCAATGAATATTGGAATAACAGCAGCGTGAATTCCTCAACCCCTGCGTCGTAACGAAATCAACCTCAAACACCAAATTAGGAGGGCAACATCCCCCAAAATAATGCAATCTTTCAGGATCCAGCAATGTAAAAAAAAAAAAATTAATTCCCATTTGCGAAATATTAACTACAATAGTACCTGTATATCCCACTTCCCCTTGAATGGAAGATATTTATGGTCACTATAAATAGGACAAAACTTACTGAATAATTTACATGGCAATACCTCTTCTTTCAACGTGAACATAAATAAATATTAGCTACATTGTACCTGTATATACAACCCAATCATCATACAAAAGTTCTTTATTGCCCACAAAAGTTCTTTAGTTACAATGGACATATATGAAAGGTCTACAATCATTTGCCCACAACGCAAGCTTGAAGTAACTCAACCCTATTATTATGAGTGGAACTTCTAATAACCTCCATACAAAGTATAAGCGCAGTTACAATAACAGAGCCTCTTGTAAAAAAGTCAATACATCATGTCCCCTCCACTCCACCCAATTAACCAACGATGGAAACCTTGCAAGCTTCCTATTCTCAACATGCTTGCAGCACCATATGTTTGATTTTAACATATGGACACATGCATTTCACGCATCCTGCAGAACCTCATTATATCCAGCATTATGGAAGAGAACAAACCACTATTTGTGAGTACACGACCAGTTACATTAACATGCTCAACATAAATTCTTGTTACTATCACCACCCATCGCTAGCAACATTCTTCATCAAATAAAAATAACAAAACCAGCATCAACTTTATACATGGGTTTTCAATAGCTGCAAAACCTCATTATGCACCTATCCATCTAAGTTGATCATGGATATCCACTTCATATAGACATGTCAGTTACAATATCTATTCTCCACTCCCTATACATATCGTCTTACTCGAGGTATTTAGGCTTTTTCAATACCTACTGTACAATATAGTCATAGGATGCATTTACTCAGGTCACTATACAAAATCCCCCAACCATACCACGCACACGGATACCATGTGTGAAAATACCTCTATTTCCAGACCTGTACAAATTTAGCATAGTTGATCTGGATCCCAAAAAGCCACCCATTTCCAAAAACTGCAATAATAGACCAACATTACCAAATTAGCATGCAAAGAAGAATTAGAACAAGTCACAATAACAGAACACCATGTAGCAATATAAAAAATGTAACATGCAGAAATATTCAAAGGATATTATGATCCCAACGCAAGCTTGTGTTTTCCCCGATAAATATAACATATAGTGTCATTGGTATGTTATGTTTGACGTCATAATGGTCGGAGCTTCAGATAATATTCGCTACACTCCCCACAATTCAATGCAAAGGTAGAAGACCAAGATGATGATGCTCATCTCTCCCACAAAATACAACACTGCATGTGCACAACCATAAAACTGTTAAAGGCTGGAAAATCATGTACCCAACACCAAAGGAGTTCCTGGAGGTGCCAGAGGGAATTGGATTATATACATGCATAGAAAAAGGATAAATTAGCAACTTAAAGGTCTAATTTTTATACCCACCCAACAAATGCATTCTTGCACAATAAATGCATTCGTTGACAATAAAGCATACTGAATGGATGCTGGATGTAATGGAGTAGTAATGGAACATATGGGGGAAAAAAACATGCAGTCTCCAACTGCTGGAAATTTTCTCCCGCATAGCAAAATTGGAGAAAACTTACCGACAAGTGCCAACCAATCATGGATACTGCAAACATTTGTGAAACTAGTAACCAAAATTCTGTTAGTGTATATGCTAAAGTCCATGGGGCAAGATTGGCGTAGCCTGAAGAGATAGCACAATGATGCCAATTAGTAGAATATATTGATTGCTCTTGCATTGATAGTAAGGGAAATATAGACCCTAAGTACGTACATAATACCTATGCTCAAACCTGCTCAGTGGCTGGAGGTGTTACTTGTGTTAGATTACTACACTGGGTTGGGAGCACAACCTCGTCAATACCACCGGCAACTTCTTCTGCTGGCATAGGATGGCCCATTTGGTCTTCCTCCACAAATATTCTCTTATAAGTCTAAAATGGAAAATAGAAAATTACCCATTAGGACCAAATCAGCTGTGTACGAATAGAACTTCCTACACATAAAATTCTTGATATTTACGTGAAAGTACCTGTTTCTTCTTTCGCTTCCTCCCAGCCTTCTCGACCATTGGGACCTTTCTCCGAGTTGGCGGTCTCCCCTTCCCACGAATAACAAGTGGACTTAATATTTTCTTACCTCTATCGGCATCGACAGTCGATTTCAACCTCGTTGATCCTGACTCAGCCTGTAATCCTACTACCTTCTGCTCAAACTCTTCCAACAGCTGAAAGAAAGAACTAACATGCTCATCATTCCATGGTACACGTCGAGCAAATCGTAGACATCGTTTAACAACAACGTCATGCCGCCGTGAATCCGTATTGGCCCGACAATCATCATAGCTACTCTTAACCAGCCTGTAAGATCTCTTTATGTCTTTCCTCCATCGATCTAAGACATATTTATCTGGCACGTGATGAATGTACTTCAGTTGACAGACTTTAAATGCATGCCTACAGATAATCCCCCTCATTTCAAACAAGCCACAAGTGCATTTAATTTCGAATTCCTCTTCATTCAAGTAAACGTTGTATTTCACAATTTTGGTTTGTCCATCGGGGGTGGAAATCTCTTCGAGCACCTCGAAAGTGGAAATGCTGCCTTGTGTGCTGACAAGCGAAGGGTTACATAAAAGCATCCCCCAAACCTCGGATTGAACCTCTTTAAATTTAGCATTTGTATACAATGATTGGAACTGTCTCTCAATTTTGAATGACGAAACACATGGGATCGTTTGGTTACACGATTGGAAATCAGCTGCCGTCTCCGTCTCCACCTTCTTCCGCAAAGCATTGTCATATTGATCGACAAATTCTTTCAACGTCGTACCGGAATGGACATATCCGTCGAAGAAGGCGTTCATGCTTTCAGACCGCTGGGTAGTGCTCATCCCTGCCCAAAATACACCTTTCAAATAAACCGGTACCCAAAAAGACCTCTCCGTGTACAACCCCTCCAACCATGCATTTCCCATTAGGTCATACTTATTCATTAGCTGCTGCCACTTCTCCTCAAATTCATCACAAGTCTGTGTGTCATAGACTGCATTCTGAATGTTGGCCTTCAACCCTGCGTCGTAATCACCGTGGGATCCCAATTTCTCTGGCAATTTCAGCATTATATGCCAGAGATAGTATCTATGCCTTGTTTGCGGGAATACAATACCAATGGCATTCTTCATTGCACGGTCTTGGTCTGTTATGATGGCTTGAGGTGCTCGTCCGTTCATGCATTCTAACCATGCTTCAAACAACCAAACAAACGTACTTGTATCCTCGCTTGAAATCAACCCTGCCCCCAGGAGTATGGACTGTCCATGATGGTTGACTCCAACGAAGGGAGCAAACGGCATTCCGTACCTATTTGTTAGGTACGTAGTATCAAAAGTGATAACATCTCCAAAAACCGCATATGCTGCCCGACTTCGTGCGTCAGCCCAAAACACATTCCTGACTCTAAACTCATCATCCACATCCATGACGGACACAAACCCATCATTCATTTTCCTCATTCTCGTAAAGTAGTCATTCAGTGCTTCACCACCCCCTTTACCCATTCTTAAATATCTGGCTTTGTCGATATAATTCCTGCAATCTTTCTCTTGGAACTCCAAATTCTCAAACCCCCCAGCTTCAGTCACAAGTGCTTGGAAATTTTTATTCATCCGAATACCCGCTCTGTCATTCAAGTCGAGCATCCTCTGACTGTATTCATCTAAAACTCTGTGAGATCTAAAGAATCTAGATTTCTTTGGGCTAACAGTACTATGGTTGTGAAGCAGCTCAACACTGGTCAACACCCATTCACCATTCACAACCCGAGCATTTACTTTTGCCTTACAATCGGTTTTTGTCGTTGCTCGGGGCTTAGCTAAATTACTATAGCTAGGATAATACCTTCCCCCACGTGCACAACCAATCGTCACATATTTGGCATTCCCATCTAGATCTCTCTTTGTCCGTTTGATAATCACACCAAAACCCTCTTGTTTGGCATATCGTTTGTAATACAGCAAAACCTCATTATCAGATGGAAATTTCATACCAGCTGTTGGAGGGTCAACTTTCTCATCATCATCTGATAGATCATTCATCCCCTCCGCATCTGGCGATTCAGTTATTTCAGGTTCAGTTTCTGTACAAATAAATGGTTACCCATATTAGGTTTCCACAATATGGCATGGGATCTTAACTCGTATGAATAAACGTGTACCTCCAACATGTATTTCAGTTGTTGAATGTGGGTAGGGCCTGCTTGGTCCGCACGGTGGCATAGTTGAATGCTGTATTTTCCTTACTGTGTTAATCAGTAAGGAAAATACGGAGGTAGAAGAAAAAACAGAGGAAATAGACTGAAGTGAACTACCTGAGTTGTATTTTCAACTCGTCTCGACTCATCAGGATTACTCGACGTAGGGGATGGCATGGTTGGTCCAAAGGGTGGCAATGAGGAATACTGCAGTTACCCACAATGCTCAACATGTGTTAGAATAACTGAAACCCACGCACGCACTAGTCTAACGGCAAATGCATTCATGGGAAATATAGAGTTACAACAAAATAATGACACTAAACACTTGCGTCGAATCTTCAGCTCCTCTCAACTCCTCAGGAATACTCAACAGAGGGGATGGACACGGAGGTGCAAAGGTTGGTTTGGCGAAGGGGGGTGGCATCGCAACCCCCTGCAGTTACCCACCCACAGTGTTAATATATCAAACACACGCACGCACAAGAAATAAATAACGAAGAAATTTAAATAAATAATAAAAAATATTAAAGGTCAGTTTGAGGTGAACTACCTGCATGGTTTGGGGTTCACCTCGGCTGAACTCCTCCGGATTACTCGACGGAGGGGATGCCAACGAAGGGACAAATGGTGGCATTGCGAAGGGGGGTGGCATTGCCACATACTGCTGTTACCCACCCCACAGTTAGAAATGCTCCAAACCCGCTCCCAAACCATAAATTAAAAATAAAAACATCATTAATTAAATTCAAGAAAATATTAAAGATGAGATTGAGAAATACAAACCTGCGTGGTATGTTCACCTCGGCTGAACTCCTCCGGATTACTCGACGGAGGAGATGGCATCATTGGTCCAAAGGGTCGCATTGGCACATACTGCACGAACTCTGACTATGTTAGAAGAACCCAAACCCACGCACGCACTCATACTGAAAATTTTTTATAAAATTGTTGCAAGATCCGAACCTATCCTCCTACCTGGTTTGTATCTTCATCTCGACCCAACTCCTTCGGCTTACTCACCATTGAGGATGCCATGTTTGGTCCAAAGGGTGGCACTGCGACATACTGCAGTTACCAACCCACTGCGTTATAATAACTCAAACCCATTCCAGAAAATTAATATATATATAGGAAAAGGTAAAATAACTTTACCTGGCTACCCCAAGCATATGGATATGGAATTGGAAATGTATTTGAAGGCATCATATATGGCGGATTATATGGATTTACAGTACCATAATATCCCTATAACATACAAAAAAAGCACCTTTAATGGATTAAGTAAATGTAACAGGAAAGTTTTTGACAACACAATAGAATCAAATAACCTGTGTGTATCCTACATGGGTGGTAGAAGTCGACGTAGATGGCCTGGGTGGCCTTCCATCTTCCTCTTTGCCCATCACGATTGTTGAACTAAGAATTGGGAACAAGAATAATGCATCAACATAAGAAATCCCTCAACCACCACATTACCCTAATCAGGCAACTGCAACATGCATTCAAACTATAATGTCAGAAAAATTAAAAATAACCAGGAAAAATGCTATCTAACCCTCATAATCAAACCTCATAACCTAATTAGGCATACTCCAAGTACAGAAAATAAACACCCCTAATTAGATGTTCAAGAGCTTGCCAAAAACTGCCCAAAAACCTCATTACAAGTTGTCCCATTCAAGAGTAAAAAGATCACTTCTAAATGCGATAAGCAAGCTAACGGATATCCAAGGCAGGATTTTTGCCTGCTAAAACAGATTCTATGTGCCATGTCAAACCAAATTAGTCAAATTCATGGGAGGCCCACTATGTATTATTTATGGTTTTTTCCTGCCAATATTTTTGTTGCACAGTGCACACACACACACACACAACAGAAGAAGAAGAAGAAGAAGAAGAAGAAGAAGAAGAAGAAGAAGAAGAAGAAGAAGAAGAAGAGGCTGTAAATGAGTTGGGGAAATTTAAAGATAGATGGGGTCATGGGTTTTTGATTTCCCTCTCAAAAGAGCTAAACGAAGTCAGTCCTTGCCTCCTTGTGATTATGAATAACAAAATTTCAACAAGAAGAAAGGAAAATCATGTTAATCAGGTGGGTCCTCCATTCAATTGACAATTTGTTATTCCCTCCATTCCAATCTCATGCATCAACAAACACAAAAGCAGCATCATGATTATCACAATCAATCTCATTTCATAAAAACCGAAATGATCCATACTGACTTTCACCTCTCAGGTGCCAAATAAAATCACAAACTATGAGTTAAACTAAACAACACCTACTTTGGCATACAGCTAGGTACATACATCACCTACAATTTCTAAACCATTAAGCTTCAACTGAGCCTCCAGAATCGGACTTAAAGTCCATGTCTAATTCTGTTCTACACATTTATAGAAGGAAATATTTCGAAATTCCCCATATTGTTAACCAAAACATCATGCCGTAAATGCCATGCACCTTCAAACAGCAAGGGAATCAAAACCCTATAAACATGCAGCAAACCCTAACACAATTATAAGCAACAGATCAAAAAAATTCGAATTCATCACTTTAACACCAGAACATCAACCTCTTCGACAGACCCAAATATTTACTTCCAACAAATATAAAATTCTCCTTTAATACTAAACGTAATAACAGAAGCTTCGAGAAAAGGCAAAATTTTTCATACATATATTGAATTAATCGACGCTTGAGGAGGGACTTACGGTGGAGGAGGGACTTACGGAAATATAGCAGCCGGAGCTTGGTGATTACCACCACGGATTGCTGCCGACGTTGATAGTGGACCCGATTCCCTTCTCTTAGAACAGTTCCGCTCGGTTCTGTTTGTGCCGCTCGACTTCCGTCGACAGACGTGGACCACCTTGCCCACCGCGACCGGGGTTCTGCAATAACTCAAACCCAGCCGACCGACCCAACACCGTGCCGGAATGATGGACCCACACGGTGCCACAGTGCTGCAACAACCCCCTTTCCGGCGTATTTTTCACCTGCTGTGTGGCCAGCGCCGCCCAGCGCCGGCCAACGTTCGACTTCACGGAAAACGACCGGGGGGGGGAGGGGGGAGGACGCGGGAGAATACAGCACAAATGAAGAACGCGGGGGGGGGTATGGAATTGAAATCTAAAATCTGACCAAAACGCCCGCGTTTTCCCTAAAAAAAATAAAAAATAAAAAATAAAAAATTGCCACGTAGGCGGAGTGGGGAGGTTGCGTGTACAGTAGGTCCTTGTATAGAAGAACTCTTATTAAAATAAGTTCCATACTCAAATAGAGTATAAAAGAAAATGAGCTGGCGCTTCGAGTTTAGCTGGGCCTGGCTTGTGGGGCATATAGAGGCTGGCTATGCATCGCTTGAATTCCCATCCTTGTTTTGTTATGGCATATACAGGAGGACCCACCACAATGTTGATTCCAAGCTGTCGACATCAGCTTAAAGGAAAACTCCTCTTAAATCCATAATTCCTCGGACTTCAAATTGGCCAGGGAAAGATAGAGATCAACACCAGCAGTATTTGGGTATATGAAGAGGTGGCTAGGAAATGAGATACTGCAGAATTTAGGAATTAAATTGAGTCAGATGGGATTGTAGCAATGACTCTTTCTAGTCTCTCTTTCATGTTGACTTTGCCTGATCTGCCATTTGTCCAAGTATACAGACTGCCACTGAAACAAATGTCAATGAGCTCGCAGCCCATGTTGATTAATAGTTGTTGAGACTGCTAGAACACCCAATTTTTTAATCGCTCTAGAACAGATCGAGTTGAAATCACAAACAGCAAGGCAATGGTAATTCACATATTAATTATCTTTTGCACAATCTCAAAGAACAAAAAAGAAAATTTCTTGAAAGAAAGTAAGACATACATACACTCAGATATAATCATCCATTAAAACCAGGTGCCGAAAATCATTACATAACTTGTTTTAAGTATAGGCACGAGGGTGCGCCAAGAGGTAGGCCTCCACAACTTCGTACATCCCTATGGCTCTGTCCTTTCCAAGCTCAATATCCTCTTCTTTGATCTCTACACCTTCTTTTGCTTTGTATTCACTGCTCAACTTACAGATACATCCTCCTCTGCCATATCCCTCAAACTTCACCTCATAGGTAATATATTCAAGCTTGTCCATTAAAGCATCGCCTTCGATCAAAGTGTGCTTGCATGTGAACTTCTCCTCATCAATTGCATCAATCCTGTGCCTCACATATTTGAAAGGACTTGCTGCATATTGTAACAAACAGACCATTTTTATCACGTTACAACTAACATATCTACATATTTGTTTTCAAAATACAGAGTTTGCTAAATTACCTTCAGTGAAATTGATCTGTTTGATGCTCCCAGCCTCTCCCTGGCCTTCAACAAATTCAATACTCTTTATGGATGAGAACATGAGCTTGGGGCAGATGTTGTGGGAGTCCAGGATCAAGGCCTTGAACATCCTGTCCGGAGTAACCTGAGTTGCAAAAGAATGGTTGATTTTGATGACACCCATAACTGCTAACACTATGAACCAAGGGCAATGCTAAGGAAAAGGAGATGAAATGAAGGGGATCAGTGAGGGAATAGTATTGAGAGGGGAACGGGAAGACCTTATTTTTGTAGCTATGCAGAAATTGGGGAGAGGGTAGGTGGCTTTGGCTTGACTTTACTATATGTAATATTGGTCTATGTTCAAAGTCCAATGTGGTGTTAAATATATAATATGAACCTGAACTCTTTGTGAAGTCGACCAGATCAACACGGGATGGAAGAGTTCTTTTTAAGAAAGAAAAATATCCAGGGCCACGAGTAGTGACACGGAGTGTCCATGATTTCAGATTAGGTAGGCCGGTTTCAGCAGGAAAAGAAAAATATTTATGTTGGGTAATTTGGACCAAATTAGAAGAAAAATATATTAACACTAATAAGATATATATTTCTCCCTCATGTACTAGGATTGGGAGTAATAAATTATAAGGAAACATCACACTGTCTCGGGTAAATGGGTTGGTTGTTTTATTTATTTATTTTTATGGGAATCTCTTTTTGACATCCAATTTTGGTCAGTCCAAAATTGAAAAAAAAAAAAAAAAATTCTTTCAAGTACAAACAGCACATGAAATGGTTCCTAGCCTCTTAATTTATGGAGTGATATATCGGTTTGAACAGATATATCGGTTTGAACAGCTATAACGCAACTTCGATATCTTATTTTCAATTTCCGTTGAGAGAATGAAAGAAAAAGAAGTTAATTAATATTATTAGTTCATTCGAAACTTTAAATCAATGCAAAATGAAACAACCACAGGAACCATGTTTATGTTGGCTAGCTCTCATCCAAACCAGGCTTTGACTTTCTCGAGGGAGTATAGCTTTTTTGGAAGAAACAGTGCATGATTACACTAATTAACACCCACAATCACTGGTGACTGAGAATTATTACAATGCCAATACATGGCGATTACAGACAGATAGACAGATAAAAGCATAAGCCACACCATTAAGCAGAATTATAATAAGAGACTGGTTGAAAGAGCACTAGTATTCAAGAAAAAAAACAGTGCGGATTAAGCATAGGCATCAGGGTTTTGGAGGAGATAGGGTTCTGCAACTTTGTACATCCCCAGTGTTTTCTCTTTGCCAGCCTTGATGTCCTCTTCCTTGATCACAATGTCACCCTTGGTATGGTACTTTTTTGTCATCTTATTTTTACTGCCACCATCTGGTGTTGGCTCGTATTGGACCTCATGAGTAATGAATTCCAGCTTCTCAGCCAATGCATCACCTTCGATCACAGTGTACTTGTATGAGTAGTTCTATTCATTCACCTCATCAATTTTGGTCTTAAGTGTGCTCAATTGACTACCTGCATGTATAACAATCTTGTTACATTCATGATCTCCAATATTACAGTTATCTTACTGTATCAATTCGACATTATCCATCAACCATTGAATTTTTTTTGTTTAGAGGAATAAGAGTTGATCTAATGCTGTATGAGTAATGTCACATCAACAGTCTGATAAAAATGAGATGAGAATGCAGTATATAACATAATTCTTCTTGTTAAAGATGTGAAATCATGTAATGATAAAATAACATATGCTAGCTTGGTTACCCTCGGCGAAAGTGATCTGCCTGATGCTACCAGCGCCTCCATCCCCTTGAGTGAATTCAATGCTTTTAATAGCCTGTGGGATGAGTTTTGGGATCAGGTTGTGAGCATCAAGGATCAGGGCTTTGAACAATCTGGCTGGAGTGATGGGGGAAGTGTACTCGTCTGTATATGTGATCACATCCATGATATCCTAAAGGATTAAAACTAGCTGGGAACTTTTAACTTCTAAAGAGGATGGGTTGAGAGTGTTGAGTTTCTTGAACTTGACAGGGGAATATAGCAGGGAAATGGTATTAATAGTTTGAAGTCAAGGCACTCTTGTTCCCGGACTTGTGTCCTTTTCGGTTGTAAGTCTTTGTCATGGTGTGCGTTAGATTAAATGACTATAATCTAAACGGGGCCTTAGCCTCCTTGGCCACCTTACGCTAGGAAAATACGAACACAAAGTTCAAAATTATGGATCTCGATGGCCTATGTATGACACCCTTTCGGCTTGGGGACAGTTGCGCAAATGTACAAAAAGTGGATCTAAATAATCCAAAGCAACGGAACATGCATGTACAATGAAGGGATAAATGCCGGCAGCATGAGAAAAAAATCTAGGAGAATTGACAGTGGCATCGCTGCTAATTGAGGTAAACCGTAAAAGGCATGTTGTTCTTTCGCAATTGACATCTTCACTGTAAATACGCCATCAAGATGTTTGCAGTTTCTGCTTAATCCGTGGGATATCGTGCATGTACGAGAACATGTTATGTACTGTTATGAATATATTAAGAGTTTTTCTGTCTCGCATTTCACTTAACTTCCATTATCTTTTAGGTGGCATACATCCATCCATCCTGTAATTTTTGAAGCAGAAAGGAAAAGACACAAGAATATTATCTTATGAACAATACAATTTCAATTCTAAAATGGCAGAAAAATGTGATAATCGTCGTAGTGTCATGGTTGGGGTTAACCAATGTGGGTGGCATGTTGCTGCATCCTGTCGCCACAGCCGGTGCAGCCTTGCTAGGCTGCAAAATATCAACCTCCCAATCAGATCGCATACCCTCACCGTTAAAGGATTGTGTTGATGGAATGCGAGATCTTGTACCTTTCTCAACCTCTTTCACTTTATACTAATGTGACATTGTCTATCAATCATTAAATAAACTTCTTTTCTAAAAATAAAAAATTTAAAGACTGATGGATAATGAAGAGCATAAGGATAGCATATATAGCATTTTGCTTCTTGCACTAAATTTTGGCACAAATGCCCAACAATTCTCACACTCACAAAAGCATTAAATAAGGAAATCTTATAAGTTATGATAACAATAAACTAATACAGATATGAAAGAAAATCACCACTAAAACTTGATCAAATCATGTTCTTGACCGTTCATATCCACTACGGTGCTGAATTTTCAAGGAATGATAGAATTGATTGACAAAAAGTTCGAGGAAAAACAAACCCATTCGAAATACTGATCTAGAACACAACTGTATCAAGCATGGTTCCCAGGGTTTGGATTATATTTGACGACATCAAGTTGGAGACATGCTCTTCAAGGTGCTTCTTTGCATCCTGTCTGCCCACGTTTGCTATTGCAAGCTTTTCTGGTGGCAACTCATCTTCCTCCTGCACTGCCTTGTTGTATTTAATAGCTAAGTTCAGCATCTCCTGCACATGCCAAAACAAAAATGCATAATCACATGAGATTTAGCAGTATATAACACTGACAGCCACCCTACAATGACCATCGAGGGCCACCCTTGGGCACCTCAAATTAGACCCCCCAAAGTGGTGGCTGTGGGAGCTACCCTGCTGCCCCATTTTCTTTTCTTTTTTTCAATTGATTTCTTTTAAATATTTATTTTGATTGCGTAGTTTTTAATTTTTTCTAAGTTGACTATTATAACGTGTCCTCTTTTGATTGGTTATGATGTGCCACATCAGCATTTTCCATCACTGAACCAACGGAATTGTATCAGAGGAACCAGTTTGAAGTATCACCCAAACCCCTGGGGCTAGTTTTCAAACACCCAAACCCCTGGGGCTAGTTTGATACTTTTTCAAACCAAAGGTACCAATCTGTAAAAAGTCCAAACTGCAGGGATCTAAACAGTAATTTTCCCTAACATATATATGATATGTATAATCACTTACAAAAATATTTGTTAGATATGATAGGCATGAGAATCTCCTATTCTTTCTTTTCTGATTATTATTTATCAAAACTGATAAACTACCCCAATCCATCCTTGAATCAGCCTTCATTCCCCACCCCCATTAAACTAAACATATAATAAATAAATTTATTTTCTTTCCTGATCTAACAATCTATATGTTCAAAATCCTTAAAATTAAGCATAGGATAGGACTTACTTATTAAAAAAAAAAAAAAAAAAAAAAAAAAAAAAGCAAAGGACCATCATCATTATCATCAAAATAGATGTAACCATCATCATCTTCCTCATATACTTTATATAATACCATTCTAGACAAATAGGAATAATTAAAACTGATAGTTATACAAAGCTTTTAAGGAACTACAAAAGCAAGCTTTTTGCAGTTTAAGCTCATAAAAAGAAGCGCCAAATAAGTTCCTGTTCCCTTACCTGAACAGTCTGCTCATTAGTTTTAGAATGAGTATCAAATCGCTTAAGTGTCAAGCCATCAGTCCATTTCTTCTTATGAAGGTTAAGCAACATCTTCTCCTCAAGTTCATTTTTCCTGTAATTAATTGCTATAGAGTAATAATGCCGATTTAACCCGTGGATCAATGCCTGAAAAAAGCATCAAAAGGGGTCAAATCACTGAATTGTAAAGAAAAGCTAGACTACAAATTGTTCAGCACTCACTTGAATGGATGGTTTATTAAGATGCCCAAGGTTAGATGTTGTCTGCCGCGGTTCCTGGCCAAGCATCATGGTTTGTGGGTTAATCAAACGAAATGCATCAATCACCACTTTCCCTTTTACACTCTGAATTGGGTCCACAACCACAGCCACAGCACGTTGATTTAAAGCTTCAAAACTCTGCAGAAGATAAAAGGCTCAAGCATGTCAAGCATTTTGCTCTGGATTACGAAAGACAAAAGCCACCACCAAGGAAAAAGAAGGAAAAGAAAAACATCCATACAAACTGTTGAGAGTCCAGGTGCTAAGTGACTTTTAAAATCTAATCATCGAGAGAATTGGAAACATCAAGCTAGATCCAAACAAAATTTATTTTCATCATAATAATCAATTTAATTAACAAATTTGTGTGTATATATATGGTTGTTATTTATTCATTAACAGATAAGGAACACTCGGTGGACAAACTTAGATGTTTTTTCTTTAATACCTTATTTTTGTGGGCTTTGGCCATTGTCTTTAATGGAACTAGAGTCCATGAGTTTCTTGTTTCTTTTTCTAGTTCTCAACTTGTAACTAGGTTCGGTATTTGTATTCTTCCTGTGTACTTGGCTTTTCCTTGATATTTGTCTTAATAAAATCTTCTTATTCATAAAGAAAAATAATATTTCATCTAAACCATAACCATTATATATCAACGTAATCACAACCTATCTTTCCTAAACTAAACAAGTTAAAAAAAAATAAACTGATGAAAAGCCGACAAGACTCCACAATTTTGAGTGAAAAAGACATGCTCCACACATTCACTCTTGTAGGATGCTCTTTCACCTCAACCTTATCTTTTGCCTGCTCCATTTCCATCTATCCCTTCTCGTCCCTTTCTTTTTTCTTTCCTTTTCTTTTTTTCTTTATATATATATATGTGGGTGTCCGGGCCAGCTTGTGCGCACCTTAAATAATTCCACGGGTCCCTGAGGCCTGAAGTTAACGGCCAGGTAAACCTTTAGTGGCACTGAGGGGACTCCAACTGGTGAACATTGGGGAGCAAAACCAAGGCCTGACCAACTGAGCTACCCCTCAGGGTTATCCCTTCTCTTCCATTTCTCTCCCTTTCATTCTCATTCTCTCTCCACATTAAGTAAATCCTAAATACCACTCCCAATTAAATTAAATGCAGTGAAAGCTCAGCCAAGGAGCAGAGGTTTGGGGCCCTTTCGATGAAGGAGAGGTAGTGATGTATTGATGGAGCTAAGAGATGTTGAAAACCAGGGGTGTGGAGATTGAGTGAGTTTAGACTTTGTCAAATGGATGGAAGGAAAACCACAGGGAGGGAAGAACAAAGGAAGAGCCATAGAAATAGAGCAATGGTGAAGGACTTTGACCTTCAGCAGAATTTAGGGAGATGAAAAAAGCTGTCAGAATCGTTGGGACAGTTATAATAATGCCAGTTTACACATTTGGATCAACATTCGAAAAGTTATGAATGGGTATGACCCCGCTTCTTTTAGGCAATACATTGCAGTTGAATAGGTCCAACCACCCATCCAGTTCATTATTTAAATCCATAATTATAGAGGTAAGTTGAGAATGTTTCTATAAAACCATTAACATTTTCTTCATAACAGAGACACGTGCCCTCATTTGTATTAAACATAATTTATTTATTTATTTAGATAAGATTTGTATTAAAACATAATACTTTTGCTTTCATGAAGGTTTTTTGATAATTTAAGAGAATACCAGATGTCAATGTAGGTTAGAGTACAACAGGAAAGAGCAAGAACAAGAATGAGGTGAAGCATAAACAAATAAATACGAAAGAAAAAACTAGACAACCTGCTGTGTGTTTATGTCCACTCCTGAGAGCCAACATCCAAATCCAGGATGTGAATGGTACCACCCAACAACCATCTCTGGTCTACAATATCAAGCAAAAAAAAACAATATTAAGCAGAGAAAAAGGACCATATACGCCAACCAAGGAAAGGATATAATCTATTGATGCATGTTAAACATGGAAGCATTGATATCAGAACTTAAAATCTAAAGAAAATGCCTTATTCTTAAATATGAAGAATTCATACAGATGTGCAATTCGAAGCATTGATTTGGATCCCCATACTTATACAAACATAAGCATTAACATATAAGAGCCAGTATAAGATGCAAAAGTTCTTTCAAGTTCCAACATAGAGGGATTGCAAAGAAAACAAATTTAGCTCCTTTACAAACTTATCTCCCCTCCTCCTCCATCAATTACTCTTCTTAAAGTGATAAAAGCCTCTAGTTGGATAGCGTTTGAGGGTAACGGGAGTGGAGAAAATCTCCAAAATTATAATCTCCCAGCCTTTTCCATTGCCCAAACAACCCAAAAATAGAATTCCAATAACACAATAGCCACCTCATAGTGCAAGACAAAAATCAATTGACTTATCTCTTCTATGAAAGCAGCACCAATTCATCACAATAATCTTCCTCTTCTTTGAATATTGTAAGATAATTAAGCACTCTGCCCAGTTTGGATACAAAAGCCCCCCAACTCATCTCAACTCATCTCATCTAAATCATTACAACTTTCTCAAATTCCCAAACAAAATATAATAATCAATTCAACATTTTCAAATCTCAAAACAATAATAATATTAAAAAATAATATTCTAACAATATTTTATTCAACTTTCATCTCACTTCACTATCCAAACCTCGCCCTATAACAACAAAAACTACCTTGACCACCGTCAATTTCCTTTCGTACCACAATCCACAATCTAGCAAGTCCTACTCTTGCTATTCTTTTAACTAATATCACAAGTAAAGGACAAACAATGATTTAGACTAACTGCCGTCTCTCCTCTACAAGTGGCCAGGTGAACAAAGTTAAGGTTATGAGTTACCTAACGTAGATTAAAAAAAATAAGCACAATATGCAAGACTCGCATTTCAATTTACCAGCATGGTCTACCAACACACACACAGCAGTTCAAACACAACTTCTAGAGAGCTTTCAATTCCATGAAGAGTTATCTTTTAGTTCCTATCAAGCAAATCAATTGAATCAAGAAAGCACATGTCATGTCGTGCGCATAATTAACCGGGATAATTCATATTTTCATATTGAAGTATAAATAAACAGGATCTTAAAAAATATAATTTAAAAGAAGAAATTACCGTCCAGTCTGTTTAAGCATATCAAGCATGTTAGTCTGGAAGACATGATCCACGGCCTCGACACTAACCCCAGTACCGCTTTGTGGCATTGCGAAGACATCCACAACACGAACAGTATACTCGTCCACAAACTCCCCCAGCATCAAGCCCATGACCTCCATGGGAACCCCAGCTCTTCCTATCATTCACATCCAATCAGGAAATTAAAACAAAAATTCGACATCCAACTCCCCAAATAGGCCCCAAAAGCTAAAGCAAATCCTAGAGAAAACCTAGAACTAAGAATCAGATAGCCCTGGGGTTTAAAATCCAAGTGACAAATGGAAAAAATTCACAAAGCCAAAATGGGCTCAGATTAGAGTCTTCAACAAGTCCAGATTCGAAAAGGCTCAACTAAAACAGAGAGAGAGAGAGAGAGAGAGTAGTACCGTGCTTGAGCATTTTGAGGAGGGCGAGGGAAGAAATATAGACCTGCTCAGACGAATCGAGGGTAGGAGAATCCGGCGGGGGGTGACCCAAAGCGCCACTGGCACCGGCGAACATTCGCTGCAACCTCTCCATGCCCGACATATCTGCTTCTTTTCTTTTGCAGCAAGTTCCGTTTACTTCACTGTTTATTTACGGACGGTGATAGCGGGCCGCTGGGAAAAATATGGAGAATTTTTTTTTTAACATCTTTAATTATTAAAAAATACAATTTAATTAATACTTATTTTTCTGATTACGTAAAAATAAATAAATTAAAAAAATTAAAATACATAAGTAATAAGATTAAAGGGTAAATTTGAAAAGCTTTACTAGCATTTCCCTTTATTTATATTTAAAATCACAAAATAAAATAAATATAATGAAAAAAATCTAAAAGCAAGCATGGTTTGCTTTTAGACCGGCCAGAGCTAACGTGGCTAACTCGTGGAATTAATGAAGTAGAGCTTTTTGGATTGGTTGGTTTGAATTCAGAGATAAAATAAGATGATTTTAGATGAAAGTTTAAAATTAATTATAATATTATTTTTTAATAATATTATTATTTTGAAATTTAAAAATTTTGAATTGTTTATTATATTTTATGTAAAAATTTAAAAAAATTATAATAATAAGAAGCGATGAGATAAAACACTTTTTGAATCCAAACGACTCTCTAAGACACACTAATTGCTTAACCATTATGTAAAAGAATGGGAAGAACTTTTATGTATCCTAACACACATTAATTCCAATAATTTGTGGTGTTAAATAAAGTATAGAAAGGGAGAAAAGAAGAGTTGCAATCTCATGTGTCATGTTTATTTGGCACTGCATGATTTTAATCTAGGCTATAATTACCTTTTTGAGGAATAGCTGAGCAAAGTAAGGTTGTGCATGGTGACTCTGAAATACTTGAACTGACTCTATGGATCCTGTATGGACTGCTCCGCCCTCTTTTTTTTTTTTTTTGAAAGATAAATTTCATTGATAAAACTTAGACCATACATGAATTGTCTTTCATTATAGCATTTTTTTTTATCTCATTTGGACCATCTTCTAACCATACATTTTCACAAACATCCTTAATAGCTATCTTAGCTATTGTGTGGGTAGCGTTGTTTGCAGACCTTTGAACAAAAGAGAGTCTCCAGACTGGGTGTAGCTCCATCAGGTTCTGTAAGTCCTCTATCTCTTGACCAAGCCACAAGTTGTCTTCATTCTTGGAATTGACTAAGTCTATTACTACTTTGGCATCCCCTTCTAATACCCCTTCTAATACAACTTGATTCAGTTCTAATTTGCTGCAAAGTTCCATGGCTCTGTGTAAGGCAAACACTTCAGCTTGAAAAGCAGGAAGAACATGTATTTTAGGGGTTGTCAAAATTGCTTGTAAGCCCCCTTTAAAGTCCCTCACTATAATTCTCATCCCCATGCTCTCATTGTTTTTGTCAAAAGCTGCATCAAAATTTACTTCGAAGAAAAGTCACTCAGGTGGTTTCCAGGGCTGGCTGGGTCCTCCTTCTCGACTCCTTGCTGCACTGATGCTGCTGCTTGGGTTAATCTCCTTAAGAGTAGCTATGTCTGCTTGCGCCATAGCAACAATTGTGGCTGGATTCTTGGGCTGGTTTAGAAAAGTATAAGCATTCCTTCTGGCCCAAATGTGGTAGAATAAGACAGCAACCAACTCAATGTTTTCCTGGGATAGTTTCTCAATCATCTTTCCCCATAGTGGTTGAAAATCAGGATCTTTTCCATTTGCTAAACATGCTTGTCTCCCCACCCCAAATGTCTGCTGCATAGGATAGACCCATAAGGCATGCACTATTGTTTCTTCTTCTCTTTCACAAACTGGGCAAAGATTGCTCTCAACAATATTCTTTCTGTATAACCTGTCTTTTGTAGGAAGAATGTTGTTTAAACATTTCCAAATGAGAATTTTAACTTTGCCTGGAACTTCTAATTGCCATAGATATCTCCACAATGAGTTTTTACTCTCATCTATTGAAGGTTCCCCTAAGCTCGTATTTGACAGTTTGGTTTCCAGGAAATAAGCACTCTTGACTGCGTAGGTTCCTCTGTCTGACCCAACCCATATCCTTTTGTCGCTTGCCCATCTCCTACTGATTGGTATAGCTTGGCTTCTTCTTTCCTAAAGACTGATTCCACCAGGTCTACCTTCCAAGAACTACTATCTTTATCTATCAAAGCTTCCACTCTGGTCTCAATGTCCAGAGTATTGATAGGAGTCTGAACCTAGAAGGTCACTGGTCTTGGAAGCCACTTATCCTTCCAAATTCTAATGCCACTTCCATTGCCCACTCTCCAGACCAACCCCTCATTTAGCAGCCCCAAGCTTGACCAGAGGTTCTTCCAGATGAAAGAAGGAGCACCTTTCATCTTTGCATCCATCACATCACAGTTTGGGAAGTATTTTTCCTTAAAGATTCGAGAGACCAACGAGTGTGGGTCTTTTATCATTCTCCATATTTGTTTTGTTAGTAAAGCTCTATTGAAACTGCAGAGATCCCTGAACACCAACCCCCCTTGATTTTTAACTAAGCCCATATGCTTCCAAGTTTTCCAATGGATCCCTTTGCCATCCCCTCCATGACCCCACCAAAATCTGGTCAAGAGTGTTTCAATTTCATTTAAAGGCAAAATTGGCATCTTGAAAATACTCATGGGATAGGCTGGAATTGCCTGAAGCACACTCTTGATTACCACTTCCTTCCCTGCTGAAGATAGAAGGTTGGTTTTCCAGCTGTTGATTCTCTTCCAAATCTTCTCTTTTAAGCTTCTAAAAGTGTCATATTTTGACCTTCCTACCACAGTAGGAAGGCCAATGTATTTGTTGTAGTTGTTGCATCTGGATCCATTCACTTGCTGCAAAATGAAGTCCTTAGTCTCCACCTTGGTGCTGGAGCTAAAAAAAAAAAAAAAACGCTAGTTTCCTTTTTATCTAGAGTTTGGCCCGATGCTTTCTCATATTGGTTCAGAAGTTCATAAATCCGGTACCACTTCACTAGCCTTGCTCTATAAAAAATTACACAATCATCAGCAAAGAGAAGGTGGTTGATTCTTAGTCCACCTCTAGTCAGTACCACCCCCTTGATGTTGCCACTTGATTCAGCCTTGTACAACAGAGAACTAAGCCCTTCTACACAAATCAAAAAGAGATAAGGTGACAAGGGGTCACCTTGTCTTAGTCCTCTCGAGGGAATCATGGTCTCCCTTAGCTCCCTATTAATGACAGTAGAGAAAGAAACTAACTTAACACATGCCATCATAAGGTCAGTCCATTTTTTTTTTCGCCAAAACCCAGCTTAAGCAACAAAGCCTCTAAAAAGTCTAATTCAACCCTATCGTAAGCCTTAAACATATCTAACTTTATGGCCATCGACCCCTCCCTTCCTTTCTGTTTTGATTGCATAGTATGTATTAGCTCATAGGCTGCCATTATATTGTCAGTTATAAGTATTTTGAGGATTAAAACACTCTGGTTCCATGATATTACCTTGTCTAGGACACTTTTCATTCTGTTTACCAAAGCTTTGGATATCAACTTATAAATAATATTACACAGTGAGATTGGTCAAAATTCATGTGTTGAGTAAGGGGAATTTACCTTGGGAATTAAGGCAATAAGGGTATGATTTAACTCCTTTGGCATCTTCCCCAATTTTAAGAACTCCAAAATAGCTTGAGATACATCCTGTCCCACTATCTTCCAACGTTCTTGGTAAAAGCCTGCACTGAAACCATCAAGCCCTGGGGATTTGTACGGGGACATTTACTTAAGTGCATCCTCTACTTCTTTGCTGTAAATTCTCTCTCTAACTTGTTTAACATTTCAATTGTGACCCTCTAATCTATCCCTTGAATACACTAGTTTATGCAGGCTGGACTAGACTGTGTAGACTTGAAAATTGCAGCAAAATATCTTTTAAAACCTAAAGCTATATCTACCTTCTCCCTCAGTTCTATACCATCCATGTCTACAATCCTTTTGATGGTATTCTTTTTTTTTTCTTTGATTCACACATGCATGATAATATTTTGTGTTTCTATCTCCCCTAGTCAACCAGTGTCTCTTGACTCTTTGTCTCCATCTTGTGTCTTCTTGGCTCAACAGGACATTGAGCTCTTTCTGAACTTGTTTTTGTTCTTGGATATTACCAGATCATTCTCTTCTCTGTAATATGCTTAGAAGATGTGTCTTCTCCCTGATGGCTTTTGTTCTTTCCCTTTCTAAACTCCTGCCCCATTTTTTCAGTCCCTTCTGTGTTGATTCCAGCTTGCTCATCACCCTTTCCAAACCTCTCCCCCTTCCATTGTTGCCTTGCCATGCCTCAGAAATAGCCACACTGCATCCCTCATCCTTATTCCAACTTGCCTCATATTTAAAGGAAGATTTAAAGCTACGAACTAAGCACCTCTCCATACTACTTTGTAGAAGTATTGGGCTGTGATCAAAACATATATGCTGGTAAGGTCTCCATTGAATATTCAGAGTACTTTTTTTCTACCAAGCATTGGCTATGTCTCTATCGAGTCTCTCCTTTGTGAAAGTCTAATCCTCATGATAGTTACACCAAGTGAATCTATTCCTTTTCCATCCTAGATCATATAGATTCTCCTCCTCCATTAAATGCTTGAACATACCCATCTGTCTTTCACTTCTGGGATTCTCCCCCTCATTCTCTTCTTTATACAATACCTCATTAACATCTCCTATGATTTCCCATCTTCCTTCCATAGGCTTGAAGGATAATAGTAAGTCACATGTCTGTTTCCTTCAATTCATTACTTGTTGCCCATAAAAGCAAGACAATAACCACTTAATATTGCATTATTCATCATTCACAACCACGTTAATGTGGTTTTGTGAATAATTTACTAGCCCTACTAACTCCTCCCATTTCCATAGAAGCATAAGCCCTCCACTCTTTCCTATTGCTTCCACCACAATATAGCCATCGTACTTGAACCTCTTTGCAACCCTTTGAGTTTTTATATAAGATAATTTGGTCTCCATAATAAAAGTCAAATCGGGCTTCTTGTTCTTTACTAGCAGGCAAAGGGTTTGAACTGTTCGAGGGTTCCCAAGTCCTCAACAGTTCCAACTTAGTATTCTCATTGCACCTGGCAGGGTTGACTCTCAGCCATCGCCATTTCCAAAGGAGAAGCACTGGCATTTTGCTTCTCACCCAAGATAGATTTTATGGATTTCTTTGTAGGAGCAGAGCTATCAAAACTTACCTTTGTAGTCTGTTTGTCACCTTGAGATCGGTTTGTAATTGAAAGGGAAGTGGTTTCCTCAGAGCTCGAGCTTGGCATTTCCATCTGCAACCATCTCTCTACCTTGGTAGAAGGTGAATTGAGATCAAAATCTTCTTTCCCTCAAAGTCAAGAGCACTAACCTTTGGGGGACTTGGATCCAGGCCGTTGGAACCCATATGTGATGTACAAAGCTCGGTTGTTGCCTTTGGCCCATTCACCACATTAACCACATTAGCCTCATTGGTTTTGAAAATAAATTCTTGCCTCAAGTCTTCTCGCAAATTTTTTGGTACTTCCTTCTTCCCTAGGTTCGATAGGTGCACTGTTGCAAACGCGTCCATCCCCACCTCTGATTTTTTATGACTTTGTACTTTGCTGTCTGTGCCTATCTTATCACCTATTTTACCGGCCATTTGGTTCTATGTGTGCAATACCGAGAGAGCCGGTTGTCCCATGTCCCAAACTTTTTCCTGTCACTCTTTTTCCACATTGTTTTCGGCAGTTTCCATCTCTGCCTGGCCATTGCCTTTCGCTGAGAGCTTTACTCCATCTCCATTCCCATTTCTAGACAAATAGATCCCTCGCCTGACATTACTTGCAGCCCATAACCATGTCCCAAATTGAGCTTCTGCAGTGTCCTGTTCTTCTTGGTCCCCTCAGAGGGCTAGACAACCTTGCTCTCCATGAAGTAACCAGCCACAATGAAAAGCATATTTTAGGTAGTTTTTTGTACCGAAAATACACCTAATGTTTTAACTTCTCGACGTAGATGAAGAGGCCCCTGGGGATGGGCTTGTGCAAGAGCAACTCCACCTGCACCCTTAAACAACTCCCCCAACCTGTGCCATCATGTTCTGTGTCAACTTCAATAGCCCTTCCTACCAAATTTCCAATCTAGTTACCCCACTCCAACGACATGCAGCCCAACGGCAAATTGTAGATTTGCATCCAAACAACTTCTCGGTCGAAGTCCATTTTTGTTGGCCTTATGGTTCCATCGTAAGGCACTATTAGAAATAAAGCATTATCAAAAGTCCAAGGTTTACCTTCAAGGATCCTGTGCATATATGCATGGGTCCCGAACGTAATGACAAAAATATTCTTTCCTACTTCTTTGAAATAGGCCTTTCTTCTAATCCTCCATATTTTTGCCATTATGTTACTAATTAATTCCTTACCCACCACTCTATTAGAGCAGACCTTGCCTATCAAGTTTTTTTCTCCCTTACATTTGATTTCCTTGTTCCCGCTGTTCTCAACTACCAGTACCTCTTCTTCCTCCTTTGTCAACCTGAGTTTCCTCCACTGATCCTCTAGACCTTCCGTCAGAAATTCCTTTCCATTAGTCATTGTGAAATCTAGCTAAACAGGGAGAAGGTAACCTTTCGATCGAAAGCCACAAAAGAAAACTATTTCACCACCTCTGGTTTCACCAAGTGCTATCCAGAGAGGAGACTAATAACAATTTTGATTGCTCTGCCCTTTTAATTTTCTGGTGACTTTGCAAATTGTTGTATTGTGAACTAGAAATATTTGAACTCTAGATAATATCAAGATTAGATCATTAAATTAGAAATACTTGTAGGGTGAGTCTATGAGATACTTGAACTATAGATTTTGTATTTTCAGGTGACAATATTATTTTTTCCTGGCCATATTCACTTAGTGTCATAAGATGCAGTCGTTGTAATTCTTGATGATAGATTTAGAATGTCATCATCAGTTTCCTCATCATCTTTGGTAATTTTTCTTTGAAAAACGAGTGTGCATTTGTGGTTTTAAAGCTCCACTTAGAACATCAAATACTTAAAAAAATATGGGGTGACCCTCCTTTGAATGTCCAAAATATAATACAGAGGTAGACACAATTTTTCGATTTGATATATTAATTTTTTTTCAAAATTTTGAAATCAAACATACTTTTTTTTATGTATAATCAAGAATTACCATACTACAACTATTTTAAATGGGCAGATAGCAGTGAATGCAGATAGAAAGAACTTGTAAAGAAAGAAACTAAATTGTTAAGAAATGAGGAAGAGTTTCAAGAGAGAGAGAGAGAGAGAGAGAGAGAGGATGGAATTAAGAAGAGGGAGTTGAGACTCCACAATGATCAAGTCGAGTTTTGAAAGCAAGAAGCAGACATGTAACATTTACTAACACTACTTCGTATGTAATTGAGTCTTTGCATATTTGTTTGGTTATACTTGATTCAATCAAAGTGAAGGCCTAATTAATGGAGACTTTATACATCATATGTTAGGGACTTTGTTGGTCTGCTATTGTATATAATTTTGACCAACCAGACGCTTACTTTGTTGTTAGTGTTTGTAATGAAGACCAATTACTTGGGGTTTTGTTGTTAGGGACTTTAGTTTCTTGCTAGAGTCTCGATCCAATTTATGTATATTGATATGATCTGGGGTGTACTACTTGTAATGTAGACATGGTTGTATTACTGGGGACATTGTAGATAGAAACTTTGTTGTTTGTACTTTTTGACAAAGTTTATATGTTCACAAAGTTTTCAAAATGTACTTTATCAAGAGCAATTAAAAACCAGCTTGTTGCCTCTTCATAGTTTGCTACACATCCAACAAAGTGCACGTGAATTAGGCCTTTTTACTCCCAAATACACGTCCTACAAAGTGCACGTTAAAAAACAGCTTGTTGCCTCTCTATTGTTATATGCAAGTGAATTAGTATATCTCATTCACCAAAGTAACAGTGTCATATCTCAAAATAACACAAGTTCCTTGTACATAGCATAAAGAATGACACCCAAAATGTACAAATACACCAAAGTAATAGTAGTAACTATTAAATACTCTTGTTCCTTGAACACAGCATCAAGAGTCACACCTAAAGTATTAGAAACTAGTACATCAAGCTGGGCCTTCAATTTGCCCAAAGAAATAATATTCAACAATACACAAAATCATAAACTTCTTTTTCCAATAAAAAATAGAAATTGGAAGCTTGAAATTGGAGATGATAATAGCTTGCAAATCAACATACACATAATCAATATGCAAAAAGTTTAAATCAACCAAGTTTGAAATCATTATTATCTGCCGAACAGAACAATATTCAACATATGCCAAATCTAGTAATACTCAAAACTACAATAATCTCTCCAATTGTGTTCCATCCGTCATGTTCGATTGTGTTCTATCTACCCCTAATTACATTTGTGAATGTAATAGAAGAAAAAGTAAGTGATATATAAAAACGTTAAATACAATTCAATCAAAACCAAACAGAAAAAATAATATAGTTCGATATAGTTAAACGTGAGTGAGTGCGCTTTCTTGTGTCCCAATCACTAGTGCGTCAAATTGGTTTCCACTTGTGTCCAGAAGTTTGGTGTCCAATCCACACCACTAAGAATAAGGACAATATAGAGTTGATCAAATAAGTGCAAATATAATACAATAGAGTATGTCAAATTATAAGGAAAAAAATTAACATAATTGCACAATGCCCTGACCAGTCTATTTTTTCCTTTCTTAATAGCTTTCTTCATCTTGGTTTGTAATCTCTTCACTATATTTGTCATCATGGATATCTTCTCCTCTTTGACGATGGTTTGCTTTTGCCTTTCATAATATGAAGACTTTTTACTTTTTGGAAACTTTTTTATGTGCTTATATTGACAGTACTTACTCCAACATTGAAAATTGTAGGGGTGGGACTTTGAGGTGCTGTATATCTCATTCATTGCATAAAACTTGAAAATCATATCATTAGCATACTCATCGCAAGGTGATGCATTTTTTATTATCTTATAACATGTATTCAATAGATGTTTATGTCAACGAGCTTCTAGCCTATGATTAGCAATGCCATAACTACTCAAAATAAGAGTATATATGCATTGTAGGTTCTTCCTCCACCGGTTCAATATGTATTTTTTTAAAAATGAACAGACCCACCTAGTTGAAAAGATGGCAAGAATATGTCTACACAAAATCTCTTTCATCTCAAACAACTCAGACCCACACTTCACCTTACACTTGACTTTGTTAAAGTAGACAATATAAGTAACATTCTTGATGAAATCTTTAACATTGGCATTGTAATCTACATGGTAAGTTGAGATTACTTCATCCTGTTTCTGGAGATGACAACAATAATACATCATCTCCATTATCTATTGTTCAACTTCCCTACATTTGGCATTTGTTTACAACTCCTGAAACTTCTTTTCGTGTAGCAAGTGTGAAATGAAAGGAATTGTGAAGTTAAATGAATGGAAGTTTGCAACATTTTATTTTATCTTTTTCTTGAGAGCATTGTCAAACTGATCAACAAACTCTTTTAGGATTGTCTTAACATGCACAAAACCTTGGAAAAAAGTACTCATGTTCTCACTATGATGATTTGTACTCATTTCTGCTCAAAATGAATCCTTAAGTATACCAACACTCAAAACATATACTCAGCATATGAACTTTGCAACTACACATTTTCATGCAAATTGTACATTGTAATTAAGACATCCTAATAGTTTCCAAACTCCTCAATATTAAGTGACTCAGTGAGTCATATAAATACTATAGCAATTTACTTTTCAAACCACATTTGTATTAATTATGGGAACCAAGCTTTTCGGAAACTTTTTGTAATATTTGCCACAAACAATATCTATGATCGGTGTTTAAGAAGATAGTGGCATTCATATTTTTCATTACTTGATCTTGATCCTTGATAATAGTATTCGGTACTTTTCCATCCATACAATTCAACCAAGTTTCAAATAACCATACAAATGTTTTTGTATCATTGCTTGCAATTAAGTCTGTGCCCAAGAGGATGGACTACCCATGGTGGTTTATACCCATGAAATGTGTGAAAGGCATTCCATATCTATTCATCAAATATATGGTATCGAATGTTATTACATCTTCAAAACACTTGTATTCCCCTTTACTACGTGCATCCATCCAAAAAACATTTCTCAACCTCTCCTCATCATATGAATCCATGAGGGCAAAAAATTCATCATTCTTGTATTGCATGTTTGCAAAATACTCATGAAGTGCTTGAGCACCACCTTTATCAAGGCGTAGGTTTTGTGCCTTATCAATATAATTACAACAAACTTTTTCTAAAAATGGTAGATTCTCGAACCCACCCATTTCAATCATAAGAAAGTTAAAACTCTTATTCCTTTATATGCCAATCTGATCATTTGTATTTAACGCACTTTTGACATTCTCATTCACTTCTTAATTGCATTGAAAAAATTTAGATTTTCGTGGAACTAGTACATGATTTTGTGTATTTTAAATCGATGTAACATGCAACATCCTATCAATGCATCACGTAGCTACTCCATAAAATGGGTTAACATTTGGATGAGAAACAAAATATGATAAAGCAGAACTTGATAACATATCAACTTCTCTCGAATCTAGTGCAGCATTCTTAATTTCTTTCGCATGTCTTAAACTTGTAGCATTTGGCATAGTTGAAGGGCTAACAAAAGAGTGAAATGTGTATGCAATATGTTGTTGCAATTTAGCATAAGAAAAACATGAATCTATAAAAAAGATTCATTGTAAAAATTAAAGCACACTATCTGCAAATTCAACACATCACTTGCTTGCTCCATGAATATGGGTTAGCATTTGGACGAGGAACAAAATGCGGTAAACAGGCATGTGGCACTGGTCCATAGTAACCATGCATGTAATTTGAGAAGTCTAAATAAATTGGTCTTGGTATATCCTAACATATAAACAATAATAATAATGAACCCATGACTAAGTACTAAAACAACACATAAATTAAACATATGGAAACTGAATATGAAATAATATTACAATATATTGATTAATGGATTTGATATAGGAGATATTATAGGAAATGCATGTTCTTTCCTTTTCCTCATCTAGACAATTCCAAATAGAAGTAGCTTTACAAACAATATCACGTATTTGAAGGTTTAAATATGGACTAACTACAAAAAATAAAGCAAGAAAAGACAAAAATCGAAAAGATTAACTAATAGACTGATGAATAGCTGGATATTATCTAATGAGAAGTCATTGCAATAAAATCCTAAGTGTTGAGTATTCCATTGGTGCTTAGTAAACAAAAAAATCATAAGAAAATGTCTTGTGACTACCATATATCTTGAATATCGACAAAGGTCAAACACAAAAACCAGAGAGTGTCCAAGAGCAAGGTTCTATAATGTTATAACTAGTTGACATCAGCCACATCTCCCCTTCTCACCCCCTTTGACATTAGTGTGTTGTTTTAGAACACTTGTATAAATCTTTCCCTATCTAGAATAGAAGCATAATATTTCTATTAGTATATCAACATAAAACCTTCCAAAACCTTCATGTATCTTGCAAAATATTTTATGAAAAATAATAATAGAAACTCATAAGGCTACCAAATCCAATATAAATAGGCTTTTCAATAGCTCCAAGCCATTTTACATGAGATTTAGGGGGTTTACAATTCAATACAAGATCAAGGAAACAAAATCCAACTTGTCAACCTTAGCTCCCCAATTTATTTGCAAGTAATATCATCCACAAATTTAAATATTGCATCACCTAGATGTTACAAGTATGTGTTGAACACAGTTTAGATTCTCACTATTATCTAAGGCTTGGTTTGGTTTCACAAAATTTTCAAACCAGCTCATCCAATCTAATTTCATTTTAATATCCAAATATCTTTCAAACACAAACATTTTTTAACTTCAAAATTTTTAAGTTTTTTATCTAATCATTTCAACTTTCCAAATTTCAAATAAAACACAAAACAAATTCATCTTTTTCAAATTTTAAAACAAAAATAATATTAAAAAATTATATTCCAACTCTATTTTTAACTTTATAATTTTTTTATTCAACATTTTCTCTCTCCTATCCCAGAATCCCATAAAACATATTAAATCAAACAATTTCACTACTATTCACAAATTATCTCACTACTATTCACAGATTCTCATCTCATCTCATTTATATAACCAAACGAGGCTTAATTCTCCTCAATTTGTTCCTGCACATAGAGCCGCGTGTGCATGAAGTTAACATTTTCACGTGATATGGATCCTAATAAACTATAAACATAGAAAATATTGAAGAAAGTGAGAGAAAATTTAAAATGGGGTTTAAATAATTTATAGTAAGATTTGAAAAGAAATGAGAGAAGCACACCATGGAAGCAACTAAGTAGGGGAAGGAAGATACATGTTATTGTGGTGGTATCTTCTGAAGGCTTTTGGCATGGAGTGAGAGCGAAATATAGAAAATATTTTGAGAGAATGTAACTAAGTATGGTGGTGGGTGGTGCCCAACCACTGACTGACTTTGCAAGGAGTAGAACCCCATATCACTTTGTTTAAACACAAATCCAAGAAAGTGAGTAATCTTAAATTGGGCCATGATACATGAAAAGAAAAGAAAAGAAAATGAAATTTTTCGAAATGTAAACATGAAGTCATTCACACCATGAACACACTCACAATCTCGGTTTTTCTTGAATCGGGAGATAGAGAGAAGGATCAGAAAAACAAAGGAGACCGAGCTTACTCTTCAAGCTTCTAGGTGATTTTGGAACTAGAACTGGGGGAGATCGTTCACTGGAACTGTGTACTATTGTTTTCCTTTGATGCGTACTCCTGTTTTGCTTAAACTGCAAAACTGCAAAATGTGATTCTTAGAGCTCTTTCTTTCTGTGTTTTCTCATTCTTTTTTTAATATGACGTGGAAGCCCCTACGTCAGTGGAGTACGTGGTGACTTCGCACGGGTGCCTATACACAGCCGTTATGTTTACATTTAGAAGTCTTAAGTCCCTTCTGCCCAAAATGCAAATCATTTCCGAAAGAAAAACTTCATATACACTATGTTTTATTAATCCCACATGGTTGGCCACATTGGCTCGTGCGCAATACCTGCACAAACCATGCTTGTGTTTAGCTTTTTCCTTTGACATAAAGGAATGCTACTTTCTTTTATTCTCAAGTACTCCAAGATTTGGATTACTATAATGATATATATAAGATCAAAATGCACAAACTCTGCATCAAAATGTACAAACTTTGCATATGTCTTTTGTAAAAAAAGTGGATCTCTCTATAAAAATAAAGTGTGAAGAACTCACCTTTATTTTTTTTAGTGGGATCCACTTTGTTACAAAAAGACTTATGCAAACCTTGTGCATTTAGAGTTTGTCCCTAGCATTATGCTCTTGGTTAAACTCAATATATATATATATATATATAATGAGGGGTGAATATCTCCAATAACTTCGGCTACAATCAATATAGTATATAAAAATAAGAGTTATTATTTTTATAAGTTGGTGTGAGAATACATTAAATATATTATTTAATTGATTTGATTTGATTTGATTTTCAAGATTTAAGTTTATAAATATTTTCTTACGAATCAAATCCCACCACATCAATATTTTGTACTCTTTAACTTCAAGACATTTGTAGATTATTAAAATATAATAAAAATTTTAGAAGTTTTCATAGCCTCATCCTTAAAATCTTCAAAATTGAAAAAAAAAAAAAAAGTCAACGTATTATTCTAGCAAAAGAAGAACATAATGTTGTTTTCGATAACCATTAATACTCAAAACAATCTATAAATATGAGTTATGTTATGAGAAATAATATTTGCAGTTATTCTAGAATTTGTAAATACTTACATGCACTTCTTAAAAAATGGGTGCGCGGGTAAGATATTATATTAATATAAAAAAAATTCTTTTTCATGGTGAACTCCACTTATTTTTTTCACAATGGGTGTGCAGGCAAGATACTATATTTTATGCATTATTATGTTAATATAATATTTTCTTTTATTATTCATTATGGTTATATCAAATATGATATAAGAAATGACAAGAGAAAATAATGCTACATATTCTGTTTA
This sequence comes from Carya illinoinensis, assembly GCF_018687715.1. NCBI lineage: Eukaryota > Viridiplantae > Streptophyta > Magnoliopsida > Fagales > Juglandaceae > Carya > Carya illinoinensis. Next base: position 23,132,162 of record NC_056753.1, on the reverse strand, counting down.
TATTTTACTTCATCCCCTTGTGTAGGGGTGCTAGCCGTACCTGCCAAGATCGAGGGACCCCCATCTTGCACCCTGCCCCCGCATAGGCGGGGGCTGGGGTTTTTCCCATAGTACCTGCCCATGTATCCTAATTTGATTGCTCACGCACATGTCATCTAATTTTTCTTTTACCTTACATATTTATTAACAGAAATTGTTGGAAGTATGATACAAAAAATCAAAAAGCCTAGTTGTGACCTCGTAGAAAAATCTACAAAAATCCCTACAACCTCTCACTTATCATTAGTAGACTTGTCTAATCCTCCATACTCATAAAAATATTTAAAATATTGAATATCTTTATCATCTATTAATGCAAAGGCCGACTTATATTCTTGTGCTATCTCTACTATCAAGAAGGTTGAATTCTATCTTGTATGAATATCTTGACAAAGGTCATTCTTAGATATTATACCTGCAACACTCTCAACAATCTTGAATTTCTCCAATCTAGCAGGTAAAGATCTCACAAATCTCACAGCAATTCTAACACATACAACCGAATTATCAAGATCTTTCAAAGCATCACTGACAATTACATTTAGAATATGTACAAAACATCTCACATGCAAACACTCATCACTCAAGATTGTCTTATTTGCCTATCTAAGATAGGTCTTAAGATGCTCCAATGTAGCTGTTACAACCCATTCCAACCCCTACTCCTTTATTGAGGCCTCCAAGATCTTCCCAATCATCACACCCTTGTGATCGGAAATTTGACAAAAATTTAGATTTTTTTTTTCTTTAATTTCGAATCACAATCAATAAAATATACAGTTAAAGATATGTAACTGTAACTTTGGATGGATGTCCATTTATCAGTGGTAAAGCAAACTCTTTGACCCACCAATTGACCCCTCAACAAATCTTTTTCTACTCTATAATATTTTTTTATATCAGTCGCCACCATGTGGCAAGTATGAAGATTAAACCTAGGCTCCAAGTATTTCGAGTATGCTTGGAGCCCTTTCCCCTCAACAAACTAGAACAACAGCTCATTCATGATGACCATATGGGCTTGATATCTCCTACACTCTTCTAGATCATACTTAGTATACCCCTTCAACATTTCACTTCCTACTACTCCCATCCGCCATTTCTTTTAAATCCAATCTCTAATTTATATTGACTTTTCTCTTGTAAAAATTTAATAGTGGACCCTTTTTGCATTATTCTTCTAAGTGGACCTTCAATTGAGATGTACTAGGTCTCCTATAGTGACATCCATACACTTTATCACAATAATTACTCTTAGTTTAGGGTTATTGGGGTCACCACCCTCTAGTTTGGTGAAGTGAGTCCAAACAACTCAAACTAGTTTCTTGCTTTATGGGTGCATGAGGGTAGAGGTAAGGGCAGGGTTAGTGGTAGGTGTAAGGGTAGGGTAGGAAAGCTAGCATGAAAATCTGACTCATTATCCATTCTCTAAAACTCATAAAAATATGAAATGATGCAAAAAATTACACAACAATTAAAACCATGCATAAATCACCCCAAAACATATGAAGTTTCATATCAAAATCCCAAAACAAAATAAATTAACATGCACATTACACAATTTTTTTCACACACAACAAAAATAAATAAATCTCCACAACACACAAGTCACAATCCCATGTTCCAACTCCTTGATTCAATCTCATCCTCCACATCTTAACAAAACTCAAAAAAAGAAATAAAAAAACAAAAATATTTCATTCAGGATCGACAAGATACATACTTTCGATCCTTTACTACGACCGAGATAAAAACTACGCAGTGATGGTGATGGTATGTGATGGATGGAGAGTGAGAAAGAGGGTAGGTCTGAGAGAGGGAGGGAGTTGCCAGGGGGTTTGTTTTCTTATTACTAACTAATCAAAACAATGTCGTTTTGTATATTCCAAAATGGCGTCGTTTTGATATTTATTGGTTTACAACAAGGAGATAATCCGATTCAATAATAAGTTCAAAAATACTTAACTGATAGCACATAGTAAGACCAAATTTCAGAGCTGATAATTTTGCAAGGGTATTAGTACTAAAGCCCAAGAAACAAGAAAACTAGAAATAATAGAGCAATTAGAGGATCTAAGGATGCTCCTATAGCCAGAAGGACTCGGGTTACCTTTGGAAGGACCATCAATATTTAATTTGAGTGTTCCAAAAGGAGGAGGAATCCATTTGACAAAGATTGGTTTCTTCACAAGGATGATGATTTGAAAAATGTGAATAGACTCAAGGGTGGAAGCATTTGAGTTGAGGAGGAGAGAATGAGAGGCATTAGAAGGATGTTGAGATTTCTAGGCCAATTGAGGATCTTATAAATGATGGTATTAGAGTTGGTGAGAATGTCCTCAAATCTAGTTTTGTTCCTTGCAATCCAAATCTCTCAAAGGATGAGAGACGACAGAAGACTAGCAAGAAGAGGCAAGCCACCACTGAGTGACTTGATTTCTCAAATTACCAAGGTTGGTGGAATTGAAAAAAAAAAAAAGAGAGAGGAAAAATGTTGCCAAACCCGTTTGGAGAGAACACAGTCTGCAAAGGCATGGTTAACGATCTCTAAAAATGTCCTCAAAGCAACAAGAACATTTGGAAGCCAAAAAGATACCATGGTATTGGATCCAATCATCCAGAGGAATGCCATTATCGCACAATTTCCAAACAAAGACAAAAACCTTGATAGGGAGAATATTATTCCAGATATAAGAAGCAAATGGAAAAGAGGGGTAGTGATCCCTAAAAAGGTTCCAAGCAGATTTGGATCTAAAATTTTCATCATTGCTGTGTTTTTAAACCCTTGAATCAAGGCCCAACTTAAGTCTCACTAGTAAATACAAACCTCCTGAAGGAAAGCATGGTCACCAAGGGCCAGAAACTTTTCAATGTTCTAATCTGTGGAAGAGTACACGTCTTTAAGAAGAAGGTTATAGTTAGATATATTGAAGCATTTTTAGGCTAACAAGTCATTCCTTGCCCAGTTATCATGTCAAAAATTTAGGGTGCTTTCCCTAATTTTCCTTTGGCTTTCCTGATGAATAATAGGTAGGTAGTTGCCAACAATCTTCCAAGTGTTAGAGTGGAAATATTTAGCCTTAATGAGATGCAAAGAGTGAATATTATTCATGTGTTTTTAGGATAAGTGGTTCACCTAGTGGGAATTAGAAGATAAAAATCTCCAAGCCAATTTACAATGAAGAGCACTGATAACATCGTAAAGGTTCATGATAACAAGATCACCTTCAGAAATAAGATGACAAATACAATTCCATGAGATCCAATTTTTCTTAGGATGACAATCGGAGTCTCCCCAAAAGAAACTAGCAAAATATCTATGAATGGAGTCAATGACTCTTTTTGGGGGAATAAGAACAGAGAGGATATGGATCAAAGTAGAGGATAATACTGATTTAATCAAAGTATGTTTACCACTAGTGGATAAAAGACGTCCTTCCCAACTAGCTATCTTCTTATGAATTTTGGTCAGGATGTTGTCGTAAGCAAACAAAGGAATTTTTCCGTATGGGAATGGGGCCCCTAGGTAAGGAGTAGAGAAAACATCCTCACGAAAGCCTATAGTAGACTCAACAATGAGTTTTCTAGGATGATAGACATTCTTGGACATTAAGCAAATACTCTTGGATTGATTGATCTTTTGACTAGACATGCATTCATAATTGTAGATGAACTTCATAAAAGTGCTCAGACTACTTTTGGAGCCATTAGTGAAGATCAAAAGATCTTTGACAAACAAAATATGAGAAATCAAGGTATAGCCATGAGGGACAGTGTAGGGAGAAATTTTGCTATATGCCATAAGCTTGTGGAGGCCTCTACTCAAAGGCTCTTCATAGAGAATGAAAAGTAAGGGAGATAAATGATCACATTGTCTTAGACCCCTACTCAAAGTAAAATACCAAGAATGAGTACCATTTAAACAAATAGAGAATGTATTATTGGAGAAGCAAGTTTGAAAAAGGGAGATAGCACTATCTCTAAAACCGAAAGAGATAAGAACAATAATGAGATAATGCCAAATGACTCTATCAAAGGCTTTGGCCATATCGACCTTAAGCATGACATCATTACCATGAACTTTTTTGGATAAACTATGAGTGAGTCCTTAAGCCAAATTAATGTTATCAGCGATGATTCTACCTTCAACAAAAGCACCTTGATGCACTGAGATTAGCTTGGGTAGCAAGGTTGCAAGTCAAGAGGCAAGAATTTTAGAAGAAACTATATAAGCCACTGACATAAACTAATGTGTCTAAAATCAGAGAAACAAGAGGGGCTATCCTTTTTAGGGATAAGAGTGATGAAAGAATGTTTGTAAAAGGGATATAAAATACACTACCTTGAAAAAAAATAAGTCACGGCATCATGAAGATCCACATTTACAATTGATCGACAAATAAGATAGAAAGAAGAAGAAAAACCATCGGGGCCAAGAGTGGGATCAATGGATATACTAGCCACAACTTCTTCTTCTTTTATTTTTTATTTTTTTTTATTTTAATTAAAGGAGAACTGCACCTCCAGAGCTTTATTGAAAACCACCCTTACTTATGGCCAAGGAAAACTTTTAACAAAAAACAAGAACCAACCAAACCAATTACAACAAAACCACAAAATAAGCAAGAACCCAAAAATACCACAATTAAGGTCTAAGACTAGGAAGGCCAATCTTGTCCCGCCAAATAATACCTCGCAACTACCTGGGTAGCAACCCCTACGTCATATCTGCATGTCAAACCTGCTTCACCTTGCTGAGCCAAATAATCCGCAACTTGATTTACTTCTCTACATAGATGTCTGATAGAGAAATAGACCTTTTGAAGCTCCTTAACCACCACCTCCCAAAACTTCCAAATGTACCAAACCGTACAATTACCAGAAATAATCTAGTCAACTACTATTTTAGAGTCACATTCAATTTCTAGATTAAAGAATTCCAACTCTTTACATAAAACCACTCCCTCAAGGAGGGCACGAAGTTCAGCCTCATTATTCATTCCATGTCCAAAGCAAGCTGAGAAACCACCATTTACATTACCAAAAGCATCCTAAATTACACTGCCTCCCCTACAAGAACCTGGATTACCTATGCAACTCCCATCAACATTCAGCTTCACACCTCCAAGAGTTGGCTCGCTCCACACAACTATACGTGATATGTGCCTATGAATCGACACCAAAGGAATTTCCTACATAGTGAGCATATGTGCGCCGATGGAAGAGACCGATCTTGTTCTGCCATTATTTTCCTTAACAAAAATTTAAGAGATCGTCACACCCTTTTTACTGCTTCAGTTATACCTTCCATACGCACCTTGAAACGGCATTGCCACATTCTCCAAATTATAATAGTCGGCAATAAACCAATAAGAACACCCATTTGAGAAAATTTCTTTTCTAAAGAAAACTAGTTGAGCACTAGTCCCCACTATGTTCCCGCAAGCATAACTTGAAGACACATCACTATAGCAGCTTGGTCCCAAACCTGAGACGCAATCTCACCCAAACATAGCACATGTTCAAGTGTCTCAATTCTCCTAGTAATGCAACAATTCCATCTAGAAGCCAATTGTACCCCACATTGCTACACTCTAGAGTCCACAGACAAACAATGAAAGCGAGTCTTCCACATACACAATTAAATTTTTTTTTGACAAAAGCTTATGCCATATCCACTCCATACCTGAAAATTTCTCTTGTTTCATGTGTATCACCTCCCACATACTCACTAATGAGAACACATCTTCTGACATTGGCTTCTATATGAGGACATCCATCCCTTCTTTCCATGCAAGTAGGGAACAAAACATCTCTCCCATAACATCAATGCCAACCAACTCCTCCAACTGTTCAAAATCCCAACCAAAAGCTTCCAGCAATCCTTTATTTGAAGTAAAGGATTAGAAATCACTAAAACTTGCAAGCATAGTGGTCCAAATGAAAGCCACCGATCAAACCAAAAAGACACCCTTCCTTCTCTAACCCGCCAATTGATATTATCACAAACATCTAGGAGGACACTCATCACCGATTTCTAGAACTTTGAGCAAGTCGGTGTATTTTTTGCAAGAGAGAGGTGTCCATGTTTCACATACTTTGCTTTGAAAAAGCAAGTCCATAGATTATCCATAGTAATAGTTACCAAGTGAATTTCATATGAAGATAATGTTTCACATCCACGAAATCCCTAAGACATAAGACCCCCTTCCAAAATCGGTGAGCACATCTTGGACCAAGGATACCATTTTTTCTTTGTCTTACCATTGACATCACCCCAAAAGAAGGTTGATAAAATGGAATTTATTTTCTTCAAAGTAACCCTTGGCACATCAAACACGGCTAATAGGTGCATAGACATACAAGAGAGCACATGCTTCATATAAACCAAACAACACCCTTGAGATAACAACTTAAATTTCTAACCTGCCACCTTATCACGTATTTTATGCACAAGGGGCTCAAGAAATATGGCATTGAGACAACCAGACACTAAAGGAACCCCAAGATTGGTCACTGGAAATGGCCCTTCCACAAAGCCCGAACACCGCAACAATTCACACCTACGCGCCAAATTAATATGCTTAGAAAAATAAAGAGCTGATTTTCCCTTGCTAATTTGTTACCCCGACCAATTTCTATATAGCTCTAAGCTTCTCAACAATATATGAAAAGACCTTACATCTCCATTAGCAAAAACTAATAGGTCATCTATATAGAGTAAGTGCAAAATCAGAGGTGCTCCAATCAGATGGTAGAACTTGCCAATACTCCCAGCCACAAATTTTCAAGATAAAAGCTGAGAAAGAATTTCTTTCAATACAATAAAATAAAAAGATAAGGTGAGAGTGGGTCGCCTTGCCGCAAGTCTCTATAAGGTTAGAAAAAACCTTTATAGGTTCCATTTAGTATAATAGAAAATCATGGAGATTGAATACACTCCGCAATTAGCCTGCAAAACTTAGCATTAAAATCAAAACCATTAAGAACCTCCAAAAGCAAACAGCCAATGGACTCTGTCATATCACTTTCCCATATCAATTTTCATCATGATATTGCCACAACTTGTTTAACTTCTTCTAAATAGGAAAGTTTAAGCAAGAAATCGTTGTTAGCTTTAGTTACCAAGGAAGGGATGACGTTAGACAAAGAGAAAGTTTCAGAAACAGGTTTGGCTGTTAATTGTTCGTGGAAAAAATCAACAGCAGCAACATGGATGATATTATGATCAGAGGAAGAAGAACTATCTAGAAGAGTGAGAGAAGCCATGTAGGCTTTTATTCTCTTATGAGTAACCATATGGTGGAAAAACGTAGTGTTTTTATCACCCTCAAATAACCATTGAATTCTTGATTTTTGTTTAAAAAAGATTTTCTCCTAGAGAAGCACACCATCCTAATATTTTTCTAAGTTATGTAAAGTGATCAAGTCGGTTTCAAGTTAAGACTGTTGCAAAGCAGACTCAGCAGCATGGATTTTATCTCTTAAAATAACAAGTTTTTGAATAATATTGCCACAAAAAAAAAAAAAAATCAATCTTTCAAAGTAGTTTTCAAACACTTGAGTTTAAAAACCAGCTTGTTCAAGTAAGAAAGATGGCAAGGCTGACTATAATTAAGAGGAAAGTCTAGAGAATTGTGGTGCTTAGACCACATCCGTTAGAATTTGAAAGAGGAGGGACCGAATTTAGAAGAGTTTTTGTTGTCCATCAAGAGATGGCAATTGTCGGAGTGATTGTTCTCTAAGTGGATGAGAGTAACTTGAGGGAAAGAAGAAATCCAAGTATAGTTAACGAGGGTTGTATCAAGTCTTTCCCAAATGTAGGCTCCTTCTCTCCTACTGAACCAAGTGTATTTAAAACCTATAAAGGGCAAATCATACTGGTTTGATATCAATTAAATAAGCTTTAGCAAAATGAAGAGTAAGTATACCACCTAACTTCTCATCATCTTGTTTAATAATGTTGAAGTCTCCCATAACAATCCAATGAAGATTAAAAGGATTTAAATTAGAAAGAGAAGCCCAAAGAGATTTCCTGAGAATAGTTAGACTTAGCATAAACAAGATCCAAATTTTACCACCACTGCCTTCATTGGAGAGAACTTGGGCAAGGCCAAGTATTTTTTCCAATGTGAGCCGCCTTGTCAAAAGAGGTCATGGGTTCCAAAAGAGCAATAAGAGGCAATAAGAGGCAATTCATAAAGAGTAATAAAGTTTTTTCAAGTGAAGCATAGAACCTTTATTGGCTATACCTCTCACATTCCAGATTAAAAGGAGTTCATTGCGATATAATCTGGGTTTTAGTGTTAGGAATTATACATGTTACTCAAGTAACTCTCTTGCCTTTCTTTTTGTTAGAACTTACCACAATCTTTGAGTCAGAGTGATTAGCTTTAGAGGGTTGTTGATCTTCCTTAGGAATAGCACAAGTAGAGTTGAGGTTTAAATCATTAACAAGCACAGAAAAAGAGTTGTATATAGGCACATCCTCTGAGAGAGGAGCATCTTGAGAAACTATAGCTAATTGATGATAAGAAACTTCCACCAATTTAGTATCCCCATTAAGAGTGGCCGTTGGGGATGACTCTACAATGATAGAAGCAGGGTTTGGAGATTGGGGTTTTTGGAGTAGAATAATTCTACTTATCATCCCTACACACCACACTTTATTTATTTATTTAATTTTTCTTATAACAAGTATGTGGTGTATGGATGATAAGTAGATCAACTCAATCAGTTTAATAAGAATAAAATAAAATAAAATAAAAAATAATTAAAAAAATTATTTTAAAATATGTAAAGTATGTGGTGTGGGATGATGACTAGCATCCCTCTTTTGGAGTATGGCTTGAAGGTCTTGGGGGATTTTAGGGCTTGTGATGATGGGTAGGGGTGTGAAAAAAAAAATCGAAAAATTAGACCAGGCCGACGTTTATAAGTTGTCCGGTGTGGTACCAATTCTTAAGAATCAAAACTAGTTCTAAATCGGTGCAGTACCCATTTTCATATTTTGAAAATCGATTTAAACCCGATATATATTTATAATTTTTTATATTATATATATAATATGTTAAATTACTAAGTCATATAACATAAAATTCTAATCTTATTATTCAAGTCTATTAATCGTATAACATAAAATTAATATAATATGTGATACAGCATAAAAATTAATCTTATAGTTTTTAAAATAAAATTTGATATAACATTTAAATGTTAATTTTATAATATAAAATTAATATAGCATAAAATTTTAATCTTAAACATAAATCCATTTCTATGCATGCATATGCAAAAGATGATCGTGTGTGTGAGTGTGGGTAAATCAGCTGCTAGAAATTTACAAAGAAGATGAACTATTACCTTGAGATAAGATTTAACACAGAAAGTGGCGTGCCTTAAAAAATCCAATTGAACTATTTATTACAACCTAAAATATTTGGTCTCTCCAGAGTTATAATCTTTGACTTCGTCTTTGGATGATCTAGATGATGAAAAGATAACGATAGCATTCTTATCAAGTAACACTCTTCTTAAAAGACACTTGATCCTTATAATTTTAAATAATTCCCTATTTTGTATTTCTAGCTTAAATGTTTCCACTTTGATTTTTTCTTTATTTTTAGATTCGTGGCAAGAATATTAAACTCTTGCAACCAAATGGACATTATTTTATTATAAACATTATTAATTCGATCTTCAAACAAACAAGACGACTCTAAACTAGTCCCTCTCAATCACGTACTTATTAATATTTCAACAATTAGTTTTCATAAGCCAAAGTCTTTTGGTCTGATTGGCATAATCCCTAGCCTGTAAAATGAAAGTCTGAGTTCGAAACCCCCCTCACAAATATATATATATATATATATATATATATATTTATATATGTAAATAATAATAATTAGTTTTCATAAATAATGGTTGTGGTCATTCCGCGTCAATGTTTATCATCATTTGTTAGATATGATAAAACAATGTTGTTTGTGATTTTACTTTTTAGGACTTTTTTCAGATAGACATGAGTTAGGTTTATCCCAATCTATATTAAGTAGAATTAAGCCATGGACTAAATCCACCCCATCTACCAATTTCCAACAATATTCTATAAGCAATGCTCGATAGAGTTTTAAAATGTATAAATTTTGTGTAATTTTTTTTTAAAAGTGTATAAACCTTGCACATTTTAAGACTGTACAACCCATTTCCTATATTCTATGTATTTGTATTGGAATTTTAGTGACATGGGATATGAATGGTTTGTAAAATATAAGCACTGCCGGCCTTTTCTTAAGGAGAAAGCAAACCTAGCTGGTCAAATTTCTCAAATTTTTTAGATTTAAATCTTCCAAGTAGCTTCAAGTTTCATTAATCTCAGAACAACCATGCATGTTTGACCTTTGAAGTTGTGGACTCAGACCACAATAACGAGCCAAAAACTAAATATTAGTTAATTTGGGGTGGAGTGATCATTTGTACAGCATATAGTCAATAGGTTCATCAAGAGTATAGCGAGTTTTGCGGCTAATTTTTTGGGAGGATATGACTAGACTCTAGATCTAGCTCTAGCATGTTTTTTTTTTTTTTTTTAATTTTAATTTTTATTGAGAAATGATATTTGCAGTCATATAATGTGCAAGTTTTGCGCACTCTTTTTAAAAAAAATTAGTAAATATAAAACCCACATGAAAAGAATAATAATTTTTTAATAATAGATCTCACTCTTTGAAATTATAAGTATGACCAAGGGCATTATGGTCATTTCAATTGTTTACCATGTGTTTAACATCCCTAAAAGTTAATTAACTGAAATTAATTAACTATTTGTGATGTAGATTTAATTAACTTCTTATATATGGTGAGAAATTAATTAACTACTTGTAACTTTTTCATGCGTGTGGATATATATAGTGATACTACATGAGTTTTGAGTACCCGTTTACTAAGAGCTAGCTTTGGATAAACTAAGTGTTGGTTGTTATTTTCTAATTTTAAGTTTATGGTTATTTATGTGATTTTGATCCCAATATTAAATCTTGAATTATGGATTGGCTGTGACATCTTTATGCTAGCGAATTTAGCTTTTCACTATGCGACACTATATTAATTAGAAAAAAGGACATTAGGTTGATTTCACCGTGCTATAAAGAAGCTCGGGAAGACGATGTGTTTTGTATTGGAGAAATGTAGTGTAAGATTTTAAACTTGATATACGAGAATTTCAAGATTAGATTGTTGTTATAGAGAAGATATCTGATTCTTCAATAACCCCTTATCCCTAAGCATAATATAGTTACATCAATTATGCGAAATAGAGGGTAATTAAATTCACATTCCAATAGGAAAAGTTCAACTAGTACACTTGCTCGATGTTTTCAAGTGTGATTAGCCGCAAATTATAAGATGACTATAGGTAAGAAGGTTGAGTAGTATGCCAAGGGGGTTTTCATAAAATTTAAGAAATGATAGAGAGAAATGATATTTGCAGTTATGAGTGTACAAGTTTCATGTAATCATGTTGAAAAAAGTAAATAAATACGAGATCCATATAAAATAAAAATTAATTTTTTAATAATAGATCCACTCTTTTTTAAAATGGCTACACAATGATTGCACACTCTACGTACAATAATATGTAATATTACTCGATTATATTGATCCTTTGTTATCGTGTCGTACTAAATCCATGTGTGTATAGTTCAAAGAAAATAGAAAAATAGAAGAGTAGTTAGCCTTATCTAAATCCATGGATGTGATTACCGTGAATTTTGGTCATATTTTATATATAGACATGGTCAGACAACTCGTGAACGACGGAAATGAGAACACCTACAACTTGGCATCGACAAGGATTGAGGTTGAAGAAAAATAGTGAATTAAATGCATGGGTACAGGTATTGTGACCAAAGCCATTAAGTTTAATGCAAATAGACAATTTATGCGATATAATACGTCCACATACATTACATCATGTCCACATAATACGTCCACATACGTCCATTAAGTTTAATGCAAATAGACAAGCCATTAAGTTTAATGCAAATTGATGAATTTCTTCGATTTATCTGTCGGATAGCTATAGTCGGTAGGACCTAAACAAGAAGTTGTCAAAGTTTATATATTAATTATAGAAAAAGTTAACTGTATTTAAGAAAAATTTATAAAAAATTTATTTTTCCATGTATCAGTTATTGACATGATGAATATTATAAAATTTTAAATTTTAAATTTGAATTTTAAAAAGAAATTGATAAATAAAATTATTTATAAATTTTTTATAAATAAAATTATAAGTACATGTAGCATGATTAATTATTAATTATATGTCAAATGACACATAGTGCACGACAAATACTTTAATTTAGACTATTTAATGGGAAATAATATAGCATATAGAGATCTTGCGTTTTATTTTGCCCATGAGCTGTGTCCTAAGCATACTCAATGAAGAAACAACATTTAAAAAAAAAAAAAATGATAAACATCCAACAATTGCAGAACTTCCACACTTCTTAATAAATTTCTTCTCAATTTTTTTAGGGTTAAGATAGTAAGATTAAACAAACAAAAAATTACAAAAGGTGATTAGTCAAATAAGTTGTTTTATATTAAAAAATGATATAGCCAATCACATCATTGGAATGTGTAAGGAGTCTGTAAAATTGACTATAAATAAAATTTTTGATAAATTAATACAGAGTAGAAATTAAAAAAAATACAAATTAATGGAAAATGGCTACTAAAACTAAACGTCCATCTCGTATTTATTTGACTTAGGCCCTATTTAGTTTTAAAATAATCTCAATTTATCTCATCTTAATATTTAAACACAATTTAAATACAAACACTTTTTAATTTCAAATTTTTAAGTTTTAATCTAATCATTACCTAATCATTACAATTTTATCAAACTTCCAAACAAAACACAAAAAATAATTTAACTTTTTCAAATTTCAAAATAAAATTATATTAAAAAAATATATTTTAACAATATTTTAACTTTATAATATTTGTATTCATTTTTTTCTTTCTCATTTCGTAGAAATTTATAAAACATCTTAACTTAAATCATTTCACTATTATTCATAAATTATTTCATTACAATTCACAGATTTTTCATATCAAATGTAGCCTAAATCTTCAAGTTTTTCATCTAATCATTACTTAATTATTACAATTTTTGCAAACTTTCAAACAAAAAATAAAAAGCAATACTACTCTTTCAAATTTTAAAATAAAAATTATATTAAAAAGTTATATTATAACAATATTTTAATTTTATAATATTTTTTTCTCATTTTTTTAAATTTTAATAAAATATCTTAACTCAAACTATTTTACTATTATTCACAAACCATTTCACTCTTTAATTGCTGAATAGTACTTGTGAATTAGTTTTATGTGACCACTTCTCAACCTTATTAATCCGATATGTTCTTTAAAGTGAGTCTACTCACCCAAACCCTTGAATTATTTCGGATTATGCGATATATACTAAATAGTGTGAATTTAATGTATCTAGTCCTAATTGAGACTGATCATCAAGCTGGTTCTAATGAAACATGTATTAATTATGTTTGGTAATAACTATAGACAACAAAAAATATTATTTTTATCTTAAATTTTATCATTCTTAATTATTTATTATGATGTATTTTAAATTAATTTTTATTTAGTTTATTAAAAACTTAAAAAATTATTTAAAATTATTACAACTCAAGACCATATTTCTAGAAGCCAGACCGATTTACATGAAAATAGTTTTTATTGCTTAGACAGAAGGATTTCTGGACTTTTAGCAGAATATTCTTATCGAAGATCATCATGAAGATTAGAAAATGAGTTTAAAACCGCAAGATATTATGGACTGATGCATTTGAAAAATCAACAAAAAACTAATTGACGTGACGGTTAATCTATTATAAGCTATCGTGAAAGGGTGGTGGAAGAGGGAAGAGGATGGGATTGACCTCACCTTCCAAGTCCTCGAAGTACTGCTGGGAAATATTTTCAACATCTTATTTTCTCAGTAAATATAGCTGTTCAAATGAATTTGAACGAAGATTATGTGAAAAACTTCAGTCTTTTGATTTTGGAAAGGAAAGTGGTCGTAAGAAGATATTATAAAAGTAAATTTATAGATAGACTTGACTTTATATAATACATTTGATATATTTTATAATAAAAATAATTTTATAATCTAACGTACGAGTCAAAGGATGTCAATTCGCAGATCTGTCAGTTTATAAATTTATTTTTACGTAATTTGTTTATGATTAAAGCATTTAACTTTTAAAAAATATTGAACATGCCCTCAAGTTCAAATGCTCAAGGGACTGAAAAATTTGGGGCAGCCATGAAAAATAAATTGGAAGCAGAATAAGGAATACAGTTTACAAGTAATACTATGATTCATTTTTATTATACATATAATGTATTGAAATTATTACACCAATAGCCCTTTTTTTTTCTCTTATGAAGCAGAACATCACCAGAAATTAAGCATACAATCCACAACCACAAACTCCATTATTAGCAAGCCAAGACTAATGAAATGATTGACTGCAGGGGCACAAAACGAGCTGAAAGCCACAACAACAACATTGACTCTTGACGCAGGAGATTAATTTTATAGGCATGCATGTGATCCAAACACAAGAAGCTTAATTTTTTTAGTTGTAGGCATCAGGATGTGCCACGAGGTAGCCCTCAATAGCCTTGAAAAGTCCAGCAGCCTTCTCTTTTCCTGCCTTCACATGCTCTTCCTTGATCTCGTGGTCGCCTTTGGTGTGGTAATGGCTTGTGCTCTTCACGATGGATCCTCCCTCATGGGCTACGAGCTTGATCTCGTATGAGATTTTCTCGAGTATGTCACCCAAAGCATCCCCCTCAATCAAGCTGTAGCTGTATGAGAAGTTTGCGTGGTCAATCTTCTCCACCTTGTGCTTCACATACTTGTATTGGCTACCTGCAAAATATTCCCCAAGATTTGTTACAACTCTTAATCCGAACACATGTGAAAAAAAGATAAACACATAAAATGGGTCATATAATATTTATTAAACTTATAATATTATAAAAAAGATTCATGTGGATAATAATAAATACTGTCAAGTTTAATTTATGTCACTATAAGAAAATAGGCTTTTTTCAGCATCAGAATTCATCGCAAAAAATGTAAAAAATAACTGGCAAAATTAATATCGTTGTGATTAGTGACCTTTTGCAATGATTGCTTTTGTAACAAATGTAAAATCGTTAGAAATATCTATTTTTCTTATACTGTGTTCCCCTCTACCACTATATTATATCTATAATATTAAAAACTAACCTTCACCGAAGGTGATTTTCTTGATGGTTCCGGGACCTCCATCTCCTTCAAGGATCTCGGTGCTCTTGATGGCATGTGGTGCAACCTTTGGGATAAGGTTGTCACCATCGAGAATAAAGGCCTTGTACAACCTTGGTGGTGGAATAACTGAGATGGTCTCATGTTCATAAGTGAAGACACCCATGATGAGCTAATTAGGGTTTGAAAGTGATGAAGAGAGGAAGATTAACGAAAAGGAGTGGGTTTGTTGAATGAACTCAGAGAGCTTTGAGTGTGGAAAATATGAACACCAGACGCTGGTATTTATAGGGTGAAGCTCATGATTACCTTGTATGAAAAGCCCCTTGCAAATCAAAGAATTTTTGGTACTCTCGTCTTTTATCCTTTTGAAAGTCCCCGCTACGAAACTTCAATATTATTTTTTCAAATCAAATGGGTGCGAAAAAGTCAAAGAAAAGCACCTTGGAAAAATATTTTAATAATAATAATATAATATTATTTTTATTATAAAAAGATGAATGATTCTAGATGCTGTGGTACTAAGCTCCATTATTACTAAATAAAGAAAAAATAGCATTACCACACATGTGAAGGGAAAAACAACTTGGCGGATCTTGTCGGCTTGCTATAATAGTAAGTTAATAAAAAAGAAAAAAGAAAAACGAGAACGGTGACATAAATTTAAAGGGAAATGCTTATCCACATGTGGTGACCTATGGATTGGTGGCCATCAATTTGGTTTTTTTTTTTTTTTCAATTTAATAATTAATTAAATATTATTTTAATCAATTTCTGATTTTTATTTATTTTTTAAAATTTGTTAGTAAGCTTAAAAAATATTTGACAAAAAAAAAAAATTAAAAAAAATCTGCCTATTCGGTGATTCCCTAGATGGCCTCCCTACGTCGAGTAGCACCATCCAAATTTAAAAGCTTGATTGATATATGGCAAATATGTCGTTTATAAGTAGAAAGATATGCCTTTGGCTTTGGCATATAAAAACATTGGGATGCCCTTTTTTGTTGGTTTTTTTTTTTTTTTTTTTAAGTTATTAAACTTAGCTAGTTTGCACTATTTTGTAAGTTGCTATAGACTTTGGAAGCTGACTTTGAATAACCATGGCCGGCCGGTCAGCCTAGCTTGCCTATATGTATATACGTATGGGAAATACTACACATCATTCCATACCACACACTTTATATATTAAAATAATATTTTTTATTTTTTTTTATTTTTTATTTCATTTTATTCTTATTAAACTAATTAAATTATTATATTTATCATCTATATACTACATATTTATTATAAAAAATAAAAAAAAAATTAAAATAAATATGATATATAAAATGTGAGGATGATAAAAAAAATTTTTTTATACGTATATACATATGGGGCCTTCAGTCTCCACTTTAAAGGCCCAAATAACAGTTCATGGGCTGAGGAGGCAGCGGCGTAAGTGTAACACCTACAGCATTACTATTACAAGTAAATGATGGCGTGCTCCTGCCTCAAACCAATTGCTCAAGTCACATGCTTCATTCATCTATGTTCTATTTGGAGAATTCACTTCCAACACAAATCACTACCAGGAAATTAATAATTTACTAGTAAAATGAGTATATTCTCGTCACAAATATTTATTTTTGTTGCAAATAATTCGTAATAAATATATATTTTTCTTGTATTGAATTATATGATTTTATGGGATTGAAGAAAAATATCAAAATATACACGCTATTTATTATAAATTTACTTGATAAACGAATGATTACAAAGTATTTCTAATCTATTTTAAATCAATTCAATTGGACAAGATTCTAACCATCTTTGCCCTTTTGTAAAGGCATTGACAATAGGGCCGGGAAATCCTTATCCCACCGAGGAAGTCATCGAGAAAGGTTGATGATGTGTTTTTTTAACTTAATGATTAAGAAAATATTTTTAAGTGGGTTTGTGAATTTTTTTTATTTTTTTAAAACTGTTGAGAATGATTTAAAAATACTTAAAAAAAACTAAATAAAAAAGTGCCTTTTGCACTTCTCAATAAAAACTTTGGCAACTCCTATCGATCCCCTAGCAGTTCCCTTAATAATATTGACATGGATGCCAATTAATTTGAAAAAGTTTATTCTCAAATTTATTTATTAATACACTTAATAAATCAGTATTTAATTTAAAGAATTATTACAATAAATTTTATAATAAAGAATAATACTAAGTACAAATTCCAAATTCCAAATAGACAAGTTCTACATAGGCTCTTTGTAAAAAATTATATCCCACTAAACATAAAAATTTTCTTTTATATATTTTTATGATAGGATCCACTTTTATATAAAAATATTACGCAAGATTTATCTATTTAAAATTTGTAAAAATCATTATTCTTATTACAATGAGTGGTACATTCAGGAACCAAGTTACCTTAGTCTTGGTCAACCCCTAATTTTTGAAACGTCCAAAAAAATCAACTTTTTAAACTTTTTTTTACATAAATTCTTTGCCCCCAAAAGGTTTTTTTTATAAAAAAAAATAAAAATAGAATAAAAGTGAACAGTTTCCTGGTTAGGCTTGATGGACTTCCAGCACCGTTCTGCAATCAGATTTATAATTCACAGTGATAGATAGCTTTGACCAATATTGATTGGAAAATGGTATGCGTTCCCACATGAATGCTGACCTGACAAGTATATATATTAGTAACTTTGACCAAATTACATGACATGACATATTGGAACTGGTCTACGTACGTTGGTTGATGGAGACACTACTAATTGACATGTTGATAATACCTGCGCTCAAAAGTTTCCCAAAAGGACACAATTTTTTTATGCACCCATCATTACTTTGCAAGTACCATGATATTTTTCTAAATGACTTTCACCATTTACATGACTGCTTTCAAAGCCATACAACAATGACATGATCATGATTTCACTCTTCCAACGTGGAAACACAACAACAAAAAACAAGCTCTGGTTGTGGGTTTCAGGATTTGCAAAGATCATAGCTCTCTACAGCCTTCAAAAGGCCTAGCTGCAGCCTTTTCTTTCCCGGTCTCAACCCGTTCTTCCTTGATCTCGTTGTCACCTGATCTGGTATGGTAGTTGCTTATATATATGCTTGATCTTGATCAATCAAGTTTGTCGCTCAAAGCGTGATCACCCTCAATATTCAAGCTGTAGCCGTACGTGAAGTTTGCATCGTCTGTTAAATATTTTAACATGGACATTAATAATTAGATCTTTAATTTTTTTATAATCCATAATAATAAAATAATAATAAATAAATACATACCTTTCTCTATCTGTTTGATAGAGAATCTTATCTGACTATAAAAGAAGGATCACCCTATTAACTTTATCTTCAAATGTCTCTCGATGACTAGAGATACAAAAATGTTATAGGTGAGAATCTTTTAACCCCTCAGTGTTATTTATAGATTTTTGGCTATTATGAAATCTAGAGACTTTGTGTCTCATTATGATTGGATATAGAGGTATTCTAGTTCCACTATAACTCAGTAAATTAAGTGATAGGATTGAGCTAATCTAAACCCATTAGATATGGGTGTGTGGGACATATAGTTTAAATAAAACTCTTACATTCTCCCACTTGGCCCATACGTCCATAAAATAACATTTTTCGTTCATGGGTTTATTATAAGAAATCAACCTTATTGCACAAATTCATTTCCAAAAAACTTTCTTAGCTCAAAATACATTACACGAGTTTTGTAATATCAATGTCAAATCAACTACTAATACAAGTCATAACGGTCTTCTGTTATATAATAAACAAATTCCCTTCCATGTACCACAATACCAGTAACTAATTTAACACGATCTTTAATTGAGACAATTAAGGCTAATACCTTGATACTTTGGGTTCCAATTCATGTCTATTGTAGACATTATCTTGTCGTCATTCATCCACACTATTTAATGTACATATAAAGTGAAAAGATAAGAAAACAAAAACAACTATAATAGATATCTTTCAATGTCCAGTAACAAAATACTTAGCATATCAATGATCTATATAATATGTTCACATTATGGGTATAAGCATTGAACCCATCTTTTCAACATGTTTTTTAAATTATAATTATTCACACACTATTGATATGGACATATTTGTTTCTGTACTTTCTCCTTAACATTTGGGTATTTAAAATTTCATTAAATACTTATCATTCGGAGAAAAAATACTCTGAGGAATTCTTGCTATACATTCTTAATGGCTTGGCTATAAGTCAACAATTTCAAGTCGTAACATAAATTTCCTCAATTAGATACTATAAACTGTAGACTCAAAACATACCACAAACTTAGTCCCTATTGCACATGAAGTGGTAAAAGATTTGGTCTCATACTTTTCCATAAATAACTCTACTAGATAGCAAAATATATAACTATAAATGTATTTTCCATCATTAGAGTAATCCCATAAAATAGGGTCTGAATATTCAGTTACCTTAAGAGTATCATTTATTCTTAAGAAAACAATATAATCTTTAATTTCTTACAAATAACGTTGCACTCTTTTTATAACTTTTGAGTCAAACATCCTTATGTTACTTTGGCAACAATCAAAGGTGCCGACTGAAAACTGATATTCAACATTAAAATGCATATACAGAATTTCTTTAAAAACCTAATCAATTCGAGAATACTATAAAATACTGAGCATGTCAAATTTTATTCTTCATGCAAAGTCTTTAAAAACTTTATGCAATGATATTGAAATAATATTAACAGTCATTGTCTTGGTATTAAAATTCAATCTCAATTATGAATGATGTCTCGTTCATAAATTTCATTTAGAGATATAAATTTAATGTCATATTACTAACGATGACTCATACTTGCTAAAAAGTCATATACATGCATGACCATAAATACAAATATACTCCCATTGACCTACGGGTATATATATTAACAATAAATATTTTTATTAAACCAAGACAGTATTGGTATTATTAAATTTCATATACCAATTTTCAAAAACTGTTACCTCTTCTAGGTGATTTTATTCGTTTCTTGTAGATTTCAGACTTTTATTCTACAATTATTTTCACATTCATTTTATGTAAATCTAGATCATAATGAGTTACTAATGTTATAGTAATCCTCAATAAGTTCTTTTAGATTTAAAAAATAAAAAAATCTCTAATCAATCCTCATTTATGAGCGAAATCCTTAATTACAAGTCTAATTTTATATCGTTCAACATTGCCCTTGACATCAAGATTTTGTCTCCAAAATGCTTTTCAATTTGACTTTTCATATATTTCAAACAATTTAGATAAAATTGCAGACTTTACATTTATACATGGATTTCAATCACTCTTTTAAGTATCAATCTTTTATAGAATCACTTATTTCTATAATTTGTGAAAACATATATGTAAACTTTTATTTATTTCTATATCACATTCAAATTTTGAAAATACATCACATAACTTAACCAAATAGCAAATCAAGAAGATTGCATGAGGTTACCTGTTCTAATGTCTCTATGGCCAATTCTTCAATGGTGTTTCTCTAATGAGATGAATAATCATTTGCTTGTTGTTTCATATTATCATTAAGATAATTAATAAAGGAAACTATAAAAAATTTTCAAAAGTACGAGAATGCACTTCACAATAATCACATTTCTAGTTTCCATACTCCCACTGATTTTGCCAACCAAAAGAAATTTGACATTTCAATTTTCTCAAAATTCAAACCATAAGTAAAAACAATGCAGCCTAGATTATTTGAATCTACTTAAGTAATCAATAATAATAATGTACCCAATAACTATTATAAGATTCAACAATCTTTCATTTGGGTTATAAATTATTACTTTAATTTGACTACCCATACATGAATATGCTTTAAAACAATTCATAACTTAAAAAAAAAAAAAGAATTAAGGCTAAAAACACAATATAAGTTCTAAACCATTATAGCCAACTCTTAATATTTTTCATGATATTATTTCAATCCAATTCAATGATTTTCACATTTCTATCTAACTGCAATTCCTCCCCATGAGAAGTACTACAAGAATTACTAATGATTTGAGACTTCTTATATAGCAGATAGATACATTCATATCATGAAAATCATCTATAAAAGTAATGAAATACTTATATCAAATATTAAAGAGAAAATGATTTACACGCGTCTATATGCATTATCTCAATAAACTCTCTATTCTTTCTAACATCTTTTCTTGATATGTTTTATTTGAATTCCTTTTATATAACTCAACACGCATCCATAGATTAGAAAACTTAAATGTAGAAAATATTTTATTTACTAATCTCTATAACTTTTCTTGAAAATATGCTCCAAACTTTTATACTACAAATTATATTTCAAATTCTATGTCATAAATTGTAAAAGTTTTTCACAAATCATTGTTCTTATGGTTCCAGTACATACCTCATGAGTGAGAAAAAAAAACATTATTATGAAGGTATGACAAATACAACTTTATTGGAAAGAAAAATGGAATCAACATAAGTGATATATTGAAACAAATTGAAATTTGAACATTTGTACTCAAGTTTAAACCAAAAGAATGCATAAACATGTATAAGATCTGATTTGAAACTTATTTGGTTTACCCTTCCCTTCGATTCATGTCTTATGCTTAGGGCACTTAAACCTTCATGTGTTACTATTTCTTTCAAACTTCAATTGGCACAATTTCTATATTTTCATTGCAATCATTTTATTTCTTTTCTAAAAGATACAAATTAGCAAAATGAATTTATATCTAACTAACAACAATGCTACTAACTTGTTTATATCTCATTATTTTAATGAAATAACAATGCCTTTAAAGTAAACAATTATGTACAAAAAATTCATATAGTTTAATATGCAAGTAGTTAAACATTGTACTTTTCTGACCTTCATCATTATTATCAATAATAATTGACGTTTAAACATAAAAAAAAATCTTAGTGTAAATTTGATATGCTTATGTTTCTCTATATTAGAGTCCATTTTATACATGAAACTTGTAATGATATTCATATACTTATTGCAAGAAAAGTATTTTGATCATTTTAATACTTTGAGTTTGACACTCATAAACAATAATAGAATTTAAATCATTATGGATGAACTAATAGTGTCATCGAGATCCCTCCCCTCATTTGGGAATGAATCCTAATTCATAAAATGTTCTCTCCAGTTTTAATTTCAGAATTTAAACCATACATTATCAATAATTTAAACTATTATGAATGAATTAATAGTATCATTGAGGCCATTCTTTTAGCAATGAGCCCCAATATACAAAGCATTTCCTCCAATTTTAAATTCTGTGGATGAACTAGTTGTATCATCAGAATTCTTCTTTGGAAATAAAATCTAACACACAAAGTATTCCCTCCAATATTAAATTATGTGGATGAACTAGCTGTATCATCAGAATTCTCCTTTGGGAGTAAAATCTAACATACAAAGTGTTTCCTCCAATATTAAATTATGTGGATGAACTAGTTGTATCTAGGGTTGTACAAAATACCGAAGAACCGACCGAAACCGACTCAGACCGGCCACCGGAGATCGGAACAGGCCAAAACCAGAGTAGAACCAGTCGGTGCATGGTAGATTTTATTCAAAACCGATGTCCAGCGGTTCGGTCCCGGTTTGAACCTGGGCCGGACCGCTGAACCGACTAATGGTTTAAGTATTTTTTTTTATTTATACATATATAAAACGACGTCGTTTCACTTAAACTGAAGGGAAACGACGTCGTTTTATGACTTAGTATTGGAAAAAAAATTTAAACGAACGGCGTCGTTTTAACTCTAGGGTTAACACAGCGCCGTTCCCCTTCGTCGTCTTCTTCTTCGTATCTCTCACTCTCACCAGCCGCCGCTCCTCTCGCTCTTTCTCTCTCTTTCTCTCTCTCTCAAGGCACACGCAGCACAACCCTGCAAGGCCACCTCCGTCGCCAGCTCCCTCTCTCTCTCTAAGCTCACCTTGCGGCGTCATATATATATATATATATATCTCTCTCTCTCTCTCTCAAAAATCTCGCGGCTTCATCGTAGTCTCTCGCTCTCTCTCACAGCGCACACAGCTACTGACGAAGCCGACGAACAGACCGGAGTTATGCCGAGACCGAGGACAATGGCTTCCTCCCCCTTCTCCGACCGGTTTCGGTTGAGATTTTCATTTTCACCCTATTGGTGCGGTTTCGGTTTTTGTCCAAAACCGAAACCGATATGTCGGTTTTCACCCCTAGTTGTATCATCAGAATTCTCCTTTGAGAGTAAATTCTGATATATAAAATGTTCCCTCCAACCTTTCTTTAATGGATGAACTAGTAGTATCATTAAAACCCTACTTTGAGAGTAGATCTTAATACACACAATTATTCACTCCAACCTTAATTTGATAGATGAACTAGTAGTGTCATCAAGACCCTCTTTCGGGAGTAGATCTTGATACACAAAATTATTCACTCCATCATATCCATCTTACTATGGAATTTAATGATTTTTTACTAAAATTTAAGAAAGTCTTGCACCTTTCGGCAATCAATCTTTTCTTTAATTTTAATGTGAATCATTTGCTTCATATTGGATAAAATATATATATGCATGATAATAAGAACCAAAATAAACAATTCATACATGTATTTAATGCATGTAAATAATAGCATGCATATGGCATTTAATACATGTATTTAAAAATAATAACATGCATATAAATAATAGCATGCATATGACATTTAATAATTTCCATATATGTAGATAACAATAATAACATGTATATAGGATTGAATAAAATTTTCATACATGTACATAATAACATGTATTTAATAAAAGTTAAATAAGAACCATATTTCTCTCTATGGTTGTTTGGGTCTTTCACAGAATAGATGTAAAAGGAAAATACCATTGTAAAATTTCTCTCTCAGATTGTAAAACCAATATTTTCAGTTTTTCACAATATAGTAAAATCACAATACACGGATTTTAGGATCGTCCCCACCAAGAAACTTTGAATCTTTAGAAAATTATTTGTAATTTAGTCAAGGAAATAAAGTACTACAGGAAGTTGTTGGATGAAAGAAATAAACACCAAGTACTGATTCTAGATGCCGTATATATGTATATATATTACAATATTAATCTGATGTTGGCTGCATCATGCACTTGCAGCATGTGTTTGTAGATCGATGCTCGTATATATTCGTACGTATGCATATAAAATTCATGCCTAGCCAAGTTTTAAAAATAGAGTGCTGATCTATTAATTTTTCCATTTGGTTCAAGGATAGCTGCCGCAGCCAGCAAATGCCAGCAAATGCCACCAAATGATCTTCTATTTATTCAGCAGTTGGTAGGCTTTATTATTATATACTGTTATCTTTTTAATTAAGCTTTCATTATCCTTCATGCTTCAAAATTATGCTTTCATATTCATGTATAGAGAACAGGAAAATGAAAATCAGAAGCCACTAAAGTCTAAATGAAAATATTCTTTTTGGTCCAACGGATTTTTCTTCCTTTTTTTTTACCTTCAGAAGTTTTATTAATTGCTCGGAAAAAAAAAACTAGAAAATTGGCATCAAAACATTTAAAAATATAAGGTTACGAGCTAAAAGTGAGAATAAAAGAAATGGTGGCCTTGTGGGTCTTTTTTAAAGACTGTGCGTCCAGACTGGATTTTTATCCGATCCAATTTTAAAACCGGATATCCAGCAGATCCGGGCGGTTAACTGTCCGGATGATTACTATGCAGTTAACATAAATTTGTAACCACCCAAATTCGTACATGGATCCGGTTTGGCCATGCGGTTACTCGTGACCGCACCACACTATTTAAACAAAATTACATTAGGTCAAGCTAAAACACTTTTCGTCCCAACCTCTAGGTGATATCCTCGATTCCTTGCTCTCTCCCTTGCTCTATCTGGCCTAAAAGTCCAAAACCCTAAGCCATTTTCTCCATCCATTCAGTCTCGATCATCTCCGTCTCTTTAGAGTCATCAGCACAGACCCGTCATGGCATGGTGTCCAGGTTCATTGACGACTAGCTCATAAAAATGAAGCTTGGAGGGGTTCACGATTGTAAGGGGGTTTCTATTTTGTTCTTTTTGTGGCACTAAATGATGTAATGAAACTCCGATGTTTAGAAGCAATTTCTAAATGAAACAAGACATTCCTTTTATCTTTTGCAAAAATTTGTTACATTTTTAATAGGAGACAAGGAGTGAAGTCTGAATTTTGTTTTGGTTGACATGTCTAGGAGGATTAAGAGATGTATCTTAAATCATGGTATTTATCATTTTGTCTTGCAAATTAGATGGTCTTATGGAATGCTTTTCTTTTAGTTATGATAAGTTTATGAAATGCATTTCATTGCTATGGTATGGTTCTATTATAGCTACTGTAATTACTAATCAATTTGATGGTAAAATATCCAGTCTAATTTTTTAGAGGAAATGACTAGAATAGTGGAAGCTATTGTTGGTGGAGATTACATGGACTGATAAGATATGTTAGCTGCTGCCGAAGTAGTTTCTTAATTCAAGCTTTGAGTGTTTGGTTTTCTTCAAAAAATTTAAAAAAAAAAAAAAAAAGAAGAAGAAAAGAAAGAAAAAGAAAAAGAAGATCTCCATAATGATGCAGCTTGGGCACTAATAATTCTTCAATAGGTTTGGTTTAATTATTTGCAATTCCTAATTATTCCATCTATTTGTAATATATGTTATTGGTAAAACTGCACCATATTGATTTCCTTATATCAATATATGATTCGACAGATACTTATATCAAAATAGTTCCTTTGTGCAGCTTAACCCAATTCCAGATTAAAGATATAAAGAGTAGTGACATTGTTTTTTTTTTTTTTATCAGTTAAGAGTAATGACATCGTATTAGTTTTTTAAATTATTGCAAAACTTGGATTGAATCTGGTTATAACTCTAATATAATCTGGATATCTGGGTTTTAAACCAAAAAAAGCAAAAGATTCAGATATCCAGATTGAATCCGGTTATCTGCTCAAAATGAATCCAGATTCAATCCAAGCAGATAACTGCTCGGTTTTTTAAATCCGGATCCAATTATGGTCGGATATCCGGACCATAACTGTATCTTGATGAACACCCCTAATCTTTTTCACTGTGGAAGGGAGGAGATAGGCTGGGTATGGGGCAAGATAATGGGAATGCATCTTTAGGGTACAGACACAGCCATTGTTGCCAAGTCATGCACACAGCTTGTGCTTGCACTACAGGGGTAATTAAAGAGAGGATCGAGTAATGTTAAGTATAAGTTTAAAATATACAAGTTTTGTACAAGCCATTTATAAAAATATGGGTCTCATCAAGAACAAGTGAGTTTTTTCATACTTTTTATAGTAGTCTACATTTTCAAAAAAGACTTGCACGACAGTTATGCATTTGAAACTTGTATATATCATTTCTCTAAAAAGAGTCATTAGCAAGCTAATCTTTTTGTTTTGTAAGGAGATCCTTAACATGCTGGATGGTTGGTTGAATTTCCCAATTTGCTAATGATGCAACTTAGCTTAGAGCCTTGTAGACAATCTAAAAGTCACCTTCTAGAATAATATGTTGTTTCTTTAGATTCATGTGGTGGCAGTTAGGAGAGCCGCCAGTGCTTCTACAGTTGTAGAGACATTAATAAAATTATGGGATACATATTACATATTGTCCTCTTCATGTATATAAACATTTAGGTACTGTTTGGCCATTTGAATTTTTCATCTCAAACACAAAATTCTCATCTTATTATTACAAATTTTTCAAATCCACATATAAAATATAATAAACAATTCAACATTTTTTTAACTTTTTTAAATTTTAAAATAATAATAATATTAAAATATAATATTTTAATATTTAATCTTAAAACTCAAAATTCTCATCTGAAAATTCTCAATAGCCAAGCAGAACCTTACTTGTCATGTTGTTTGTTCACAGAGTTGGTCAATCATTCATTTGATTGATTTGTACGTAACTTGCTTCAGGATGAAAACTGACACGCTACAAGGAAGACTTTTTATATTAGGACGCTGCTACGACTACAGAGAAACGCCACCGAAAAGGCAAAACAAAATTTTTTTTTTTTTTCATTTTTTATATGTATTTTTTTAATATATTTAAATATTTTTTTTTAAAAAAAATCACAACATCATTTAAAAACACTTTCTTAATCACTAAGTAAAAAAATATATATTAAAAAAAATAAAAAGTACAATCGGTGGCTATCTTTTGTGGATAAAGCATTATCCTTTATATTAAGCACACCACACACCAGCTAAGGTAGATTAATTATATTAATAAAAAAGAGTTTTGCTAGAAGCCGGTGTGTTAGCATACCACTTCAAGTGGATCTTATTATAATTTTTTAAAAAATAAAAACACCACTAATCTTTTTAGCATGGTTGATCAACGATGGGTGTATTAAAAATAAAGTTCTAAATAGATTGTTTTAATAAAAAGAACAAAACTCATAGCAAGTGCGAAAGTGTGCATTTCTGATCTCTCTGAAAACAGAAATACAAAGTGTTCTTTCGGTATTCTTCTATGAAGTTGGAAGTGCATTTCACCCAACCCAGCCGCACTACATTTCTAAGGGCAATGCCTGTTAAAATACACGACTGTTAAGGATATGTCCCACTTTTCCTCTTCAACCATTCGTCTATGTACTGTTAAGAGGCTCCGGTGTGATTCATTTGGGAAAGCTCCGATGCCAAAATCAGCAAATGAAACCAAAGAATTCAGAAATTAAAAAGAGAGTTCATTCACTTACTATAAAGGGTTATCTTATATATATATATATAGGCTCATGCACAGTACTTATCTTATTTAGAATTTATCGGTGCGGATCATCACTTCAACACTTTGAATGGTTATACAACTGCATGATGTCTCTATCTTTTCCTAAAAGATGGTATAGTGTATGTATAATTTCGATTTACTTTTGACTCTTTTATTACTCTTCAACTAGCTCAAGGCCTTTCCTATGGGTTTTTCCTCTTTGGGCTTTTATATTAGACTGGGCCTTTCGGTTTAAAGAGGCCTCCAACAACAATCACCTGAACAATCATTAAACACTCGAATACACTCAATACAGAGGAAAATTGTGCCTGTGCAGAGAATGCATACAGAAAACACATCGATTTTGTTTCTTTAAATGAGGATCATTGTTCACATCAAGAAAGAGACGAATCCGACGTGTTGGATTGCTTCTTCACTTTGAAATTGAAATTGGAGTTGTACAGAGAGAGATGTTTATAGTTGCCTAGTTGGTGATATGAAAAACTGTATACGAAGGAAAGCACAAGCGCACAAAGAGAGAGAGAGAGAGAGAGAGAGAGAGAGAGAGAGAGAGAGCAAACAAAGCAGGAGTGTAAATAGTGCGTACAGACGTGCCAAGTGATTTCGCGTCGAATGGGAGAAAGGAGCTGCTTTCCGTCGTGATTGAGCCCCTAGAGTGGGAGACTTTCGTTTATAAATTCTTGTATATATTGAAAGTATTACAACATTAATCAAATTGAACACTTCCAACTATATATAAAACATCACAACCACAAACTCTTTATTACCAAGCTGCCCAAACCATTTTGACAAGCTAAGCTGAAAAATAACATGAAAGCCACAACCTTTTATGATTTAGGAAATACACAAATGAAAAAATTGAGCTTAATTTAGTTGTAGGCATCAGGGTGTGCAACGAGGTAGCCCTCAACAGCCTTGAAAAGACCTGCGGCCTTTTCTTTCCCAGCCTTGACTTGCTCTTCCTTGATCTCATGATCGCCTTTGCAGTGGTAGTTGCTGATGGTCTTCAAGATGGATCCTCCCTCGGAGGATGCCACTATCTTGATCTTGTAAGAGATTTTCTCTAACACGTCGCTTAAAGCATCACCCTCGATCACGCTGTAGCCATATGTGAAGTTTGCATGATCTACTTCATCGATCTTGTGCTTCACATACTTGAATTGGCTGCCTGCAAAATATACAAAAACAAGACTTTGTTACTTCTTTTTCTCGTGAATCAATTCATCATGCCACGTCAGTATGTGGAGCATGCGTCTTTGATTCTACTGATTTGCAAGTAGGATTCAATTAAGCTAAAAAAACAAATGCTTTTATGGTATAAACAAATGATGTTGGGATTGGAACTGACCTTCGCCAAAGGTGATCTTCTTGATGGTTCCAGGCCCTCCATTTCCTTCAATTATTTCAGAGGTCTTAATGGCTTGAGGTACAACCTTTGGAATGAGGTTGTCAGAATCAAGGATAAAGGCCTTGAACAACTTGGCCGGTGGGATAACGGAGGTATACTCGGTTTCATAAGTGAAAACACCCATGATGAGCTAAGAGTTTGAAAGTGAAAGTGATAAGAATTTCGAGAGAACTTTAGATTGTTTGAGCTTGAGAGATGTGAGTACGTAATAGAAGATGGTGGTATTTATAGAACAAGAGCTTAAGGTGGTTAGCATGCAAGAAAGTCACCCATGCAGCTTGATGATCAAAGAATATTAAGCAGTTTCACATGATTTTTTTTTTTTTTTTGTGTCCCCACCATAAAAATTGAATCATGATTTTCTTTTAGGAGGACTTGTAATTTAGTCAAAGAAAGCACAATTAAGAATCGTTGACATCTGAATATGAACGAGAATAGCTCTTGTATATACATGTGAGTCTGTGACGATCAGATAAATAAAAAATAAAAATAAAAAGAAGTGGGACAATGAGGATCGCTTGAGAATTAGGAACAAAATATAATTAATAACAATAACTTTAGAGTTAATATTATTTTTTTAATAATAAACATAAAAACCGCCCAATTGATTCAGGATGATATATATAGTACTATCATCAACAATTTCCTAAATTTCAAAGAAAATTGCTCCTAATCAAATCACCACTTGTCCCAACACGTGAAAGATTTAATTAAATGTAACAAAGTGTATAGTCAGGATTCGAACTGATCAAATACCACTTATCCCATAAGTTTATTGTACTATGTTAAAACTGCTAATTTGCAATTGATTTATGTGTCGCATTACAATATTGCAGATAAATATATAGTTGTGTACCCAATTTTTGTTGAAAAAAGGGTCGACTAGCTAGTCTGCATGACCAATACTTTGCCAAGATTCGAAGTTATATATAATTATGACTTTGGATTCAAGGATGGCTGCGCCTCATGATCATAGCCAGCAAAGGCCACAGTTACAAACCATGTTTAAAACTCAACACCATGCTTCATTCATTATACATGACTCCTTGTCTTCTATATATCAATAGTTTCATATCAAACTTGGTCATACTTAGAAAAAAACATGCGTTCATACTACATACATTCAAATGGAGATCATAGAAGCCACTTATAAATGACGACACTTTTAGTACTGATCTGTTTCTATTTTTTTTTCTCTTTTCTATTTTTTTTTTCGGGCTAAAACTTAAAATGTTTGGATTATTAATGCTGTCCTTAATAATCTGTTATAATATTTTATCAAATAAAACATTAAATTAGTAGCTTGGATTGATTTGTGATCAGATTATACATTAATTTCACTTTTCAATATAAGCTTATAACAATTAACGTACGGCCTGTTTCATATATATATATATGGTGTCATGTTTAGCATTAGGAAAAGAATAATTCTACATCAAGCCAATGTTTCAAGATGATTAAGAAAGAGTGTTATATTCACTACAAGAAAAATTTGGTTGCTAATAGTCTTTTCGTCGCTATAAATTGACCGCAAAAGGTCGTTTTTCTTGTAGTGATTGTAAGGGCAATTGAAAATCAGGTGTTTGTAAAAATGACTCACACACCATGAGAGTATATCAAGAGTCATATATTATTTATATAGAAATGGGTATTTACATAATGTAGAGTAACGTTACAAATTACTAAATATCCTAGATTTTGTACTTGGTTGTGTGATTGCCATATTCGGATTTGATTGTGTAGTACAAGTTGCATTTTGTATTTTTGTAGCCGTTGGGTCTTTAACAAGCCTTGTGCTTTTCTTAAGGTGCTATTTGAATAATGAGTTGAGATAAGATGAGTTGAAATAAAAGTTAAAAATTGTATAAAATATTATTTATTAATATTATTATTATTTTGATAATAGAAAAAGTTGAATTAGTTATTATATTTTGTAAGGGAATTTAATAAAATTGTAATGATAAGATAAGATGAAACATTTTTTGTATCCAAATGGAGCCATTATGAGACTTTGTAACAGTTGGGTTTGTTGCTTGCTTGTGTATTGTCATTGAAAAAATCTGGTTCTAAGTGATTCTACGCACCAATATGCACGCTCATCCAATGTGATTGATCAAAAAGTCAGACTTTAATAAAAATTGTGTCAATTTAAATTTTGAATATGAAAACAGCAATATTAATATGCAGATCGATACGCGAATTCACTTATACGTGGCAAAACTTATTGTCATTTGTCAATACATTGAATTGACTTCAGTACTTGAGGTCACATTCTTATTTAACCAAGTGTATGTTACACTTATCAGATTTTGCATGAATTTTCTAAAATTTGGTTGACTATTTGTATCAGCTATATATTATGTTTGGCCAAATTTGGAACACATATGATATATATGTAAGACTATGGAAGAGTGGGTTAATTATAATATGAGATAATGGACTGTTTCTATTGTTGAAAGGGAAAGCAATTATTATACGTACTACCGTATGAGATCATAATGATATTGGTATAGTACTGTATGAGATCATAATGATATCGGTGTACTAAGGTAAGAGATGTTTGAGGTGTTTGTCAATATGACTCCCACCGCCTTGTTGATAAAAGAAGGTAGCCTTGTTGATAGAAGGTGACTTTACCTTGATTTTCTTTTTGGCTGTCCCCACATGAATACAGAAATATTAATCTTAATTCAGTCAAGGTACGGCCTTGATGAATTTGGGTTCAATCCTTTCAACTATGGCTGCCACCGGCCAATATATATTCTACCAGTGTCCGGCCATTTGCTTGATCCCTTGTTTTCTCATTGGCTTGACTTGAACTTTTTTCCGTCTGATCTGAATTGAAAGCTACTCAACATGCATATATATCTTTATTCTTAATCATTGCAAGGATGCAACTAGTCCATCTGTTCAAGTATTAATCTTAAAATCTCATTCCTTATCGCTACAATAAAAATAACTTTTTACATCATTTAAATTCGTCACAAAAACTATAAAACAGTCACCATTATTTGTTAGCAATGCATATTGTGCTTTTTATATCGAGTGTAAATGACTGCAAAAATTCATTTTTCTTATTGTGTGTCATGAATAGTGCTACTGGGTACTCACAATATCATATGGGAATAAGACATAAAACATCCAGATAATTTTCATTATATATTTTGTATGTGAGCTGACTTTTACAGCAAAATAACATATCATAATCAAAACCAGTACATGAGCAAACTTCTTCTTTATTATCAAACCCAAAAGCATGCAGTCTTGGCTGGAAAAAAGAAATGAAAGCCAAAACCAATTCGCAGAGTCGCATATATATGGTATTTAATTAGTTGTAAGCATCAGGGTGTGCCACCAGGTAACCCTCAACTGCCTTGAAAAGTCCTGAGGCTTTCTCTTTACCAGCCTTCACGTCTTCTTCCTTGATCTCGTGGTCGCCTTTGCTGTGGTAGTGGCTGATGCTCTTCAAAATGGATCCTCCCTCGTGTGATGCCACTATCTTCGTCTCGTACGAGATTTTCTCGATCTTGTCTCCCAGAGCATCTCCCTCAATCACGCTGTAGGCGTATGTGAAGTTTGCTTCGTCGATCGCATCGATCCTGTGCTTCACATACTTGAACTGGCTCCCTGCAAAACATATACACAACAAAGTTTCTGTCGTTTAGCACATTAATCGACCCAAATTCAAGTTTAAGCTATTTTTTTTATTATTATTAAGCAGTCTTGGGTGGTTAGAAACTAATTAACCTTCGCCAAAGGTGATCTTCTTGATGGTTCCAGGACCTCCATTTCCTTCAATAATTTCAGCGCTCTTGACTGCCTGAGGTACAACCTTTGGGATGAGGTTATCGGCATCAAGAAAAAAGGCCTTGAACAACCTAGCTGGAGGGATCACTGAGGTGCTCTCAGCCTCGTAAGTGAAAGCACCCATGATATGAATAAAACTGAGACTTTGGGAGTGGTAGAAGGAAATTAGAGTAAGGAAATGGAGTTTGGGGACTAGTTTTTGTGTTGGTGAAGAGTGAGTACCAGGAGTTTGGTATTTATAGACTGAACTGAAGGTTAATTTTACTACTGGCCGGGGCCTAGCTCAAGTCCAAATCAAACAAACAATTCTCTCTCTTTTTTTTTTTCTTCTTCTTTTTTACCTTCTCTCTCTCTCTCTCCTTTTTTTTTTTGGATGTTCCCACCATGACAAGCCAGCTAGGACAACAATTTTCTAAGAAAATGATTTGTACTTTGATTAGTCAAAGAAAGCATCTTTGCAATTTTTTCTTTTTTTTAAGCATCTTTGCAAATTGTCTTAAAAAAAAACACCCCCTTTTTTTTAATTCAAATGCTGTTTGTTCTATATAATCTTAATTATTTCCTGAATATTCACAAAAAAAATCTCTATGAAACATGCCAAAGGTTTTAGCATCTTGTTGGATACAAAATTTAGGCTTCGTGGTTTAATTAGCATATTGTTGGGTACAAAATTTAGGCTTCGTTTGGGTGGTGGAGTATTCTGCCACTACTATTTATTATTTTTTATATAATTTTCATTATTTTTTATTATTATTTACTATTATTTAATATTTTATCATTACTTTTTCATTATTATTTATATAATATTTAAAATCATTTTACTACTCAAATGTAACTTAAAAATTCATTATCAAATTACATAACTTTTGGCCTCAAGATCTCATAAACTTAGGTAATACGTACTTATGTAAAGATATCATTGTCATACATTTTACCATGTTTCACATGAGACGGTGCCCTTTGTGAGGTATTTTTTTCACAGCTACATATAGTATATTGCAGATTCTGAAAGCAAGAAAGGTTTGGCCAAAGTAAACTCAAAACATCTGTTGCATGGGACACATTTTTATATAACTATATATGACTGATAAATGAAGAAAGAAATAAAAAAGGAAATCCAAAGGATCTTCAACTTCTAGAATACTGTAGTCAGTACACGCTAGCCAGCTTTCTTCAAGTGCCGACATTGATTTTGTTAAGGTTTTTCAAAGTCATTTAATGCGAAAACAAAGACTTGGAGCTAGCAAGCTTAATTGACTTGTCATTCAGCAATGGCGGGCGACGCGTCCATCCTTTATCCTTTTAATGAATTTTCATAATGACTTTTTTTTTTTATTCTTTTAACACTTTGCAGTTTTATATAAACAAAAATTCTACTCTCAAATGATTTTTTTTTATTTTATTTAAATGATGTTAAATAGCGAATTTTAAGCATTTATTTTAAATAAAATAATTTTTTATATAAAATTCAATAGTTTATAAAATTAAAATATCCCAAGAATATATATATATATATATATATATAAAAGAAGCCTCCTACGTTCTCTCTCTCTGTCGGTGGGGCTTATTTTAATTGGCCGGACGATAGATGGGGTGAAATATATATGATTTTATTATAATTAATTAAAGAATAATAATCTTATATACCCATGAATTTTTGTATGTCTAACGTGGGTGCATGTTTCTCCACCGAAAAATAATAATAATCGCAACCATTTGCACGTACAATTTTTTTTAATTAGCAAATGCTAAAGAAATTTTTATAAAATAATTATAAAGATCAATTCTACGTATAGTTTTCATTTTAGAGACTATAATGCAGACATAAGTAATTTTATCTTTATAATTTTTTAAAATTATTAAAATACCCTTCTTAAAATGATATTTTTTCTCCTTTAATAAAAGGTCTGCACACACAGTTCCTACTTGAAGGCTGTAAATAAAATTTGTCAATTATAAAAATATCGATCACTGTTTTATAAAAATACTGTCGTTTAATACATAGTTATAAATATAAAAAAAAAAAAAAGTTGTAAAAATAGTTCTATATCTATCATTATTCTTCTTCAATATTTCACACCATCATTCCTAATATTTTTGTTAAAAAATAAAAGTATTGACCTGATCTAGAGCAAACCAAGAAGCCAACAACTCAAAGCATGTTACAAAACCTTTGGAATTATATTTAACTTTTTTTTTCTTTTTCTTTTTTCCTTTTTTAGAAGAAGAATACCACTCCATTTGTAATGTTTGCAACAACGAATGGATACAAAGAAGGAGTCCATCTAGAATAATGCTCTTCTCTTGGAGTTTTTAATGCATCATTTGCAAGACAATGAGCAATACAATTAAACTTTCTAGAAAGAAAATTTACAAACAAATGTTGAAACTGTTGCAACATCAATCTAATATCAGAAACCATCATTCCCACTTGACTCCGCTAATCTACAGTTTCATTGATATCATTGACGACCTTTTCTGCATCTCCCTACAGCATTATTCGAGATAAACCCACCTATTGAGCAAAAATAACAGCCTTGAGAGCAGCATAGGCCTCAGCAAGATAAATATCAGGGAACATATCACATTGAGATCTCAGAGAAACCACTACTTTCCCATTCCAATCACGTACTATAACTCCTATGCCAACTTGACAACTGATTCTGTCAACTGCATCATTCCAATTTGCTTTAAAAGATATTAATAGGAGGTAACTTCCACTGGGATTCAGGCAACCTTTGAATGCCTCTATCTATATTCTCTGTCTAGTTAGTAGATATAAATTCAGTGGACATCTTGACTTGGTCAGGTTTTGTCAAACAAATTAGAAAATTAGTAACGTAATTATTGGCTTACTTTCAAGATCAATTGACTTCGAAAGATTGAGGAGTAGTTGGAATTAAGAAGCTTTTCTTTGGGGCGATGATCACCAATAATCTTTGGTGAATGGGCTATAAGTCCATCGCTTATTTTGACATTGAAACAATATTGAGCATGTTCGCAGAATTTTTGGTACTTGTAATACCAGTGGAATCTTTCAAACATAAAGTTTAGGGAGTTTTTTTTTTTTTTTTAATTTTTATAAAAAGTTTACTTTTTTTTCTTCTAAATTTGTGTGAAAGTAGTAAGGTTTATTGTTAGAGAAGTGCTACATTTATAAAGAGATTTCACAAAAGTAAATCTATAAACTATATAGTTTTATATGATACGTTAGATCTATTTTACAGAAAAAGTAGTTTATAATTTAACACATATCAAACCGTATCAGTTTGTAAGTTTTAGTTTTGTATGATATCTTTATGGTCAAAACATTTATCTTATCATTGCCAATTGGCAAGTATTGAAATAGAGACCTGATTCTTGACGTATCTGATAAAGCTTAGTCTCAAGTTGGAACTGCAACGAAACATCATGAGTGCAGTTGTATCATTGATCAAGAAAATCCCAAACAGCTTTAGTATTACCAAGCTTGAGAAGTAGGCTATAGATGGATGGAACAGAAGTATTGATAAACCAAAATAATATTTTATAATGATTATTGTGCCAATCTTCAAGCCGGCATGCAAAAATATCAACTCTCCTTGTCTTGTTGCTTGGGTGTAGGAATATTACCAGAAACATAACGCCACAATTTTCATTCTCTAAGAAAAACTTCTATATTTTGGACCCACATATTATAATCAAAGCCATCTAAAATATTATCAATAGGGCGAACAATGGTATCAAGGTTGGAAGAAGTGTGAGACATACTACTGGAGGAATTTTATTTTTTCCACTGTCATCATTCAATAGTCAACGCCCTTGGTCAACAATCAACTAGGTTGGTCCATGTGGGCCTGGGACTGGGCTGTGATTGGACCGGGCTGAAATATATAAGCAAAAAAAAAAATTCTTACTTGAAACAAGCTGGGGCTGGACAGGCTGGGTTGCAGGAGTGATGTGTGGTGCATGTGGCGAGTGGGGGTGACGATCAGAATGTTGGAGAGCGCATGGGGGCGTGTGCAGTAGTGAAACGGGAAGCGTTTGACACGAAAATGCAGATAAAATTCTCATGAATCCTTCTATGATCTGAGTTGATGAAAATCTGAGTGAAAACCAAACGTAAATTTGTGATAAGGCTACTGTCAAGTGCAGAGAATGCTAATTGCCGATGTTGAAGAGAGAAACACCAAAGGAACGGCTTGTACAGACAAAAAAAAAAAAAAAAACAATCAAAATGGTGGCTCTAATGCCATTTTGAAACAAAGAGAATTCTGGAGAATCATATTTGTGTTTATTTCTATGTGTATCAAACTATACAAAAGGAGGCTAATATATAGTTGAATATGGCCAAAGTAAACAAGGAAATACAACTAATAAGAAAGATTCCAACCTCACATAATTAAAGAAAATTAAAGATATGATATAATATTCTAGATATATTCTAAGATACAAATATATACACTAACAGCAAGCATAATCTATATTTGTTTCGAAAATCAATTGAAGTAAATGGTGTCATTCATACAAACGTTCTTCACTATTGTTTAAGCAATCATATTTTTACAAAGCAAGAAGCTAAAGGACCAATGTCGAAACTTTGTACATGAACATATTTATAATAATACTTAATAAGAGATTTTATAGATGCATTATTCAAATGGATCTGTGTAGGGATGAAAATAAAAATCGATAAACCGATGAACAGGCCCGAATTGGTTGATTCGGTTCAGTCCAGTACTTGTTTCATCTTTTGAAAAAACTACTGGAATCGGTTCCAGTTTTCCTTTTTTCTAGCACAGGACCGAACCGGATTGGACTGGTTCGTGTGTATATATATTTATTTATTCTTTATATTATATACAATATTTTTTAATATGATTTTTTCTATTATATTATATAATTATATATAAAATAATTTTATATTATATGCTAAATTGGTAATTAATATAAGACTAAATTTTAAAATCCTATTACTCATAATAATCAATAACATAAAATTAATATAACATCTGGTATAATATAAAATTAATGTTATAAACCTTAATATAACATTAAAAAATTTAATTTTATAACATAAAATTATAATATTAAACATGAACATTTGTTTAATTATATGTTATTAATATAAATTATATAAAAAAATGATAAATACATTTTATGACATAATAAATTATAATATATATTCTTTTTCGTAAATACATTTCTATACATTTGATAATATACACTCACATAAAAAGTATATGTAACCATCATATAATATATTATCACTAGCATATATGTAACTACTAGCTTATTAATTATTATCACTAGCATATATTATCAAATATATAAATAAGTTAGATAATAATGAATTAGTAGTTAAATAGCTATTAGTAATAGTATATCACTATTAGTAATCCGCTATATATAAATAACTATATAAATGGAGATAACTATATTATAGTATTAGTATATAGTATTTGTAGCAAATTTTTTTATAGCAAATTTTTTACATGACAGTATTTTTTTATGGCAGATGATTAAAACAGGAAAATTGGACCGAATTGGACCAAAACATGTAAAATTGGAAGTACCGATTTAGGTGTGTAATCAGTATGGTATCGGTTCTTCAAAACTCAAAATTGGTGTATATCGGTTCGGTTCTAAAATTGTTCAAAATCGAACTCGTTACACCCCTAAATCTATGCCATACTCAAGCTTTTATTCTATAAAGGACATCTCATAGAAAAACCGATAAACTCAAATCCATGATCTACATCCACCCCATCTTTCCCAAAAACCAAATGAACCATAGCAATTATAATTGCAAGTGTTGAAAAGATGAGCACGAGAGGGTAGCAAGTAGCAACCACTACTTAGGAGTGCAAGGAATTCCGAAGAAGAAGAATGATCATAGGCCTGCTTTCATTGTAATCTCACCAAGGAGACAATTCACTTAAGTTTGGGCCTTTTGGCCCAAAATATAAAATGGATATTGGGGCCTCAGAGAATGCAGCACAATGTGGGCTTGGGTTTTGGATCTGTGACATTCTATCCTTCCCTGATCTAAACCCCCGACAGTCTTTTACTTTCCCAAGTAAGAAGATTCCTATATGAAAGGGGATGGATACGGCACCCAAATCACCAAAAACACCCAAACACACAACACCACACTTTCTGGACTCTTCTCATTTTCCTGCAAACGCCTGTTTCGTTTTGGTTTTCCTTTCCATTTCATTTTCTTTGCCATCAAGAAGCCACCGCACCCACGAGCCCTCCCCACACCAAATTCACCTTGTGTTTTTGCGCATATATATTTATATTTTTTTATATTTATGCAATTAAAAAATATACTGGTAATAATAAATAAACCCTAGCGTATTCTTCTGCTGTGTAACGCTCGCACCCCCTTCTCTCCCTCTCTCCCTCTCTCTCTATCGCTAACTGTACGAAGCCGTAGCGTTTTCTGTTGCCCGCCGACAATGTCAGCCTCCGGAGGAGTCTCGATCGCTCGCAGCCGCGGTGAGAACCGGTTCTATAACCCGCCGCACGTGCGACAAAGGCAACAGCAGCAGCAGCAACTGCAAGGGCAAGAGAAGCATCAGAGGTCCACTTCGGTGTCCAGGGCCGGTTCTTCTTCGGTGGAGTCTGAGAAGAGGACCGCCTCGGATGAGTGCGCGTCGCTTTCTTCGACGAAGTCCGATTGTTCAATTTCGGGGTCGGGTCTAGGAGCGAGCGACTCCGCGACGAATTTGGATCGGTTCTTGGAACACACTACTCCGGTGGTGCCGGCTCAGTATTTCCCTAAGGTGATTTTTCACTTTAAAAAAGGGGTCGGAATTTAGGGTTTCTAAACCCTAATTTATCTTCTTTTCTTGCTGGGTTTTTGTGTCTCTATTTTTTGAGAGAGTTTGGGAAATGTGATCAATACGGCGTTTAAATTTTGATTTTTCTTTATTTCTTCCTGATGTTTTCTGTGGAAATTTATACTTATTAAGCTCTGAATGGTGAAACTTAATCAAAACCCTTTTCTTTCGTTTGCCTTCGTTTATCCTTGTCCTTTAGAAACCCGACATTGTATGAAAATCCAACTCAATTGAGCCTAATTTAAATATGGAAGTTGGGATATCTGATTCGTAGGGTTGGAATTAATGTTCTTTTTTCGATAAGTTGAAAGAAAAAATGATAAGTGATCGATCTACTAGTGGAGTGCTTTATCTTTTCGACAAGTAATATAACCTTAAATCTTACAACTGCTTCTGATAAATGGAATTCTTTTGGGGTAATATTAGAGGAGCATGAGAGGGTGGAGAAATCCTTTGCCAGAGTCGCATCCATACTTTTTGCTCGGGGATCTGTGGGAGTCTTTCAAGGAGTGGAGCGCATACGGAGCAGGTGTTCCTCTTCTGTTGAATGGAAGTGACTCTGTCATTCAATATTATGTGCCATACTTATCTGGAATTCAGCTGTATATAGACCCAACAAAGCCCTCTCCAAGGCTAAGGTGAGGAGTTCTAACTCGGGTTCTATTATGAACTTCAACTTCAATTGAATCGTATTCGTTTAAATGAATATTTTAATGAATTTAGGGATCCTCAATTTTATGATACAAAGCTTATTACATGCTGGTATCTTAGATATCCACATACGCATGTTATGCAACGTCCTTGTGGATCTCGGGTGCTTCTTGTATTTTTTTTTTTATTTTACTTCTGTTATTTAGGTTGTGAGGGGCTTGATCTAAATGCTTTTGTGTGGAAGAATCTTCAATGATAATTGAAATGAACAAAAAGTGCTGATGGAGACATCTAAATAAAAATAGTACTATAAACAAAACTTTTATTAACTATCAAAAAGAATAAAAAAAGTATTAGTAAACGTCATCAAAAAGGATTTTGGGTTTTGTTGTACTTGATTTTGGGTGGCATACTAGTATGATCTCTTGAGGCCATTTCATCAGACTCATTTCTCGCCAATAACATTCTTGTGGTTGATAAGTTATAAGCTCTGAGAATACTTGTGTGTGTGCACACACTTCTTTTTATCTGCTATTGGTATAATTTACCCGTTGCCCTCTAATTCAAGTTTTCAATCTGTGAGGCTCTCTCTTTTGCTTTCTGACAAGGTATTGACGTCATTCCTGGCTCATTTTGTGCAAGGCATGGGTTTTGCCTCTATGTTGCACATATACCTGTTGTCTCTGCCGTTGTTCCATTAGGTTTTTCATCTCTGAACTGGAATGTAGTGCTTTTTGTTGTAACTTGTCAAAATAAAAATGTCATGCTTTTTGTTGTATGGTACAAAAGCTATTTCCAGTGCTCTGCTGTTTTATAATTTAAGTTCTATCAAGCTGAACAACTATGAATCAAGTAGTTAATCCTATATGGTATTTGCAGAGGCAGTAGATTTTCCCCACGCTTTTGTTGGCAAGTAAGTTAAGCTTGTTAGCCTCAAAGATCAGATAAACATTTGTTTATGAAAGGTCACGATTAAAAAGGATTGCAACCATGCTTGATATGTGGTGTTGCTTGACCCCGAGAGCAAAGGTTACACACAAATTTGATTACAAGGAAATGTAGTGCGAAATCCTTACAGACTTATAAACGCGGAAGAAAGCATAACCATGCGACATTAGAAGATGTCGTTTTTGTGTCCTGTTTTATCATCGTTATCATTAATCCTCATTTTGATTAGCAAGGTAGGTCACAGTGATTAATCTGCAGATATTGGGGGCATTTATGCTTTGGGTGCGTGTGTATAGTGATTTAGGACACTTTTCAGGAATTCAAGTTTGGGTTTGAAGATGATCCATCTTCTATAAACTAGATGTGCAAATTTGACCTATTGTTTTCATTGAAGAATAGACCAATTGTCAGAGAGAAACTTGGTGGTGTTGAAGCTTTGGGTGCTGTTTTTTCCACATTTACCACTTTCAGTTTTAGCTTAGTGGTTGTCTCCTGTAAATTATAAACTATCTTTATACTTTTATTTGGCAATACATTACACTTCACCTAATGATCTATTTATTGGTAGGTGCACTATTTCATTTGACCTTCTACTCATCTCTATCATATGACAGGAGACCTGGTGAGGAGAGTGACATGTCATCCAGAGAGTCAAGTAGTGACAGCAACAGTGACTATGGAGCAGAAAGAGGAGCCAGTAGTGTTGTTCAT
Source organism: Carya illinoinensis (assembly GCF_018687715.1). Classification (NCBI taxonomy): domain Eukaryota; kingdom Viridiplantae; phylum Streptophyta; class Magnoliopsida; order Fagales; family Juglandaceae; genus Carya; species Carya illinoinensis. The sequence goes on along the minus strand of NC_056753.1, from coordinate 23,089,606 downwards.
GGGCCTTGGAGTCAGCAGCACATTACAGAAGCAAATATTCGGGGTTTGAAAAGACTTTCAGTGAGAAATAAAAGCTCATCAAGTGATGAAAGCGAGAATGGAAACCCTTCAGGTCAACTTGTGTTTGAATACTTGGAGCATGATCCACCATTTGGTCGTGAGCCTTTGGCTGATAAGGCAAGTCCATTATCTTCTTAAGAATCTAGATTTTTTTTTTTCAATGACTTTTCTTTATTGTAACATACATCAACCATTTTTTAATCCAACAGATTTCAGTTCTTGCAACTCGGTTTCCAGAGCTGAGGACATACAAGAGCTCTGATCTATCACCTTCAAGTTGGATTTCTGTGTCATGGTATGTCTTTCATGGCGTGATAATATTGTGATTCACTTGGCAAAAAGTTATATTGTTATAATTCTGGTTTGATGCAAGTTTCTTATTTGCTAATAATGTGAATTTTTTTTTATGAAGGTATCCAATATATAGGATTCCCACAGGTCCAACACTCCAGAATGTGGATACCTGCTTCTTGACCTTTCATTCTTTGTCTACACCCTTCAACGGTCTCTCTCTCTCTCTCTCTCTCTCTCTCTCTCTCTCTCTCTCTCTCTCTCTCTCTCTCTCTCTCTCTCTCTCTCTCTCTCTCTCTCTCTCTCGTGCACATAGCTAAACAAAATTTTAATGTCCCATGTATTTTTTATTAAAGTTTAGCATCCCAATTGATTAACACTTATTCCATCATTCAATAGATCAAATCTTTACTGCCCTTGACCTGCAGACGTCCCAATTTATACCGGGTTAGTCTTAAATCCCATGGGATTAAAAGGGGAGCTTGTGTTAGGATATGGGTATCACAAGGGACCACACCTTCTCAACGTCCTTAAGTTTGGCTTGCACTTCCCCCCTTTCTGCTCTGGCACCCTTGCATCAGCACGTGGCCAAAAGAAAAACTTTCAAAATTGATAGAATCATTCATTGTCTTATGTTTTCTTTCTCATTACTTACATAACATCGACATATTTATAACATTGTTATATTCATATCATAAGCATATCAATATCAAATCGTAGAGGTGAGGACATTAAAACATATGCTAACCTCACTTTCATAACGTGTAATATAGTAGCTGCATCGAAAGGGGATTACAAGGAAGACTTAACATTACAATGTGTACCTTTGAAATTCTTTTGTAAACATAACCTTTTGCTTTGAAGAGAAGGGTATTGTCATATTACATGTCTTGCTTCCTTATTCTTGCAAAGTCAACACTTCGTATCTGATTTTACTCGTTTACTTTTAATGCCCGGGTTTTTCTAAATATGCTTTGTAACTCTGTTCATGGATGGTCTGATTACATGCCCAAGTTTGACTTGCTTCCAATGTTTCATGCAATACAGTTTGTGTGTAGGCTCTTTAGGGCGCTAAACTCAAGTCCACATAGGTATAAACTCGTATGGTTAAGTCTCTAAAGAGGTCACTTTGGTTTACTGATTTGAGCCTAGGGACTTGCTGCCGCTAAATAGTGTAAGCCATAAGATGCATGTGGTGGAATTTTTTCAGCATGCACTTGGGTTTAGGCGATCCTAAGGGCCCTTCAATAGGGTCACTTGCGTGCACTATTCTTAGGGTTTAAGTCTACTGATAAGAGCTGGAAGCTCCAAAGGTGGACTATAGTGACTCCAATCATTCTTTTATCACATAATAGCAATATACATCAAATTAAAGTTTAAAGGAAGTCATTGCCTAAAGAGTCTTGCACTAGGAGAGGAATTAGGTGACAGCATATGTCCAAACCTAAAGGATTCCCAAGAATCCTGAAGGATTGCCTCCATCCAAATGTACCGTTAGTGTTTTCTTGGGCTGCGTTGAGGATGACGAAAATATGGGGTTTTAGACCTATTATGGAACTCGCCTTAAAAAACAAAAGGTCAAATCCTAACTTCTCCAGGAAATCTTCCAGCAAGTTTCATAAATTAATACTAGATTTTAGGGTTTCCTAGCTACAAAATAGGTGGCAATTTTATTTAGAAGGAAATCCTTGTTCAACCAGGATTTCTAAGCTTTCTTGAACTCTTTTTGAGTAATCTAGGCCTTAATAACCTTTTTCAATGTCGTCTGTAACGCCCATAAAAATTGACCTTTGAAAATCAGAACATATATCCATATATCAAACTTACTAAATTAAGAAAATTTCTTAATTACACCTTAATGAAGTTTGGGAGTGACTTGTACTGTATTTGTTCATGAATATGAGTCTGTTGTGAATCCTTTCTTTGCCTGTTTGTGCTAATCTAATCATCGTGTTGTTTGGGCAGTTACTGGCTCTGATGGCCTACATTTTTGTGGTCCAAGGCCGAAGGAGATACGCAGTGCTGACTTGTCTGTCAAGCTCTCCTTGCCCATATTCGGGCTTGCTTACTACAAGTTCAAAGCTTCTGATTGGAGTCCGGAAGGAGTTTATGAATCTCAGAAAGCCAATTCTCTATTGCGGGCTGCCGACAACTGGGTGAGGCTATTAAAAGTCAACCATCCGGATTACAGTTTCTTCGTCTCCCACAACTCAAACTGGAGGTGAGAGGAATCACCTAATAATGCGTGTCCAATCTGATGCAAATTCAACCTTGCAATCACACGAAATTAAGGCAAGCCAGTGGTTGAAGTTTTGATTGTTGATTTGATATGGAAATGTATTCAGATACTAGTATTGCATCAGATACGGCTTTTGCTTTATCTATCTAGTCAAAAAATATGCCGAATAATACTTTGGTTATATGGGTTGTGTGGAAGACTTAGTAGGCAGAGTGGACGATGTTGATGATATGATCCTTAAAGAAGTGGCTGACCCGTATGTACGGGTGGGGGGGACTGTCTTATGATGGATACCACTACTACACGTGACTACTTTTTCTAGGTAATTCTGACGTTTTGAGTGGCTGCTTTTGTCTAGTCGTGGGAAATTAATTGGCGTTAGGATATGTGTTAATGGCTTGAAAGTGCCAGATGGCTACTGACTACTCTAGTGTTCCAGATGATGATGAAAAAGTTTAGTTTTTTTGGGCTTTTTTTAACTCGTCTGTATGTAGGGGCTTGGTTTCACGCAATAACTTTTACAAACGGTTCCCAGGATTTAAGCTGCTTCTTCTACAGACATCAATGTTATGGTAATGTGCGAGTTTCAGCTTTGTTTTGTTTTATGGTTTCGTTTCTGATTTCTCAAAGCAATGAAAGGTATGGCTAGTGGCCTCTTCTACTCTTTGCCGTAGTTGGATCCCAGAGACAGCATATATGTCCCCAAGGAGTTCGACATACATTGATTACAATTCGTGGGTTATTGTCACTTGAGTTAACCTGATGAGTGTAGTGCTGTATTCGAGCCGGTCTTGGGCGAGTTTTAGCTCGGCTCTTTAATACGTTAACGGGCCTGGGCTGAACTTAATTAAGTCGAGTCAATAATTCTAGCTGAGCTGGACTCGAGTTAAGCTGAGCTTCTCTCAACGTTCGAGCTGGCTTCGAGCTCAACTTGAACCCGGCTCAAGAGAGATTGCAGTAACAGATCTCTCAAATTGTCGATGGTGCAAGGTTGTGTCTTCAACTAATAATAGCATATTTGATATGTACTAACATAATATAACAGTATCTAGAAACTTACAATCAAAATAAAAATGGAATCTCCTAGAAAATTTGAAGATGCATACACAAATATTAATTACATATATAATCAAATGATGATATAATTTGTAAAAGCAAAACTTGAAAAGGCTCTCTCCATTTCAGCAGCCATACTTGATTACATACATTGATACACTATTAAGAAATTATGATATCTTTTAGTCCCTTGCATGATTTAACCCAAGGTCTTTTAACTTTATCTTTAAATGGTGAGGAAATAAAAACTTACCAAGTTACATCCAAAATAAAAATAAAAAATAAAAAAAATGAAACTCTTAAAAATTTTAAAGACACAAATATTAATTACATGTAAAATCAAATCAACATGTTAAGAAAGTTAGCATAGAGGCACCAAAATAAATTATTGTCAATAAATACCAAAATAAATGAGACACCAAACCTCAAAGGCACCCCTATAAATACCAATTCAAATCAAAAGACACCACTTTTAAGCCTTCCTCATCTACATTGTCTTCTGAGTATCCTTCTAAGCATACGCTAATGCAAACCAAACTTCTAAGGCTCCCCAATAAATACCAACTACCAAGTCATCAAATGTAACTGCAGGCTGCACACATTAGAAATATATTCAGATAATTTTTAATCTCTTGCATAGTTACTCAAGCACTTTTAACAGTAATTTTGTCTAGAAATGTTGATAATAATGCAAAAATTTAATTTTATCTTGAACAAAATACGTTTTTTTCATAATAGTGATTTTTTTCAATTGCAATAACAAACCTCTCAGATTGTCCGTTCATAAAATGAGGTGCAAGGTTCCTTGTCTTCAACTAGTAATGGCATATGTGATATGTAATAACACAATATAATAATCTCCAAATCAAATACAAACTTACAACCAACTAGAAAATCAGAAGATGCATACAAATTTCAGCCACTATACTTGCAGTTAAGTCCACCTCAGCAACTTTACTTGGATTCACTAATTTGTAAACGCCAAACTTCAAAGGCTTTCCAGTTAAGTCCGCTTCAGCAACTATACCTGCACAAGCTAATACACACTAAAAAAAAAAAAAAAAAAAGGAAAAAGAAAAAAAAGCAAGATATTTTTTAGTCCCTTGCATGGTGTCTCAAAAATGGAACATTCTTCTATTGACAAAAAAGAAAAGTAGCTAGTACTTCTGTTATATAAGATAATAAACCAGCAACTTAAAATTTAAAAATAAATGTAATACTGACTGTTATAGTTGATGATCTTTTAAATCTATATAATGCTCTAACCTAATCAGATCTATATAACAACATCTTGTACTGTTTTAGTTGACAATGAAGCTTGATGAGGATCAATAATTCTACTATCGGCACTAAAAGTTGATTCTAAATTAACAATGGTAATTGGTGTTGGCAATATATCTCGAACCAATATGAGAAAGTTTGAAACTTAAGAGTATTTGCTTTCCACCATTCAAAGGCATTGAAACTTACATCTGAATCCTCTTCATAGAAATATATATATTCTCTTATAAATAAATATCCAATTCTGATTTCATCAGTTACATTATATCAACAATTATAACAAAAGACTTAAACAATGTTTGACCGCTCTACATGTTTCTCCCTACAACGAACAAACATTCGAGCATTTTCCTGCTCTCTTTGTACTATAAGAGTTTAATTGTATTCTTTAACAAACTTATCATATAATTCATGCAACACTATAGAGACATTGTCAACATTCTTAGAAGCTTCTGGCTCTTGATAAATTAAAGGAAAATAAAATTGGATCAATGCCAGCTTGAACTGAGGGTCTAACATTGCAACAATTATCATCAATAAATCACCTCTCTCCAATGTTTTCCAAACTTAGAATTCATTTTTCTTACCATTGATTTCATTTACTCATCCTCATTTCTAGATCTCTTATTTAAGATGTCTTATATTTCCCATAAAAAAAAATATGTTTGATCTTGGGTAATCATTTCTAGATATAATATTGGTTACCTCTTTGAAAATCACAAATAGTTGATATACATTTTCAACTTTCTTTTATTCTTCAGTACTTGAAACCCATTCAAAACTTTGATCCCTATCACCATATATGAAAAACACCTCTTTGAATTGAAATGTAGCATCCAACATTAAATATATATTGTTCCATCTAGTAGGCACATCTAAAATCAATTTCTTTGACGATAATTTTAATTGTTTTACAATTTCACTAAATTATTTTAACTTACTCTGTGATGCTACCAAATATTTTATACCATCCGTCACATTATCAACAATCTCCCTGATCTCTTAAGTCCATACTGCACAAGCAAATTAGTTATATATATATATATATACAACAACATACATGAAACAATTTTCCTCCAATAGAAAATATTTTCTTCAATCTAAAATCATCTTTCAAGATCTTAATGGTAACATCATTAGAACTTGCATTGTCTACAGTAATTGAATTAATTTTATTCTCAATTTTTCAATCTTGAGAACACTTTTGTAAAGCACCAACAATAAGTAGCCCACTATGTAGAGGTGGTACGTTACAAAAGTTCAGCACACATCTCTGAAGATGCCAATCAATATCTATAAAATACATATTACTATCGTATATGAAAGTTTTTTACAAGAAGTCTACATGTTAGTCGTGAGATGAACTTTGTTAACACATTTAAGCAAACCTTTTAACTTCATATGTTCTGTCTATAAGTTCTTATGCATTCCTTCTTTGTAATAGCCCTAGACATGTCCCCCCAATATGGAGTGTTTGCACTCATAAACTTATGAAACATGACATGCCCATAAACTTATTATGATCGTAGGTAAAATTTGACACAGTAAACGCATCATTTGGCTCCTTAGACTTAACTGCTAAAACCTTCTACTTATTCTTAAAGGCTATGTATGACAAACAAGTTAATAAGTGCTTACATGGTGTAGTGGTAGAACTCGATCAATTTGCTTTGAACAAGATTTTTCACCATTTGCATTGACGCTATTTAGTTGGGCCCTCATTAGTAACAATATCAAGAGCCTTAGTATTTGCAATGTCTCCATCATCATCAAACATAGGCTCTACTAGGCTAATCCTAATAAAGTCATCATTTTCATACTCCCCCAGATCAAGTTTGTTCAAACCACCATCCACTTGCTAACATAAATAATTTGTAAACTAAATAAAAAAGAAAAAGAAAAACTAATTAGCCAATAAAATAATGTAAACAGAATTCAGTTTACAGTTAATAATGCAGCATAAAAAAAATAGATGTTAATAAACAATGCTATTAATCATAGCAAAAAACTATTCTCAAAACAAGAATTCAAATTCCATAAACTATATGCAAGAACATAAACATAGTTACATAAACAAAATGCTCAACTAAAAAATGTTAAACTCAACACAAGACCACAAATATAACTGACTTGATTGAATCAAAACAAAGCTCCTCTACGTATCGGGACTTATCAACAACCACATATATTAAAAATAAAGTGAGTGCCTAACTTTTGGCCAAAATGCATGTATTCAGGTATAATAGAAGCACCACAGATTCACACTAACAACTATTAAATGCTCAACAAAATTAAAAGCTTCAATAGAACTAGATGATTACAACTACAAATCTCCCATATCAACAATATACTTACGAAACGGTGTATAAAGATATAAATGGAGCCTATTTTAGTATCATTTAGTTTAATTTCAACAAAATCCTTCCATACAATAGAAGTCTTCTTTCTCTTTTCCTTTAATATGCCAATGTTTGCACTTTAGTTAAGCCATCATTAGTAATAGTAACATGAACCTCAATATTTATAGTGTCTCTATCATCATCCGATATGGTCTCTGCTAAGCTAATCCCAATAGTCTTCATTTTTATACTCCACCGAATCAAGTTTGTTCAAACCATCATCTATTTGCTAACATAAATAATTTGTAAACTAAATAACAGATAATAAAAGAAAAAACTAACATAAACGAAAACTAATCAACCAATAAAATACTGTAAATAGAAATTAGTTTATAGTTAATTTAGCATACAAAAATATAAATGGAAAATCAAGGAGTAGGATTAAGAACAACTCGTGGGGCTATGGACTGGAAATCTCGAACGAAGCACATATTCAAGGCTATTCTTTCTTCAAATGGCTAGGTTGGCTTTGACCTCTTCAGTAGTGATGATATGTCCCAAATAATCAATCACCCCCATGCCAAATTTACATTTAGTTAACTTAGCAAACAATTGATATTGCTGTAAAATTTCCAACACGTTTCTTAAATGTAATAAATGCTCCAACAATGTTATGTTGTACAATAGGATATCATTAAAAAATAAATAAATAAATAACCAAGCACAAAATTCCTTAAGAAAGGTGTAAAAACCTTGTTCATTAATCCTTCAAAAGGTCGAAGGGGCATTGGTAAGACCAAAGGACAAGAAACTCTACATGTAGACACCCATTTCAACTTCAACACCTAAACACTTCAGCATTCTACTTGTTCGTCGAACTTCAACCCAATTAAGGTTGTTAACAAAAAGTTCCCTTCACTTAGAGCATTGATACCAAAATAGTCAGATCTAAAAATAAAGAAACCTTTTAACTGTTAGAGATAAAAGTAGCTTACATTGGATTACCCAGTTTCAAATTCTTTAGCTTTTAGCTACGATAAATGTAAAGTTATAATCAAATATGATAGTTACTGTACAAGGAACAAATTATTATTTAATTATTTTTCTATAACTCTCCCTCTCTCCTCTAAATATTTTCAGAACGTTTGGTAGAATAAAATATGGTTGGATTAGAAAATGAAGTACATATAATTGAAAAATATAATTTTTTAACCCATAATTTAATTAGAATATGATTACTAATTAATATATAATAGGTAGAATAGTAAAACATGATAAATTAAAGAAATTAATAATTAAAAAAAATTAAATATTTTTGTAATTATTAATTACTCATTACTATATAATGAATAAATGGATGATTCAATGTGGAGATTTAATGTGAATAGCCAAAGTAAAATTTATCTTATATTCTTTTATTGTTATATAATGAAAAATAGATATTCCAATGTGAAGACTAATATAAATGGAATATTTAAAATCTAAATTCATCTTACATTCATCAAAAGTATTCTTTATATATGTATAATTCATTAACAATACTCTTACTAGGTAAACAAACAAACAGAATAATATAATGACAGGGGGGATAGGGGGAAGATGAAAATTTAACCGACCAGATCAAGCCTGGTAGCACCGCAAGGAAGTGGAGGGGCAAGTGGCCCACAAATTGGAGTCAATTATCTCGAATGTGGAATCAATTGCAAGTGAGGTCAAGAATATATGGTATCAAATAAATACAGACAAATTGGTAGTTCTTCAACAAGAAAATAGTGGACTTTGAATGTCACAGTAAACAACTTTGCTAGAAATCCCAGAAAAGGGTGGAAAAAAAAATGGGTAGAACTAAAGGAGCGTGTAAGCAATGAAAGAGGAAACAGAGAGTAAACAAGAGAGTGCGTATCTCTACTCCTGACCTTTCTTTTGGCCTTTGTGATTTTCATAAAGTTCTATTCAGAGACAATGAAAGCCAAATATGCATTCCAAATATGCATACTAGTGCAAATGTATTTTTATTTTTAAATTTTTTTTTAAATATCCTTAAACATTAAGAGAAAGTAAAAATAATGCAAATTTATTAATAGATACTTCCTTAACTATGAATGAAAAAAATTAAAATATATGAGTGATGAGCACATTTAATAAGTACATTTGAGTGTCATATTATCAATTATACACACAGGCTAAATGTTATAATATTTATTTAAAAAATATAAACCTATGATTGATCTACAATTATTTTGTAACTCTATTTATGGGTATAATCGGTTGAGCTTGATTTGATTTTGGATATATTTTAGAACCGAATCAACCTAAGTCGGCTTTAGTATTCTAAGTACCAATACAAACAGGTTCATTTAGGAAATCGAAACTTTCAGTTTTTTCGTTTTATGTCCGGTTCGATTCAGTTTACGGTTTTACAACTATGATACAGTTTTTTATTTTTTTATTAAGCTAGTTGGTGTTTTTGACCCAAATGAAAAGATTATACAAAAGATATGTAAAAATATTCATATAAAAATGTATTTACTGTTGACATATATATATGTCAAATGTGTATTCTTATGCTTATATCATATTATATATGTAAGTATGTAACTTAATATATATATATATATATATATATATATATGAATACATAATAATATATTAATAACTTAATATTATTATTCATTTTTAAGAGTAAGTTATATCATGGAAATATAAATAATAAGATTAAGATTTCATATTATATTAATTTATCAACTCATTTCTGTCTAAATAAATTTTCAAAATTACATAAAAATTAAGATTGAACCAATTCTAAGAATTGAAACCGACCAAACCGGTTCAGGTCAGTTTTTTTCTTACACCCTTAACTCTATTTAAAATGAAGGGTAATAATGTAAAATTGATTTTTTTTTTTAATGAATTGACACAATTACTTTGCAAAATATTGAGTTGTCAGATAATTATAAAAAAAGTTATAGATGTATCATTATCCTATTTATTTCTCTTGGATTTTAGTTGGAAGGCTATCATTATTCTTTTTCAAGTCATTAACTCATCATCATTACTATCACTTTTATTTGATTATCCTATAGAGCATTGTAATTAATGCATTTATAATTATTACGTTAAAGCTAGACAATATCTATTTTTTATCCTCATCACCTTCTAGGGATACATGGCAATAACTCCTTCTAATTATCCCCTTCTATATAAACCTAGTAAAACCATCCAAGTAAAATGTAGCAAAGGAGATGGCTTCAAGGGTTGACATCCTGTTAGTTTTTTTGGTTTGCTTTCTCTTGCTCAGCCACGGTGAGGCTGAATCAACATCTGAGTTATCAAGAAAGCTGGAAGAATTACAATTTGAGCAGCAACTTACAAATCTAAAGAAGTCTGCAATCAAAAGCATTCATGTGAGATTTCTAACTTCTATTGATCCTTTCACTAGGTCCTCTTTTTTCTTAGGAGTTCTTTTTATTGCATACTATCTCTTCCTCGATAGAAGCATGCATGTGTTTGTTTTGTTAACAACTTGGTGATATTTAAGAATATTTTTATTCTTAAGTGACAATTTTATTTCAAAGATAAATTTTGAAATTTGAATCTAACAAATCAAATCTTATCGTTTAAGTTATGTGAATGGTGTACTCTACACATCGACTTGTGATCTGATTTTACGTTTACAGGAAGGCAAAGACATATACGACTGTATTGATTTCTACAAACAGCCTGGCTTTAATCACCCTTTTTGGAAGAATACTACACTTGAGGTTTGCAAAAGTTCTTAGTATTTTACTATCCCAACTCATACTATTGAAGATTTGTGCAATTATTCTAACTCATTAAAATTTCTTAACAGATGAAGCATAGATTATTTATAGAAGTAATGAAAACCAAAGTGAATTTACCATTAGGTATTGGTCTAAAAGATGGGGGTTGTCCTTATGGAACAGTTCCGATTATGAGAATAGATGAAGATGATTTGGCAAGAGCCAAAATGAATTCAAAGATATATCTATCAAATACAAATGAAGAACCTGGACATCATGTGAGTATTCCTTTTATATTTTTTAACCTCTCATTGTGTTAGTGGTGAAAGTGAGTTAATAGCTCCATCTATATCTCTTCTAGTATGCAATACTTCGAACAAAACCTGATCCAACTAGGAAGATCAATGGAATTCAAGCATCCTTTGATGCTGTCAACACCAAAGGAGTTGATGGATCCCAATATAGTTCATTTCGTATGATGCTTTCAAATGGCCCTGACAGCATAAAAACAGGATTGACGGTAATTCTACTATGAATTTGAAATTGCAAACTTGTCATAGTTGTGAACATTATTATATATCCCAACGGGCCTAAAAACTCGGGATGATTTCATTTTAGGTAAACCCAGCACTATTTAAAGACAACAAAACTCGCCTATTTACACATGTTGTGGTAAGTTTATACTATATTTTGCCTAATATATATTTCTAACACATATTACTTTCAAGATAAATTCAAATATTTTTTTTAATTAATATAAATACTTTATTCCATCATTTTATACTCTAATAGATGGATGGAAGAACACAATGCTTTAATCAGCAATGCCCGGCATATATACAACTCAATTCTCAAATACCTTTAGGTTGGCCAGTCGATAATACTTCAACTATCGGGGGAGACCAATATGCCGTTAAATTGCAAGTCATTAAGGTAAATAAAGTTTCATATATGCAACATTTGTATTAGTTTACCTAGTAAAATAATAATAATAATAATGCTAGATACATTTTAGAATGTATAAGTTTCATGCACTTTTTTTGAAAAAAAGTTGAGTCTATGATTTAAAAATAATTTTTTAATGTAAATCTACTTTTTTTAAAGAAAGTGCGTGAGCCGTGTACACTCTAAGACTGTATATATCATTTTTTTTTTTTAAAAAGGCATCAATGTATATATATTTTCCTTCTATTTTTAGCTAATTCTAAACTTTCCTTTAATTTTTCTTTTTTTGCTAGGAATATATAAGTACAGGGCCAAATTCAAAACAATTTGTATGGACATTACGATTTGAACTAGAGAATACCATACTTGGTTTTTGGCCAACAACAATATTTAGTAGATTAAGTGAGTTTGGTAATCAAGTTGATTGGGGGGGAGAGGTTTATAGTCCATTGGACCTGCCAAGTCCTGCCATGGGTACTGGTATTCCTCCTCGCAAGAACAAAGTGGACACAGCCTATTCAACATTTAGTTGGTTTGTTGCAGTTTCATACCAAGACTCGCAATCTATAATATTCGAGAGTCCAAGCAATACAGAGGTGTATGAATCTGATCCAGAAGCATATAACATTGTGGATGTTGGAAACGTTGATAAGTTTTATGGATATTTGATTGTATATGATGGCCCTGGTGGAATTATAAAGAGCCATTGAATATTGCTTTGATGTTTCTCGTAATTCTCATTTCCATTTTGTGTGATTATCTTCTTCTTTTTACTCTTTATGTGTGATTGCAGTGAGTTACTGATAACTGCTTTCTCGTACAATAAAGGTAGCCTCCAATTACTAGATGAGTACGATGGAACCAACAATTACCAATTTGCATATATATATACAAACTATCTTAACTATTTTTCCTCCCTCAGTTTCTAATGATTTTAGTTTTCTCTTTTGATTTCTTGCAATTAAATTGTAATTTATACTTATGGTGATGGTTGACTAAAAACATTATTGTCTAAATTTTTAATTTTTTTAATTTTTATCATTAATGGTCATGACTAATGCTTTCCTTGAACAAATTTGCTAAAGAAAAGCATTACTTCCATCTAGCTATCAACATATCTCTAGATGGATTGTCCAATTCATATTAGATCTCTCTATCTCAGCCTCTCAAACCCTCTCACTCTAGACTCTCAACCTCTCTCTCTAAACTCTCTCACTTGCCTTCACCATTGTTTAAACCCATCTTCTCTCCATCTTTGTAAGTATCTCAAGACTTGAAATTGAAATCCTTTTTTTATTTTTTGCAATGGACTATAGAGGATGAGATTGTTTCAATGGAGGATGAGGTTGTACTTTGGATGCTGTGGGGTTTGATCGATGTTTGGGTTTGAAGTTTGGATCTTGTAGTTTTGATTCTTTGAACGTATGCATGTAGTTCGGTGGACTAATTTAGAGTTTCAATCCCAAACCTTAAAATTGAAAATCTTTTGGAGTTCAAAATAGAAGAGTAAGGGACCAGATAATTTCACTAGTAGTGGATGTCATCGAACGATATTCAGCTTCGGTTGAAAAACGACAAACAGTGGATTGTTTCTTGGTCTTCCAAGAAACCAAAGAGTCCCCAACAAAAATACAATAAACACTTATAGAATAATAGTTGTTAGGGCAAGAAGCCCAATTTGAATCTACAAAGGCTTTAAGGGATAAAGAATTAGCAACTGGAAATAAGAGACCATGACTAGGAGTACTCTTAATATATTGAAAAATTCTATAAGCTATTGTGAGATGAGGTTATCTTGGTTAAGCTATGTACTGACTAAGCCTATGCACAGAGTAAGACAAATTTGGGTGTGTCAATGTAAGGTAAAGAAGTCTCCTAACAAGTTTATGATAAATAGTAGAATCATGGAGTAAATCTCATTCTTCTTTACTTAACTTGATATTCTGTTTCATTGGAAAAGAGGTTGGTTTAGAGGCGAGAAAACTAGCATCTTGAAGAATTTCTAAAGAATATTTTCTTTGGCATAAAGAAATTCTTGCAGGAGATTTAGCCACTTCCAATCTAAAAAAGTATTTGAGCTGACCAAGGTCCTTAAGCATGAACTTATAATCAAGCAAAGACTTCAAGTGCTCCACAGATTTCAAATCATTACTAACTATTAGAGTATCATCAACATAAACAAGAATTGCAATAAAAGAGGAACCTGTAGATTTGGTAAAAGTGAATAATCAGCTTTGGATTGCACAAACCCCAAGTCAAGAATGGAAGTTGAGAACTTGAAAAACCATTGTCAGGAAGCTTGTTTCAGACCATAAAGAGATTTGTTCAACTTATAAACCTTCCCCCCTCCCCCTCCCCATTAACATGAAAATCAGGAGGCAGCTTCATATACACTTCTTCAAATAAATTTTCATGTATAAAAACATTATTAAGACCACTTTGGATAAGATGCAAACCTTTGATAACAGTAATAGCTAGTAATATTCTAACAGGAGCCATTTTAGCTACTAAAGAAAAAGTCTCAGAATAATCCAAATCTTCCTTTTGGGTATAACCCTTAACAACCAACATTGCCTTGTGGGACAGTCAAATTTGTAACAAATTTATTCACAAATAGCATCCTTAAATTAGAAAGATGACCCAATCTATCATACCAAAGCTCAAACAATGAGAATTTGGATGATGCAGAACAAACATGTATAGGCATATATTAAGAAAATAGGCACTATATGAAGTAGGAAAAAAATGAGTTTTAGAAAAAGAAGAGCCTGGTTGCTACAGTATATAAATGCCTCATTGCTATCTACCTACTCCAATTTGCCTTCAATGAGACAAGTCCTAAATAAAACAAAAGTCAAAAGAAAACATCAAATAGCAAGTGAGTGACTGAGTAAGTTTGTTAATAGAAATTAATTTGAATGTGAAGGAAGGTACACAGAGAACATCATTTAAAATAAGATGTTCAAAAATACGAACAGAGCCAATATGTGTGACAAACACAGATTGACCATTTGGAAGGTTAACAGAAGAATATATAGTACTGGTAATGGAGGTAAAACAATCAACAGAATGGACCATATAATCCATGGCTCTCATGTCAAGAATCCAACAATTAAAATCAAATGAAGTAGATGTGGTGGAAGAAAAAATAGAGTGATTATTATTGGGAGAAAAAAAATACAAGAAAATGGTGAATCGAAGTTACTGCATTAACAGCATGAGAAGATTCATTAGAAATGTTTGAAGGATGAAGAATGGACAAGAGTTGTTGATACTAAGCCTCAATCAAAGAGAAATAAGAAGCAAACGAGGAATGGTTGTCATTATGAACAACCTGACTGGCCACAAACTGTTGCTTTGGCTTTGGTTTGTAACCCAGTGGAAATCCATGCAGCTTATGACATTTGTCAATCACTTGACCAGTGATTCTACAATGTTTACACACTGGTTTTTCCTTCTTAGAGAAGGATTTAACAGATCTAGCTCCATCATTCTAAGAAACAAATACATGTGAATCAACATTTTGAAGAGAAAAAACAAAAAATTTTCATTGTTGTCCTTCTTGTAAAACAAGTGAAAAAAACTTTGTTAAGAGGAGGCAAATACTCCATAAGCAAGATCTGAGCACGAGCAGAGGAAAAAGACTTATTCAATCCCATTAAAAACTATAAAACATACTCCTATTGAACATAATAATCCAACATATGAACTTTTCCACAAGAACAAGCAGGAGTAGGCTTGTAATTTGCTAACTCATCCCAAATAGCCTTTAGGCAAGTAAAGTAAGTACTCACAAAAAACTATCCTTGAGAGAAGGCAGAAATAGATATCTATGACTGAAAAATATGAGGATCATTTTTTAGAAAAATGTTCCTTAAGATCTAACCAAATCTCATGCGCAATAATGATGTGCAATATACTAGTAGAGATATCAGGATAAATAGAGTTTAAAAGCCAAGATATCACCATATTATTGCAGTAAAACCACAGAGAGAGAAGAGGATCCAACCGAATCTGAATGTTTGAGGATAGAACTATTAATCTAGATCATTCTATTGTAAATACACTAGGGATACATTAGTATTTTCTATACTCAAATTTTATTATTTTATTATTCTTCTTGTAACAAAATAGATTCCCTTATAGTTGTGTATAAAAGAGACCCTTGTTCATGCATTAATGAGATGAGCAATTATGGAATTGTGCCTCTGTTATCATGGTATCAAAGCTGCTCAACTAGCAGTCTCACTAATCCATGGCTACACACTTAGCTTCCCCTTCTCAATCTCACTACTCTATACTTTCCTCCTTTTCTCATGTTGTTACTATCAAGTTAACACCAGATAACTTTCTTCTATGGAAAGTTCAAATCACAGCATACCTTAGAGGACAGGATCTCTATTGCTATGTTGATGGTAGTCTCCCTTGTCCTTCACAATTTCTTGACTCAACTTCCGATGGGTTACCTAAACCAAGTCCTAAGTTTCTTTATTGGACTAAGACTAATCAATTGCTACTTCGCGTGCTTTTTTCTTCTCTATTAGACTTTGTTATTGGGCATGTTTTCTCCTCAGTCATGGCTAGAGAACTATGGTTGTCTCTAGCCTCCATGTTTGCTTCACACTCTCAGGCCAAAGAATTTTAAGTCAGATTTCTACTCACCAATCTCTCTCGTGGAGATATGTCCATTACTGACCATTTTGGCAAGGTTCGATCACTCCCTGATGTTTTAGCAGCTACTGGAAATCCTCTTCCAAATAAGGAGTTCATTACTTACATCCTTGCTAGTTTAGGTCTAGCCTATGAGTCATTCATAACCTTACTGATTATTAGATCTGATCCTCTTACCTCACATGAGTTGTATCAGCTCCTTCTTATTCATGAGAATCGCATCTCCCACTTCTCCGAAATTGCTCTTGAACCTTCTGTCAATTATAGTGTGGAGGTCGAGATCAGTGTGGGCGAACTTAGTTTTGTAGCAGTAGACAAGGTAGGGGCAGGGGATGTTCTTATAGGTGTAATGGTTGCAACACATCTGCTTCCTCAGGATATTTTCACAATCATCTAGCAGCCCTCGCCCCACATGGCTCTCTAGTGCAAGTACCATTTCGACCACTTATATCAACATGACACATCCAGATGTTTCTCTCCCACATATAGTCCACCCATAGCCAACTACACCACCCCCACCGACACCTTCTGGTACCTTGACTCCATCGCCACTCACCATGTCACAAATGATTTGAGTAACTTGAACATACCGTCAGACCAGTACCAAGATAGTGAGGCAATCTGTGTTGGGGATGGAGCATGCCTACCCATTCAACATCTCAATGACTCCACTCTTCTCTCAAATTCTTCTTCATTTTATTTACATAACTTACTTCATGTTCCTAACATTACAAAAAATCTTGTATCTATTCTTCAATTCTGCACTGACAATTTGTGCTTATTTGAATTTCATTCTACCAATTTCTCTGTGAAGGACTCTTGGACCACCATCCTCCTCACCGAACCAAACCGTAATGGGATTTACATGTTTCCTTCCTCAGTCTCTTCTTCATCATTGCCATCCACTCATACTATTGTCCAAAACTCTCTTCCTCAGTGGCATCGCTACCTGGGCCATCCATCACTTGCAGTTGTCTCTAACATTCTGCACAACAACTGCTTAAGCTTCGCTCCAGATCATTTTCCCTTTTTTTGTTTTGAATGTTGGTTGGCCAAGAGCCACCAATTACCCTATGTTTCTAGTCGGGCCATGTATAGCAGGCCCTAAGAATTAGTAAGTGTTGATCTTGGGGCCCAGCTCCTGTAATATCCAGACATGGTTTCAAATACTACATCTTGTTTATTGATCACTTTACAAGTTTCACTTGGATTTTTCCTTTAAAACTAAAATTTGTTGTCTCTTCCATTTTTTTCTCAATTTTAACCATATTTTGAACATTTGTTTAATGTCAAATTAATAACACTACAAATGGATGGATGGAATGGGAGAATTTACACCTTTTACCACTCAATGTCAAAAAATAGGTACTACTCACCATTTTTCGTATCCTTATGTACATCAATAAAATGGTATGGTTGAACGTAAACACCATCATATAGTCGAGAATGGGCTTGCACTTCTAGCCCATTCCTCTCTTCCCTATAAATTTTGGCTCAAAGCATTTGAAACAACGATTTATCTAATTAATCATCAAAACACTTTACAATAAATCTCCTTATTCAGTGGTCCATAATCGTGAGTCTAATTTTAATTTCTTCAAAGTTTTTAGGTGTGAATGTTGGCCCAATCTCAGGCCCTATAACAAGGATAAATTCCTTCCTTGGTCCATTTCTTACTTATTTCTTGGTTACAGCCCAGCCCACAAGGGCTACAAATATCTAGACTTAAAGTCCAACAGACTTTATATCTCACGATATATCATCTTCAATGAGGCCTCTTTCCCTTGTAGTCACCTAAAGCCCAATATTCCTTCCCCCTCCACTTTGTCTCTGATGGTCTCACTTCACCTTTTCTCTCCTTATCCTTGGCCCAAGTCCAAGCCCAAAATTAGCTTCTCCCTCAGTCTACCTACAATCACCTTCCCCTTTACCTAGCCCACTTCTCTTTACATCTAACCCTAATTCCTCTCGATTTGCTGCTCCTATATCTTCTTCTCAACCTAGTTCCTCTGTTCTACCTCACTCTTCATCTCCATTCCCTCACCACTATTTAGCCTCCACGATCCCCAATTATCACTCGTAGCCATACTCATTCTTTTCAACCTCGCATTCCATTAGTTGATGGTACCATTCCTTATTCGAGACAGCACTGTCTTCTCACCACAAGTAATGTACCCGATGAACCTTTACGTTACTTAGTCGCCTCCAAGTTGCCAGAGTGGCATATGGCAATGGAAACCAAACACAATGCCCTGCTTTAGAACCGAACATGGAGTCTGATATTCCCTCATCCCTCTTTTAATATACTTGGCTATAGTTGGGTTTACCGTACCAAGTTTAATTCCAATGGTACTGTTAAAAGTAGAAAAGTCAGGTTGCTTGGCTACCACCAACAATCTAGCTTGGACTACAATGAAACTTTTAGTCCTATAGTCAAGCCATCTACTACCCGATTGGTTATCTTTGTTGCTACTAGTTGTGGCTGGCCTCTGCACCAATTAGATATCTATAATGCTTTTTTACATGGAGAATTATATGATACTGTTTATATGCAGCAACCACAAGGTTTTATTTATGCCAAATTTTCCCAGTATGTGTACAAATTGCACAAGGCCATTTATGGCCTAAAACAAGCACCGAGGGCCTAGTTTGTCCAATTCTCGTCATGGCTAAGTGGTTATGGTTTCCCTGCCTCCCAATCTGATCCCTCTCTATTTATTTTACACAATGGTGATCTTCATATATTTGTTCTAATTTATGTTGATGATATGGTCATCACTTCATCAAAACCGAAGGTTGTTGATGATTTTATTCATGATTTGGGCATGGCTTTTCCAATTAAAGATCTTGGTCATTTATCCTATTTTTTGTGTTTGGAATTTGATTACTCTGCTGCTAGAACCAAAAAGGAGCAGAAGTAAGAACAGAAAGCAAATAAGATTAATTGAAGAGCAAAAAGAGCCAAAATTTGGAGCCTAAGTAAGAACAGAAAGGAAATAAGATTAATTGAAGAGCAGAAAGAGCCAAAATTTAGACGTGAATAGAGTATGTAGCGGCAAAGCCGTTCGATGCATGAATGCAATGTTGTAATTTAAACATGATGGCAGAAAATAAATAGGCAATGGAACCTGCCTATATGAATGTCTGCAGAGAATAATAATTAAAATAAATAACTTATATTGAAAATAAGTTAAACAAGTTACAAGTAAACAGTATTACAACAGGTGAGGAGATTAGGGATGAAGAAGAAGAGAAAGGAGGAGGGAGAGAGAGGAAGGCTCTGGGAGTGATACCTAGAGTCGGGAAATATCTAAAATGCTCTAATGAGTTTTGCCTATGTCTAAAGCCAGGCATTCCTTTTATAGAGTAAGGAAGCACTGTGTACAATAATTAAAGTTATACAGTGAAAGCAAATAGTGAAAGTAAACAATATTGGTCCATGATTGAATAGTGAATTCATTCACTTGAAAGCATGGTGGTTGTCATTTGTTATCTTGAGCTGTCAGCCTATAAAGCATAGCAGGGATCAGTCATAAGATAGTCTTGGAGTGCCTTTTGAATCATGTCCAAAACAATTATTGAATGAGGCTACCGAAGATGCTTCTAAATTATTTGAATCAGAAGTATCTTCTTTAATCGATTGTTGAAGCAAGTAAATAAGGTCCTTTTTTGTAAGTCCTTTAAGAACATTCTTCTTTCTAGACTTAAATGATTTAAAAGATTTTTCATAAGAGAAAGCAGTTGCTTTCTCTTTTTTTGAAGCAACTGGTGCCTGGATTAGAAGATATCCAGGTGCTGATGATCAGTCAATAGCAGAAAAATCTTAGAGTTCTTTAGATCTAGAGCAGTCTGTGGGAACTCTTTAATAAGAGGGAACCTATCCCACCACTTGACAAAAGTATATCGCATCAATAAATCTCCATTTTTCTTATAAGACTATTTCAAGATCCATGGAGTTTTGAACCATTTGCAAAAGTGAAGAGAATATGAAAATTTTGCCATACGTCTATCCAATTTTGCAGGAATTTCATTTTGGAAGCATTTGAAGGCTTGTTGGAGCTCTTCAGGAAAAATCTCAGGAATAAGGCCAAATTAGTGCCACCATTTGTTGAACCATAGGGGAATCTTTCCTTTGATTTTTTTGTCAAAGTTAAGAAATCATGAGTGGGTCATATCAAGTGTTTGAAACAACATAAATTTGAATCATGCATCAATATAATCATAGTACGTGTAGATTACATCAGAATCAAGGAGTTTTTTAGAAGTAGAGGGATGTGTACCCCAATCTTCCTCAATAATGTGATGGGAAATATAAGCATTATGGTAAATCAATTTGGATTTGTCAGTTTTATCATAGATGGGTTTTATAATAAGGGAGTTGGTATGAATCAATATACTGGAATAATACTGGAGATTTTTTATTGGATTCTCTAGGATCCAGTGAAAATTTAGGGAAAAGTATTTGGTAGCAATTTTATATAGGTCTGTATCTATTGACTGATTAGGTTCAACATAGAACAGATTCCAGGAACACATTTTTTTGATGTATTGGATTTTTGAAGCAGGTAAGAAGTATTTGTTGAATTTTGCAGATGCAATAGATTTAGCATAAGAATCACATGGGGTGGAAACAATTGAAGCAAATGAATTAGGTTTAGAAATACCACCTAAAGTAGTAAATCTGTTGCAATTTCTAGGGGTGAAGCAGGTTTAGTTGAAATAGGTTTTGGTGGTGCAATAACGATTTGTTTTCCTTTATCCTTCTTCTTGCTCATGGTTGCTACAGAAATTCACGGGTAAGGAAATCAGGAATAGAAAGATTTGCTTATGAGAAGTAACATGTTGCAAGCAAAACCCATGTAATCCCACATGGCAGCTTCTCTAAAACTCTCTCAATTTGATTCTCCCTCCTTTGATGACAACACAATTTTTCGAAGTATTGTTGGTGGACTTCATTCAAAGTTTTGAATACCGTATCGGAAGCCATACTGGTCAATGCATTGGAACAAAATATTTCGATACCGGTACCATTTCGGAATAGTAGATATACAAATAAATTATATATGTAAATTATATTCCAAAATAATAGTCTATATACGAATAAATTATATATAAATACATATATATAAATTATAAATAGTCTGGTCTAAATTGGGAGTCAAAAAATGAGCTTGCAGTTTAGAACAAAAAGAAGAAGAAGAAGAAGAAGAAGAAGAAAGTAAAGGCCGAAATATCGGCCTATATGGGCCAACACAGCTGAAATTTTGATAGGCACAAAACAATATCATTTTCTATACCGACTAAGCCATGGAAATGAAATATTTCGGCCGTACTGGTCTATACCATACAAAATTTAAAACTATGACTTCAATACTTGTCATTCACATGACCTGACATATCTTTTGTAGTAAATAAAATATATCAGTTTATGCATTGTCCCAAACTTTCCCATTGGTTTGCGGTTAAAAGGATACTACAATATCTTAAATCCACTATCAATTATGGATTATTTTTTCAGGTTGATTAAAC
Source organism: Carya illinoinensis (assembly GCF_018687715.1). Classification (NCBI taxonomy): domain Eukaryota; kingdom Viridiplantae; phylum Streptophyta; class Magnoliopsida; order Fagales; family Juglandaceae; genus Carya; species Carya illinoinensis. Next base: position 23,067,434 of record NC_056753.1, on the reverse strand, counting down.
TTTACCCCCTTGAACTTTTATTTAATTCATAATGTGCCCCGAAATTAATAATTGCATCAAAGTAGACCCGCTTACTTTCCAAACTTATCAATCCCCTCTTTCATCAACCAACATCATCAAATGTAATGAAAACTTCCTCCACCTGCTGCTCACGTGCATCGAGGGGGCAAGTTGTGAATTGTGTGGAAGTTGGAGGGGGGGAAAGTGAAATTAAACCTAATTAATAAGTCTAACATAAAAAAGAAATATCAATTTGATGCAAAATAAATTAAGAGAAATAGATGGTCTAAAATATGTTGGTTAAATATATGTAGATTTCTATCAATGTGAGAGAAATGGTTGTGCTTCAATGACTTTTTTTTTTTTTTTAACTTTAAACAATTTTACTAAGAGTTATACTACATACAATCACTTTTGCATATTTCTTTCTCATTCTATTGATGTTATTGGCCAAAATAATTATTTTATATTTAAAAAAATAACGCAGCCAATCAGATTACTGGAGTACACAAAAGTACTTGCAAATAGCATCTTTGTTAATTAACCTCCTTTTAGCAATAATAGAAAACATCAATTGCAAACAATTTTATTAATATTTTAAGAAATATTTATAAATAAATATGAATGACGTGTATTCTATTGATTTTTTATTATTAGAATCATCAAGAATATATTTGAATAAAACAAAGCAATTTATATAAACTTATGTTAGATTTAATTTTTTTTCATTCAAATAATATAGATAAATTTATATAGAATAGTGTATTCATATGTATTTTTGAATAGTATAAAAATTTCTAAAATACACATGAACTTTCACTTTGTCCCCTCGAACTTTCACACAATTCATAATGTGCCCCCCAAACTAAAAATTTTGACATGTGTAAGCAACACTTGGAGGAAATTTCTATTATATTTGAGGATACTAGTAGATAGAAAGGGGATTGATAAGTTTTGAAAGTAAGTGGATCCATTTTGATACAATTATTACTTTCAGGGGCGTATTGTGAATGGAGTGAAAGTTCAAGGGGACAAAGTATAATTAACCCTACTTTTTAAATACTCATCCTCTTTGACTCTGCAAGCATACTTGGACGTAGAGTAGGCTAGCTGTCCAAATGACAGACGGTCTACTAGTGGTTTCTGTGTATTCCTTAGTCACCATCTCATCTCATGAAACTCCAAAAAGCATAAAACTGTGGCCAGATCTAGCAATGAAACTGAATACAAAGCCATCTCTCACATGGTTGCTAAATTGAATTGATTTGGCTTCAAACCATGCTTCAAGAGCTAGGTATTATTCTTCTCAACCCCCCCCCCCATCTTATGATGTGACAACATAGGAGCAACCTACCTATCAGTCAATCCTATTTTTCACTCAAGAACCAAACACATGGATGTCGATTATCACTTTGTGAGTGATAGAGTTGTAACCAAGACTTTGCAAGTATCATTTTGTAGCTCAAATGACCAGATTGCTGATATATTCACTAAACCCTTGGTTTCAGACAAATTCTCAAGTTTTCATTTGAGTCTCACTATTGATGATAGTCCAATGGACTCACGGGGCGTATTAATCTAGATCATTCTGTTGTAAATACACTAGGGATACTTTAGTATTTTTCTATACTCAGTTTTATTCTTTTATTATTCTTCTTCTAACAGAATAGATTTCCTTATAGTTGTGTATAAAAGGGACCCTTGTTCATGCATTAATCAGATGAGAAATTCTGGAATTGTGTCTCTGTTATCAAGAACCATCGACAAAATCAAGCTTGTTTTTCACTAACAAAGACATGGCCATGGAGGGACACCAGGTGTGATAGTTATTGCCAACGAGGGACTGAGTAACAAGAAGGATACCAGGATTGTCATTAGGATGAAGAAAAAATGGACTCGTAGTATCCTTATAGACAAATTAGTGACTCGGCGCCATAGAAAAAAACATCTGATACCATATAAGGATGAAACCCTAGGAGAAAAGCAAGAATCAAAACCCTAGGAGAGGAATGGTATCAAATGTCTGAGAGGGAAATCTCCAAAATATTTTTATTGATCTAGAATGTATATTAATCAAGTAAAGGTAAAAGTAAAAAGTATATCAGTATTTATACTATGTACAAAATAATCAACTAAGTATACAGGACACGTGTATAAAATATAAAATATATATGTGATAAGATTGTAAAGTAATTTTTATTATGAAAAATATTTAACGGATCCGATAAAATCACGTTAATTTGTGAGTTTATTTTTATATAATCTTTTTATATCTATAACAATTTTCTATGAGAGCTAACAACATATGTCTATCTCTCTTTTTCTTGAAATTCTAAAGTTTAGACCAAAACTAGAAAATGTTTTAACCATATTATATCATGTGCATTTAAACGGGGTTAATTGCGCGCATATGGCCGGACAATAGGTGGAGATGAAGACAACCCTTTTATATAACTATTTCATAATCTTCCTGTTTTAAATGTAGATAATTTTTATAAAATAATTATATATATAGCTAAATTTTACAAAAATGTTTTAGAAGTAATCCATGATTGCAAGAATATGATTATTTAACAAAAATGCCAGTTATCATTTAAAAAGAGAGTTATAATTAAAAGATTGTGTCTATAGGGCCACTTCTCTCTAACCACTCCCTGCACAAAAGTAATGCTATAGCCTATGGCCCTATAGGTCATAGACGTTCCCAGGGCGGGCAGGACGTGCGTATTAATTAGAGCCAAGAAAATGATGAACTTGCTGCATGCACTAATTAAAATAAAATATATATGGAGGTGAAAGGTGCATGCTTGCTAGCTAGCTAGCTGCATATATATATATATATATATATATACAATAATTACAGTAACGCATGCATGCATGAGAATCGTGGATATGCGCGCACCTTTCACAAACTACGTGCCTGTTGATGATCATGCCCAAAATCTGTTTGATCATAGTCCCTATCTATAACTTCTAATTAATTCAATTAATTACATCTTTTCTTGTCACTTCCTCCTTTAAATATATAATTCCATCATTTGAATTGAATTAAAAAGGAAGAAATCCTGCTGCTTAATTTCAAACGGATACATCATGATGAATATTGATGCAGCCAATTAATAAGAGTTGAATTAGCATTACCTTAGTGAAAAATTCAACTGCTACCAAATTCTGAGATGATATTATTGCATTAAATATAGAATAAAAAGTCCTCCATGACCATTGTTTGAAAAGGACAATACATTCTCTACCGTTCGTTTATATATCATGAACATGTCACATGAGAAGTATTGATCATCCCATGATTCACATGGTTTCAAGTTTCAACCAAAGCTAAAAACAAAAAAAAAAGACAGTTTTCACACCACTTCGTTAAAAAAATCATTTTAATTTTACATGATCAATATCTTTATTTCTTCTTAACTAGATTTGTAAAATAATAGTAAATTAATTATAAGTTTATCATTTTCCTTATTATAAACCTTAGAAGGAAAGATGTTTTTCTGAAATTGAGTAAGTACGTTAATCCTGGCTGCATGAACGACTCGAGTCTCGAACCCTATCAAGGACATTAATCAAAACTAGGTGGACCCACTAATTACTTGCAAGCCTGGCCGAGGGCCGGGGTACTAATTTGGAGAATATGGGTCCCACACCTCCAATCCAAATAAACAAGGTATTCCATTGCTTTCTTGACAGCTACTTCCCAAAGCCTATTCACTTTTCACTAATTTTTTTGGATCCATCGTGAACAAGAGTTGCAACTCAGGGAGCATAACCTTTTTCTGCCACCTGCTCTTCAATCCTACCAAATCTCTCTCTCTCTCTCTCTCTCTCTCTCTCTCACACACACACACACATCTGGACTTGGAGTGTAAAAATTTCTAACCTAGCCAATAATGCATCCTATAAATGGTTGAGAAGATCGGATAGCAACCCCTCGATCTATACATGATGACCATTCACAATCCCTATCCAATATTGATAAGTTTGGCTTCTTTAAAAGTCCTTATTGTCATGCAGCATTTGTCAACCATGCATTGACAATATGACCTTCTGCATCGATCATTGTTGGTAGTAATGACATCAAGTAACTCGTATAACATTATATAATTTCTTGTCTCAAAATAAAGAAAGGTGATAATATTCTGTACCCACTGCTTCAAACTCCCAACTTCTTATTTCCCACTTTGCTATAGTTAAAAGAAGATCATATCCTCATAAAACCTAGGTATTTTATACAATTGCCACCTGTTACAAATGAAAGTAATCAGTCGATATTCTTAAAACGGTCCAAAATTCAGTGAAATCAAACCGATAAGAGTTTATCAGGCAATCAAGTTACACAAATTTTGTATTGGTGCATGATCAGGCCCATATGTTTAAAGTAGAATAGCGCAAGTGGCAAGATCTAGAATATATAAGCTAGTTAGGAGAAGCCACTTAAGTAGTACACAATATTTCATTGTAAAACTCAAAATCAATGTAGCACATAAAGCTTACAATGACTTAGACAACATGAAAAACTTAAAAGCTCACCCAAAAGTTACAATACATCTCTCTGAAGAAATATATGGGCCTAATTCATCTCATTAAATTGATTCAAAAAGAGAGATTTGTTCATTGCTTATAAATATGTGATACTCCGTTTTTACGTGTATTTTTACTGAATGAATGTTTTAATTTAATTAATATATTAGTTCTTTTATTTTAAATTATTATATTTTAATTAGTTTTATTTTAGTTTGTTGTGGTGTTTAATTTATTTTAGTCGTTTTATAGTTTTTAATGTTTTCGTCGGATCAGTTTTTGAATTCCGGAGGTGAGGATTGGACCTCATTTCTTTTCTCTCATCTTTTCTTTTTCTTTTCTCTTTTTTCTTTTTCTCTTTTCCTTTTCTTTTTCTTTTCCTTCTTTTCTTTTTTCTTCTTTTTCCTTCTTCCCCTCCCGCGCGCTCGACCTCTCTCTCTCCCTCTCTCCATCGCCGTCCAACTCTCCAGCCCAGACCCGCCGCTCGCTGGCAACATGGCCGGCACCACCCACCCAGAAAAATCCCCCACCGGCCGATGAACCACCCCACCAAGTTTCAGCTCCATCCGTGCCGCCGTTAACCACCTATAGCCCCTCTAAGCCGCGGCGTTTTTGGTCATTTCCGGCACTATCGCTCCACCTCCGGCCACCATCTTTTCAACACTTCATCCTCTATCTCTTGCCGTTCTAATCCACCCATTTCCGGACCGATCCATTGCCGGAGCAGCTCCCATGAGCTCAACTCCGATTTGCTCTTTTTTTGCTTCCACCGCCATTTCCACCGCCACCCACAGCTAAAACTCACTTCCATTAGCTTCATAAACATTTCTATGCCATTTTCTATCAATCTCAAGTCTTGGTTTGTCCCCATTCGAAAGTGGGTAATTTACAACCCACAGCCACAGTATAAAATACATTGTTACGTTGTTTTTTCTCCGTCGTTTGCAACGTCGTGATCCTTTAAAAAATACATTATAGCGCTGTAAGTATTTTTCAAACTCTATTTTAGATTTAAATATATTTTTGCTCTTACAATTAATTATTTGATTGGTTGATTAATTCCGGACTGAGTCCAAGGAGTCGGGGGTCGGATGGATTGAGGACGGAGTTGCTTGATTTTGTTGTTTTTGTGATTGGTTGGATGTTGGTATCTTGAGGCGTGCATTGCATGATGCATTCATGTGCATTTCTATTAAATGGAGAAAATCCGGTTTTATTTGTGTAAATGGGTTTTTTGGTGCGTGTGTATCACGACCCCAAGCCGAGATGGGGTATTATCTCGGTGGAGCTCTTCTAGTCATTCGGGAGCGTAATATACTGAGTGATGTCCCCTGGGTTGTCGCTGGGCGACAACAGGAGAGGGCGGGATGGTAACGCTCTCGTACCGACTCTGTGGCTCTTCGCTGGAGAGGGCTAGAGGATGCTTGGCTACGTACGCGCGGGGCGCGGAACTGGGCATCGCTCGTTACGAAGTCACACGTACGGTCGTTACTCGTGGTGTGACGATGGGAGCCAGGGTGTGCGGATGACCCCTAGGGGAGGTCATGGTGCATTCGGATTAATTGGTTATTGAATTGAGTTGGATTTGGGCCAAATGAGACTTTTGGCGTGAGTTGGAAAGTAATACATTTTTGTGGCCAAATGAGATTTTTGGCGTGCGTGGAAAAATGTGGTTTTATGAGTTATGTGCTTTTGCATTCTTTCATGCATATTGTTTGAGTTTAATATGTTTTTATCTAGTGGGGTTTGGATCTTACTTACCTGTGGCACCATTTTGGTACCGTAGATTTTGATGCAGAGGTCGAGAATGATGAGGAGGCTAAGCCCGAGGAGGCAGCTCAGCCGGAGTATTGATTTGGAGTGTCATGCCTTGTAGTTTGGTGTTAAAACAATATTTGTGACTTGTAATATTTTATTATGTATGTTTTGAACGGCTTTGTATTAAACAAAGAAAAATTCTGGTACTTAGTTATGAGACTTTTATTATCCGCTGCATGTTTTTAATTGCACACTTGTTGCATGTACACATACTTGGCACTTGGTGATAGGGTGGTGACCCGTGTTGTCATCATCCCGAAGTCTCAATTTCTCCGTGTCCATACTTGAGATTTGGGGCGTCACAAAATATGTCTAAAATCTTATCCATAATCAATGTGAGATTTATTCCTCTATACTCTCATCAATGAGCTAGGAGTCCATGAAAGTGGTGCATGTTGCTCGAAAATAGTTAAGAGTTGGATAGAGTGCGGGTGTATTCTTTTGCCTTTGGACAAAAGAAAAAACAAAAACTTGAAACTAATGAGTTTTAAAGCTTTAAGAAAATGTAAGAAATGACCATATATATATATATAGAACTTCAATCTAAGGGAAAGTTAGTAGGAGGTGCTATATGAAGAAATTTACAAATGCTACATAGACGGACCTACTTGCTTTTCCATCACACAAAAAGCAAACCACCTTTTATTTTACTTTTTTTTTTCATATATTATTGTAAGGTTATATTAAATAGACACACTGTTATCATCATTTGGTGTGGATGGGGACGAGTTATGAGAAGTGCACGGCCGTTTGCCTATTTCCTTTTCGAACCGATGCGATGAGATGTGGGGCCCCAAAGCCATGACCTTTCCGCGTTGGCCCAGATGACTTGGTAAAACTATTGTAGACCTCTATAATTCTATTACAGCTCGCACAAAGGACACCACCACGTGGCCGTCAGACTCTGCTTGCTGATGTGGACAGGTTGTAAGTGGGTCTATCTCTCTCTCCTGCTGATGTTGAATAACTTGAATTGCTTGCTTTGCTGTAGTTGGAAAATGCAAGGTAAGATAGCTGGATCAAAGTCGATCGTGTGCGCGCGTATTATAAAAAGACATGCTTATTATATATATTAATGATGTAACTCCATCACATCAACTTTCTAATTTCCCACCATCAAGTTAACCTAAACTAACATGAGATATGGTCAAGTCTACTAATATTATCTCTTTGATACCCACTTAGGTTCAAATTCGATCATCAGAAGATAACGTGTCTGAAAATCATAGTCTAAAAATTATATACAAACAATATTAAAGATGGTAAAACTTAGACTTTGTGTTTCCTTCTTTGAATTACATACTATAATTCAAACAACAAATTACATGTTACAACGTAAAAGTATTAAAAGTTTTTTCTAGGACATCCAATATACGGTAAGAGGTTGTATCATATTCAAAGTGTGTTTCGAAGGATGTGAAGTAATTTCTTAAGCTACACATATGTATATATAGAGACTAGTAGTGGCTTAACGTGCAAGGCATGTTTGCCCTATTGAAAGAAAAAGAAAAATTGTAAAAATAATGTGTGCAAACAGTAAAAAAGTATGACTTTCTACATGCAGCATAAAAATTTGTTAATATATAAAATAAATAATAAAATTTACTTCTTTTCATCATCTTAAATTTTTAAAACAAGTGATAATTTTACGTAGTATAAGAGTACAAGTCTTAAGTTTGAATCTTGATTCTACACTCTATCTCAATTAATTAAATATTTCTCGTATTGGGTCTTATTGAAGAAGAGTCTGACTTACACGTGAGAGTGAGTGTTAAGATATAAAATAAATAATAAAATCTATATCTTTCTATCAACTTAAATTTTTAAAACAAGTAATAATTTTAAATTGAATTACCAGTTAGTTAAAAAATACAACAAATTAAAAAGGGGCAAAAAACTTCAAAACAGGCCTTCAAATTGAGAAACAACGAAACAGGAAAGCAATTTCGAACTGCTCCTTGGATTCATGACATCCCGCAAAGAGAAGAGAAAGAAGATCGGAAAGGAGCATACACACAACGTACCGAAACCAACATCAAACAAAACAAACCGAGATATATACGGCCGTGAATGGAAGCTCCTCTTCAGTACCTCACCTCCAAAACCCCTGTGATGGATGGCCAAGAACAAGAACTGAGAACTCTGGCCTCCAACCCTCCCATCAACCAGCCAATACATCTCCTCACCCTGGCAACACATCACACCACCATACCCTATAACAATTGTAAGTGTAGAAGCCAATTCGGTCCTCAAATGACCAAATAATCCATACTTAGGAAAGAGAAAGGGGATAACTAAGCCTATACTCAATCAAAAACAGACGAAATCGAAAAGACCCAAAATAGAAATCAAGAGAGTCATTCAAATAGGGGCAAAAACGTATACATGTGAATAAAATAAGGCCAAACAGAGGGACAAAAATGGAAAACATAAAAAGACAAAAAACACTATTCATTAACACTAACGGATGGCAGCTTTTATAATAGAAGAGATATGTGTTATATATATAAATGGGAAGTTGGTACAAGGCAAGCGAGGAGGGAATTGAAGGTTCAAACAAAGTAGTGGAAGAGGAAGAGGAAGAGCAGGACTGATAAGAGTGGTACTTTTTGGTGAGTTATTATTTGGTTGAAAAAAAAAATGGGGGAGGAATGGAGAACGGAATTCGGTAATATTAATGGTAGAAAAGTACTAAGAGATATGCTTGTTGGTGCTAGGAATCGGATTTCATATTTGAATCATGCTACAGGTATTGAATAAAGATCTCGAAAATTCTCAATTATTTTTTTTAATTTTTTTTCATTTATTTTTTTATATTTTTTAATATTTTTTTAAAAAAAATTCACACAATCACTTAAAAAAATTTACTTAATCATTAAGTTAAAAAAAATAATAAAATAAAATAAAAACATTCAGTAAGAAAATAAAGTTTCGAAATTTGGAAGCTTTAACATTTCTCTTCGTATTAATTTATTGATCGGTACGCAGTACGAGGTTGTACCATTTTTGCTGTTGCATCAAAAGTAGATGTATGGTCCATGGTGTCTTGGAAATTATTGAAGTTAGAAAAACGAGTAGCATGCACGATCTGTTGGTGCTTGGTAATTAAAATGACTTGGACACATCATGCTAACCACCATCTTTCAGTATTTAAATAATCAATAAATGTCGTTCAATTCATTTTATGTACATATCTCTTTTTTATTTGAGACCTTTAAATTCTGACAAGAAATCAAGAGAATCTATTTTCTGAATTCTTGAATATGTATATCTAATTCCTTTAATCACATGTTGATAAGAGAAAATGGTTTTAAATTCTACTTAACTCATAAATTACTCAATTGAATTTATATAAAATTTCAACCAATTCTCGATCTTTTGAACTTGTTCTTTATTTCTTTTCTTTTTTTATTAACATGGAAGTATACGAGGCGTAATTGGAATTGGTCTCCCTACTTGAGTGTAACCATATAAGTATCTTACTTTGGGAATTGAACAAAATGGTCTAGACAAAGTAAAGTTGCAAGTGCTCTTTTAAGTCTGAGTTTGAACTATAACCTAAACTCTAGCCCACGAGGGAATTTAACGAATCCTTAAGTATCTAATACTAATAGATTAAGGTGAATCAAATATAATATAGTTACACTCGTATGAGAGTAATCCAAAGACCATTTAAGTCACCAACCTTTATGGTTCGAAATAGGTCTAGACAATGCAGAGAATGAGCTAACAAAGAATAATGGAATTAATTGATTTATCGCAATTGAGTTTGTTCTTGGGAGACTTTGTGGTAGTTTAAGGAAAGTTCATGTTCTAATTAGGAAATAGGTATTTACGCCACACATCATCTATATGTCATAATTTGATTTGTAATATTCAAATTTTAAAATTTATCTTTCAATTAAATTATATCACGTAGATGATATATGGTATATAGTATAAAGGTTTTCAAATAGAATTATTCTTTTAAATGCTGATGCACCACCAATATTCTCTCTGTTTAACGTTTTGAAATAATCAAAAGGTCATTTTTAGGTCAATTCACGCAAGAGACTTCAAATGTTTTGCACTTTGTTTATGGGATTGTACATATACAACCAGCTGTATGAAAAGGTATGTTGGCCATAAATAGAACAAAATTAGATATAATTCCAAATTTATAAGGATTAGAAGGTATTTATGCACACAAAGGTCCCCCACTCTCGATGGTATTACTTTATTGGTATTACATACCAATGACACAAACGTGGGCATTTCTTTTATTTAAAAATGGGATGTCCATCATTTTCCTTTTTCTGTTTGAGTAACGTGGACAAGGACAAACACTCAAACAGCAACAATAAATAAAATATTTTTGTAGATGTTTGATTAGAATGGTAAGTCATTAAGAATTAGAATAATGCTAGGCTACCTGCTATGATCTTTTGCTGGGAGTTTTTTTATTTATTTTTTTACTCCGTAATTAAGAAAGTACTTTTTAATAAAATTATAAATTTTTTTTATTTAAAAGTATTAAAATATATGTAAAAAAAATACGTAAAATTGCACTAGTGGGTGCTCTCAGCTGTGGCCGTAGAGCCCCCTAAGAATTAATATTTATATAAATAATTTTAATGATATAAAAATATATATGCAATAAGAACGAATTATCACAATATGCATATTTAGGGAATATCTAATACTTTTATTTTATTTTTTTTAAAGGAATATCTAATAATTATGGAGCAATGATAAGTGAAAAATATTAATTATCAGGACTTTTCTCAATTTAAGCAAATGAATGATGAATCAATTTATATCTTAATATAAAATAAAGCCACATTTAATGGAGACAAATTAATTGCATGAACTCTAATTGATGAATGTTAATGATCAATGCAAGATTTTGTTTGCTTGTTTTTTGGGGGGAATTAATCTATTAATGAGCCTTTTGATTTGTCAAGGATTCTTTTCCTGTAAATAAGAATTGGACTCATATGAGACATTTTTAATGTTTGAATTATTGATATTATCATTGATTCATTTTTCCCAAACTATTACTTCATTTTCTTAGCTCATATAGTTAAGTAAATTTTAATCCGTTACAACTCTACTCCTAAATTTCTTATCCCCATTCTCAATTTGACCATTAAACACTAATTTGCTTCACATAAAATTTTAAAAAGATATTAAAACGAAAACAAAAAAACAAAAAGATATTAAACTTCGACTTGTGTAGACTCTGATCCAACTCCAACTTGTCGGTGCAGAGTCGAATTTGGGCTTGTTTTAGATTTTTTTTTACAGTTTCATATTTAGCACACTAAAAAAAAAAAAAAATTGTGGAATTTTTCCAAATATTAAAAACTAAAACTTAATCATTCACTGTTAATTTACTTCTATACTAATTATCTAACTTATTTTTACATTAGACTTACACACTATAGTGTCTAATTACATTTTATCATATTATAATATTACATATTATTTCTAGTGTCTAATTACATGTTATTATACTATTGTATTATGTGTTATTAACTTATTATATTTATTTTTATAAAAAAAAACTTATTATATTTAGACTTATTTCTATACTTATTTTTATACTAAACTTATATTATAATGTCAAATTACATGTTATTATACTATAGTATTAGATGTTATTATATTACACTATAGTCTAACTTATTTCTAACTTATTTCTATACTAGACTTATTTATAGTGTCTAATTACATGTTCTTATACTTTAGTAAATTAGTATTATGTATTATTAACTTATTATACTAGACTTATTAGTTATTTCTATACTAGTGTCTATTTATTTCTACACAAGAATTACACTATAGTGTCTAATTACATAGTATTATACTAATATCTAACTTATTTATAACTTAATCATATACTAGACTTTTTAATATCTAATTACATGTTATTATACTTTAGTAAATTAGTATTTTGTTTTATTAACTTATTATACTAGACTTATTTCAATATTATTGTCTAACTTATGTCTATACTTGATTATATATGGTAGTAATACTATAATGTTATTATATACTAAACTATCAGTTTATTTACAATATAATATAAGTATATCATTTTATAATAATTATCTCCTAATAGTATATTATTGAATTTAACCATATGAGTTCTAGTTATATAACTAAATAAATATACTAGTATATATGATAAATATATAAATAAATACATATTTTTATAGCATATGTACAATATCGAAGTCGGATCAAATCGGATTGGAATCGATCCAGCGACACCTCCAACTCTGACTCTGACTTCCTTTTGTTGGAATTAGAACAGAATCGAATTTAGAGTCAAATTTTTAAATTTTTTTCTCAGCTCTATTCTCACCCATCTAGGAAGGAGTGGCATTAATCCCAAGGGGTCTCTCTTATCCCACTCCTAGATAGGTGAAGAGTTTTATTTGGATAAAAATTTCTTCAAATTCTAGTAAGAACCTTACCCTATTTATTACTTATTTAATGTCCGATTTTTATGGATATCAATAAATGTTGTAAGGTTCAATTAACGTGTCTATATCTCTCTCCACTTTAGATCCTAAAATTTCGGATAAAAATTTGAAAACACCTTGATCCAATTGTCTCTCTTGCTCCATATATTTTTGTTTTATATAATTTATTTTAATCTAAAGTTTGTGAAATTCAACAAAAACATCATTTTGTTACGAGACCTAAAACCATGAACCCAATACTCATTTTCCATGTTTTTCATTTGTTTGGTGAAAAAACAAAAGCAAACAAAACAAGACCTTAATATCAGAGTAGTAGTTAAAACCAATTGACATTTGAAACCACCCTTGATGGTGGGGGATACGATTTCAATGTAGTTTCCATGTTTTAAAACTCAGCCATAGTAACTTTGAAAATTTCAAACTAATTTGACCATTTATTCTTATTATTATTTTAAATGGATTTAATACTAATCAATTATTTTGGTTACTAGTAACCACGGATTTGACTGATAAGATGAGGATAATCCCGTTTGAAAAGCCGGCATTCTTTTCATTTCCTTTAGCAGTAAAGGATTAAAATTTCTTATAGTTTTTTAAAAATATTTTTTTTTAATAATTTGAAGAGAAAAATATTGTATTTTTATAAAATAATTGGAAAAAGAAGAAGAAAAAGAAGATGTCAATCCAAAGACCGAAAGAGGACGAAGTAAAACTGGGAAACAGTGGCAGTGAGTTCGAGTTGTTAAAAGGTTGGACTGGATGCTTGCTGTTACTTAGAAAAGAGTAGATTTTAGGATGCTGTTGAGGTTAGTTAGTCCTATTATGCGTGAGCTGGATCCACTCTTCCTTCCATGGCTGTCCCACCCTTTTTTATATATTCTATATTATTTTTTTTATATAATATATAATTCCCCAAACACCAACGAAAAATATTAGCACAAACCACACATAAATCGAGCTTCAATTCGAGCAGAGCACAGCCCTGGTCTCCAAGTCCGATAATCTCACATGCACACGCACATATATGTATAGAAACTCAGATTCTCTTTCTCTTTCCCTCGGATTCTCGGTTAACTGTACTGGGTTCGTTGAATTTCGAACTGGGGGTATCAGGCTTTTGATGCCAAGTCCGACCATGAGATTCGGTTTCTTTCTTTCTGCGTGAATCTCTCTCTCTCTCTCTCTCTCTCTCTCTCTCTCTCTCTCTCTGTGTTTTTGTTTTCTGGGATTTGGGTATTTTGTTTTGGTTTTGAGAAATGAATCCGAGTAACGGGAAGGGATCTATTTCAACGGCCAGTTCAAGCGGAGCTTGGAAAGTCGGCGATGTCGTTCCAGACCAGTTCCCGGCGGGGTTACGCGTGTTGGTCGTCGATGATGACCCCACATGCCTTGTGATCTTAGAGAAGATGCTCCGGAATTGTCTTTATGAAGGTTTTCTTCTCTAATTTCTCTTTCTTATTCTTTAATTATTATTGTTCGTCTCTCCTTTTGCTTTTGTTTCCTGGCGTCTCTCCGTTTGTTTTGGTTAAGAAGACGATTCTGGTTTGTGTTTGGCTAATATATATATATGTACACACACACACACACACATATATATGTATATTTATATATATTCTTTCATCCGTTCTGTTATTAGATTTTGTTTTTCTTTTTGGGTGTGTGGAATTGGGAATTTCTAGGAGAAAGAGGAAGACAGACTTCTCGATTATTATTTATAGTTCTACGTCTCTAAAATCTTCCAACTGTAATTGGGTTGTTATTGTTGACCATGCCAAGCACATCTAATTTGGTTTAACAGTAGTAGAAATTTCTATTGCTTTCGAGTTATTTGCCTTGTTCAGAGATCAGGATGAATTGATATGATTCAATTTGTGCATTCAGAACCATTTTTTGTTTCATTTTTCCTTGAAGGTTTTTAGTTGTTGAAGGCGTTTAATGATTGACTCCTTTTGATTGATATGTCAGTTACCAAATGCAACAGAGCGGAAATTGCATTGTCGCTGCTGCGAGAGAACAAAAACGGGTTTGATATAGTTATAAGCGATGTTCACATGCCCGACATGGATGGATTCAAACTCCTAGAGCACATTGGGCTGGAGATGGACCTGCCTGTAATCAGTAAGTAACCTGTTATAATTAGTGTAAATAGGTCTCACTGTGAATCCACGTAGTCTATAATCTATATCAAGGTAGTGACTGAAATCTTATTTATGAAATTCAACAGTGATGTCGGCAGATGATGGGAAGCATGTTGTCATGAAGGGCGTGACTCATGGTGCTTGTGATTACCTAATCAAACCAGTGCGGATTGAAGCATTGAAGACCATATGGCAGCATGTGGTTCGGAAGAGAAAGAATGAGTGGAAGGAATTGGACCAATCTGGTAGCGTTGAAGATGGAGATCGGCAGCAAAAACCATCCGATGAAGTGGAGTATTCATCCTCAGCTAATGAAGGGACTTGGAAAAGCTCGAAGAAGAGGAAGGATGAGGAAGAAGATACCGAGGACAGGGATGATACATCCACGTTAAAAAAGCCACGGGTAGTTTGGTCAGTTGAGCTCCATCAACAGTTTGTGGCAGCTGTTAACCAACTAGGCATTGACAGTGCGTATTCTTCACTTGCATCTAACAATTTGCTACATAGTTATTCGTTGCTTTTCCTCTTTACTGTAGCGAAATAATGCTTGTTGCTAATCTATTTCTCAAGTTATCAACAAAACAAAGTACCTTTATCTTGTAGAAACAATCTTTGCACCGGGGTACTTAGGGGATGCTAGCCATAATCATAATGTTTTCTAGATTTCTAGTAGTTTTGTTCATCTGTTACTCTGCGTGGTGGCAAAAAGCCACGACTTCCTAATGTATCGTTGTTACAGAGGCTGTACAAAGTGGATTGTACATTTTTCTGTACATTCCGTTGTGAGTTTGATTTGTTTGGCAAATACTCCTTCTATTTACTTGTTTGTGATTATTGTTGAATGTGTATGTTCATTTCCTACGTCAAGTACCTGCTTTTCCGCTTACGTTATCATGTTTGACATGTGTGTACAGAAGCTGTTCCCAAGAAAATTCTGGAGTTGATGAATGTTCCCGGGCTTACTAGAGAAAATGTTGCCAGTCACCTTCAGGTACAGTGCACTTCAATCCTAATAATTCAAGGATCAAATACATTTGTGAATAATTATGCATACTTGCATCTTTCTTTCACGACTTTGTATGCCATCTTATGATACCTTTTTTCAATGTTTTGTCATTCTTTGATAAGAAATGGTTGTTCAACCTTCTGGTACAGAAATATCGCTTGTATCTTAGAAGGCTAAGTGGGGTTTCACAGCACCACGGTAGTTTGAATAATTCTTTCATTAGTGCTCAAGAAGCAACTTTTGGACCAATGTCTTCCCTCAATGGGCTTGATCTTCAAACGTTCGCTGTTACTGGTCAACTCCCAGCACAAAGTCTTGCCACCCTTCAAGCAGCAGGGCTTGGTAGGCCAACTGCAAAACCTGGCATTCCCATTCCACTGGTAGATCAAAGGAACCTTTTTGGCTTTGAAAACACAAAGCCAAGGTTTGGAGAAGGGCAACAGCAACATATGAGTAGCGTTAAACCAGTGAATTTACTTCATGGAATTCCAACAACTATGGAGCCAAAGCAGCTTGCCAATTTGCACCAATCTGCACAGCCACTGGGGAGCATGAATGTGCAAGTCAATGCGCATGGAGGACACAGTGGCTCTTTGCTGATGCAGATGGGCCAAACACAATCAAGAGGGCAGATTCTGAATGAATCTGCAGGCAGCCATGTCCCTAGGCTTCCATCATCCGTAGGACATCCCGTTATATCAAACGGCATTGCTGGTGGGGTTATTGGAATAAATGGGATTGGTGATAACAGCAGAGGGATAGGATACAATCAAGTTCGGCCCACCTCTTCAATGTTGAGTTTTCCCATGAACCACACCTCGGAATTGGCTACTAACAGTTTCCCTCTTGGAAGTACTCCTGGGATATCCAATGTCACATCTAAAGGAGCATTTCAAGACGAGATTAATTCAGAAATAAAAGGATCCACAGGACTTATGCCAAGTTATGATATTTTCAATGACCTGCACCAGCAAAAATCCCAAAATTGGGAATTACACAGTGCTGGTTTGCAATTCAGTGCCTCTCAAAATGCAAATCGTGTACAGGGCAATCTTGATGTCTCACCATCAGTATTGGTTCGTCAAGGGTATTCTTCTAGCCAAACAAGTGGACAGAACAGGAATGTATCAGATATGGGCAGGGCAGTGTTCTCAGGGGTGGAAAGTACTCAGCAAGGGAATGCGCAAATTATTGGTCAACAGCATAATAACTTTCTTGTTGATAACCCCGTCAGGGTGAAGGCTGAAAGCATCCCCGATGCAGGTAGTCAGTCAATCCTCTTTCCTGAAAATAATTTTGGTCAGGAGGATCTCATGAGTGCACTCCTCAAACAGGTTCGTTTATAAGATGTTGACATTGGCTTTATTTAAGCAATGTTTTCAATTAATAATATATTAACTTTATCTGTTTTCCAGCAGCAAGGAGGTATTGCACCAGCTGAATCTGAGTTCGACTTAGATGGATATTCTATTGATAACATTCCCGTGTAGAGAGAGCCGTGCTCCAGTTCTTTCTATGATTGCAGTTTCTGATGTACATACTTGCTGCCACAGATGGAGATTTTACCATGCAATCACACAATGGAGATTCTATCTCCAACGTGAAGAAACAGGGCGTCATTATTTCACTGATTAGCATCTTCCTAGCTGAATAGCCTGCTATGTTGGTTTTAACCTCAACATTTAGAGCTCGGGACAATGGACAATTGAGATGATTCAGTTACATTGGATGATATTCAAAGGCGGATGGACATGCAAATTTTGACTGCTTTTAGTCGCAAAACATAGCAAAAAACTGCTAGCTTTAGGTGGTTGAAGGTGTCCATTGGTTGAGCTCATATTGAGTTTGTGGACGACGTGAGGTTTTGACACATCTGCAGATTTATAGGAGCTTTCTAAGTCTATTTAGCATGTTAAGTTTGAATGATTTTCTCGATCTTTTATTCCTTTTTTTTTTCCCCCTCATCAGCAATTATGATGTATATATTCAATTTTATGCTCTAGACAAAGTCTGGGTATTCTTTTCTGGTTATTTTATTGTTCTTAAATTTGACAAGGTTCCATAAGAGCTTTTAGTGCAATAAATTCATGTGACCTCCATTGTCCAATGTACAGGGGCGGAACCATACCAAGCTTGAAGCCCCCCGCAAACTTTGAAAAACCCTAATCTAGTTTTCAAGGTTTTTATTACAAGGTAGATTTTACAACACACACCAACAACTTTATCTCCAAGTTAAATTTTCTGTTTCTGCCTCTGCCATTGTTCATTCTGTTTTCTACTCTCGGACTGTATTTGAGTGTTGAAGTAATTTTAGATTGATACGTGAATAGTTATATTTTGTGAATCTAATGTGAATATATATTTATAAAAAGTTGAAAAAGTAATATTTATAAAAAGTTGAAAAAGCAATAAGATTTATCAATTAGTTTGAGCTACGTTGAAATAGATTTGACAAACAAACATAGAGATATCAATCTCAACATCTTTTGATTGGATTGCAGATTGTCATGGTTTCGCTCCTGGACAGCTCATTTTATAGCTGTCGGCCAGGGATGTGGTTCTAGTGTTCTCAAATTATGATTCTGAACTGCTCAAAAGTAACATGAATAGTAGTAGAAGTTCCACTTTTAAGGGATTAGATTTCTTATAATTTTTTTCAATAATTTTTACAAGGTTACTTTATCTATACAAGTAGATTTTAATATTGCTAGGTCTACAAATAATTCCTTTTAAAAAAAAAAAAGGCACCAGATTTGGACAATGTGAGCCCGTTCTACCAGATTTGAAAGGACGGGTTTGAGGCACTGAGACTAATACTTTGTGAATAACAAGGAACTTTGGCTGCCCACAAAACACTACATATAATTATAAACCTGGCTTTATAAGAATGTATTGGAAAGAAAAAATGCCCTTCCCCTACCTGTCAAAGAGACTGTCCCACCCAAAGGAAATAATCTGATATTCTAAACATCATATGCCGATAAAAAATTAGTGGCAAACATGAAATGTATAGCATGAAGAATCAAACTGAGCAACGAAGGTTATGATTACACAACATGAAATCCAAGCTCACTTCATATATTTTGATGGTCTCAACTAGTCATTGTTTTCATTTCCCTTCCAACTATGGCAGTTCTGCAAACCTTTACAAAGCCATGGCTGCAGTACCATTACATCCTCTATATATAAGAATCATAGCATGCATCTCTTCTGTTAATATGAACATCCTGGTTAAACACATATCAATCAGACTGAGTACTAAACGAATAAACAAAATCAGAAACAAATATAAAACCAAGCAATGCTCATGATGACAGAAGTCCGCCGGCTATTGCTGCATCAAAATGGACACTACTATGACCCAAAAAACCATAACAGGGCCACTTCTATTACTACCACCAGTTGGATATACGGAAGGCAGCGAGCACTCCTCTCCATTGAAGTACACTTTAGTGGGAAACCCATCTCTATTAGGCACATTAATTCCAGGGGTCTTTTTCTTAGTAAAGGAAATCACAGATTGTTGTTTCCCAGGCACCCTAGGGCCCTTCTGTGGGTCAGCTCCTTCTGTTTCTGCCACAAGATAGTTTAATCCTGGAAGACCCTGGATGAATATGGTATTGTTGACACCATTCAAGGCCAAGGTAGTTCCGTTGAATGAGTACATTGCTTGGAAACCAGGGGTTGCCTTGTCCAATTGTACTGCAGCAAACCAATCAGCAAAGGCAGTTTCATCCCAATTGAACACTGTGATTCTTGCGCTCCATCCCCTACTGTAGTCGGTGTGCAAATGCCAGTTAATACTGACCCCACAGTTATCTCCGCAGGGCATTGGCCTTGGCACTGGTCGATGATTAAGTTGAGCCCAACCTGTAGCCAAAGCAGTCCGGTTTTCGAAAGGAAGAAGAAGAGCATTCGACGGAAGAAGCATAGCTGGAGTGGCCACACTACAAGTACGAGCTGGGTTACTAGGGCACCCACATGCACAAGTTTTGCATGGAATGACAGAATCATTGTAGTAAGCAGAAAATGAGACACAGCATTTGGGGCTTCCTCCTTTGGGATGCGTTATATTGCAGACCACCTGCCAACTGGCGACTGCAGCTGAATTTAAAGGTAAGCCACTTGGATCTGGGAATTGGCTAGGACTCACCCGCACTGGCTGGCCACATCGATAATCAGGGTTGAGTATACCATTGATCTTCCAATTCACTGGTGGAATAAGCAGTGATCGGTTGAGATCTGGTGGCATTTTATAGACTTGCATCTGGAATGCTGAAATTGACTTGCTTGGGTCCATCTCACGAGGTAAGATTGTACCATTTCGGCAACAATAAGGGATCAATCCAAGGGCCGTGTCGTTGTACTTGGTTGGAGGCAGGTCAATTATGGTTGGAGTTCTTTCGCAATTTAATACAGTGGAAAAGTCTATACTGTGGTAATATGTACCTTGAGGGCCAAATAAGCATTCAGAAGAATCAACAACTGATGGATATGCCCCTTTCATCGCATAGATAAATTCATCTCTTGTCCATTCCCAGTGCAATTGCCAGTTATCAAGACGGCCAAGAGGGTTATGGTTTGAGAGTGTGACTTGTGCCCAGTAGTTAGACTCATATGTCCGGATCACATCATACATAATAGTAAGGTCGCCACTCTGGCGAGGCAGGAACTCCTCATCTACAGTGATGTTTGATTTAGCATTTGGGTCTTGTGTGCAACAGACTCTTGTCACATTCCCTGAGAAACCAACATTCAGACTCACGAACACATTCTCTTCAAGCACGAAACCAAATCATCGTAAAAACTATATGCTGTGCTCTGACATCAAGTGCTTTTATAGTTTTGTTTACAAAAAAGAAGGCAGCATCAAAAAAAGGAGTTCGCCGAGTGCAAATAACTTTGTTCCACTCTCTATTTCATTTTCTGTGGTAATTATGCCTCGATGAGACTTTCCTCATGAATGAGAAACTGAAAATTCATCTGATGATAGTCTTACACAAGTTAATATGGCCCACTTTATATTAGCATGCAACGTCGACAAAATCTTGATCCCATTCTCTTCAACAAAATACTAATTAGCACAAAGAAGTATGCTGCATTTTTCGATATTTTTCACCCCCTTCTTTTAATCCGAAGCTATCTAGTTAAACAACTAAAACTCCACAACCTTAAGCCTTCACAATACAAAAACACATAATTCTAACAGGATTCATGAAGTAGTCGCAAGTAGAGACAGTAGAGGATAAGATTCTAATTCGGCCATGGAGGATGTTAGGGAATTGGTCAAAAAAATCTGGAGCACCCTGATCGAATAATATAAATCAAAATTAATATATCCAGAGGCTCGATACTAACCGAAAAACCACTACTACAACTCAAAATAATGCGAAGAATATGGCATGGAGAGCATAAAAATACCCATATAGCACCATATACAAGTATATACCAAAAATAAAATTTTAAGGAAAAAAAAAAGGGGGGCCTACCCCATAAATCAAAACTGGGGAA
This sequence comes from Carya illinoinensis, assembly GCF_018687715.1. Taxonomy (NCBI): domain Eukaryota; kingdom Viridiplantae; phylum Streptophyta; class Magnoliopsida; order Fagales; family Juglandaceae; genus Carya; species Carya illinoinensis. The sequence continues at coordinate 23,045,961 of NC_056753.1, read as the reverse complement.
AAAAAGAGGAAGAGAAGTTTACCTCGAGCAGCTGGCCTAGGACAAACCCACCCATCATTGGCCAGAGAAATGTTCGAGGGCAATGGAACCGTGGGGGGAGCCACACCAAACTGTGTTCCCACTAGCTGGACCTGGACCTGAATCTGGGTCAAGTCCCCGGCGGTCTCAACCGCCGTCTTGAGGTCCGTCATCGGGTACCCGGAGAAAACGGTGCCGTTTCCGACGCTACCGGGAAGGCTGGTCCCGTCGGCCAGCACTGCGTTGGAAGCGGAGACCAAGTACTCGTCGTGCTTGAACCCAACGAAGACCCTCCACGACTTGAGGTCCACGATCCCGTTGTTGAGCACGGTCAGAACCGACTCGAACCGGTAGGGCTGCCGGGTAGGATCGGACGTACGATTTGGCATGAGCTTCCTTCCGCCGCTGTAGGTGTAGGACAAGTACACGCCGTTGCATGAATCGGCACCCGTAGACGGAGACTGGGCGACCAAGAATGGTAAAACGGTGAATAAAACCAAACCGGCGACGAAGTGGATGAAATGGACGGCCATTTTGGTGGTGTTATTTGGTTATGGAGTCTGGAGTTTTGAACTTGTTCAAAGAAAGTACGGAGGGTCGGAGCCAGTTTTTTTCAAAAGAGAGCGGCAACGGATACACAGAGTAATAAAGTAAGGAAAATAATATACACACGTCACATTTTACAATATTTTACGTAATAATGTTTAAAATGAAGAATATTTTTATAAATTACCTTATAAAATTAACCTCACCTTATAAAAATATTCTTATTTTATAATGTGGTGTGTAAAATTAATGTGAAATATATTATGCGTATATCATTTCTCATAAAGTAATAATTTGTTTCTCTTTCAGTTAACGTATTGTTTATAAGGGTGTAAAAAAAAAGGGATAAATTGGTTTACTGAATTGAATCAATAGGTTTGGTCCGATATCAAGTTTGATTCGATCGGGCATTAATTTTTTTTTAAAAAAAATTGGTCAAAATTGGCCCAATTTCTCTTTTTCTTTTTTTAAAACTAGACCAATTTATATATTTTTTAATTTTTTATATTGTATATAATTTTTATACGTAATTATATATAAAATAGTTTTGTATTATATGATAAATTACTAATTAATATACTATTAAATTTTAAAATCTTATATCATTATAGTTTATTGTATTAATAATTATACTAATATTATATAGTACATATTAATATTTATACTAATACTATATCATTATATATTATAAGATACTATAATATATCACTATAGTTTATAATACAATTATAATATATATTATAGTATATTACAATATATTATCACTATAGTATTATATATTATAATATATTATACCATATTAATATAGTATATTACAATCCTAAAAAGGGGATCGAAACGGACCGAAAACAGATAAAATTGGAGTACCGATTGAAAAGAATAACCGGTGTATAATCGGTTTTGAAAAATGCAAAACCAGTACATACTAGTTCGGTCTTAAATTTAATTCAAAATCAAATCAGACCGGATCAGTTACACTCCTAACTGTTTATATGAATGGTATATTATCTCTTTCTATGATATTTTAAAATTATGATATTTATGTAAGAAAAATGCTACTTAAAGCGACAAAAGTGATTGATAAAATTGATTAATTGTGTTTTTTTCTTTTTTATATTTAATGGTTAAACATTTGAATTGGTATTTTTTTATTTTTTATTTTTTAAAAATCAATAAAATAAAATAAAATACATTTACACTTACAATTCCGATTTAGGTAGTTGGTATGGTATTGAGCCATTAACAGACACCAATTAGATTTTAACACATTACATATTTCATTTTAAGTCAAAAGAGTGCATCACACTAGATTATTTATCTGTATGATCACGTTCTTAAGCCTCAAACCCCCTCACGTTCCAAGTGTTCTCAATCACCTCTTCTCTTATAGCCATCACCAACCATCTTCGTCGTCTCCATCATCACTCATCTCCCTCACCTCCGTCGATCATCTTCATCTCTGTTGTTTGCTGAATGTTGCTCAGATGACTAACATAAGAGAATGGATGAATTGAGTTGTATTTAAAAAATAATAATAATTATAAATCAAATATACAATATAAAATATAAATAAAATACGAAACAACAATAAATATAAAGTGTAAGGGTAAGAGAAAAGTAAACTCAGTATATTAACGAGGTTCAGCTCTACTACCTACGTGCTCGCCTCAAGCTACCCCTTAAAGATCCTCAATTTCACTATTCAACCTCATTCAGGTAGAGATAGAAACCTATTACACTTTTGAACAACACTATTACAGAGGATCTGTATAGAATACCCTCTATACTTGCAATCACCTTACACGTGGTGATTCAACTATTCCCTGTGTAGAACACTTTCTACACGCACAAGAGTTATACACACATTTTTACTGATACAAGAGCTGACAGTGGGTAAGTTATCAGAAAACACTCCTCAATTAGTGAAATAAGAACAATACATCGTAAACTATATCTCTCTCAAAATGAACAAGGATTCAGGCTCAATGCTTAGAGAAGATAGAATGAAAGTTTTGAATGAATGTTGTATGCTCTTGATGTTGTGAATGTGAAGCTCTCAAATGATCTATTTATAGGAATATGAGATTTCATATTCAAATTTAAAAAGATTCATATGTCAAAGATAATATAATTCACTTTTTTAAAAAATTCAAATAAAAGGTTCTTCTTTTTCAATTGTCAAAGATAACATCATTCTTTTTTAAAAATTTCAAACCTAATCTTTTACTTTTGGCATATGACAAAAGGAGCATATTTTACTTTTCAAAAAATTCAAACCTAATCTTTTTACTTTTTACATATGACAAAAGGATCACACTTTACTTTTCAAATTTTTCAAACAAAAACATCTACCTTTTGCATAAATCAAAAAAAGTATCAATCACTTTTGAAAATATCAAATAAAACATGCACATGTGAAAGATGACAATCAATCATCTTTAATATTTTCAAAATTCAAACATTTAATCATGTAATGCACATGTGAAAGATGACAATAAATCATCTTTCAAAATTTTCAAATTTAATTTTTAAAATATTCATGCACATGTAGAAAATGTATTTTAATGATTTATGATAAAATATTAATTTTGAGCCTTAATCCTAATTTCAAATTTTTAAGAGATTTATAACATTACTCTATAATTTTAATGTGAATTTATTCCCTTCTTGCTCATGCTTGACTCCTTGATGTACTTAACTCCATTGTGTAGACAATTTAAACTTGAGATTCTTTTATTTTTTGAATTCATTTGTTATCATCAAAATCCATATGTAGATATATAATTACACGAAACTTGAAACCTTGGAATCTCTCGTACTCGCCCCTACTCCCTCTCTCTCAGAGCACCAACAATTGCCCATGCAGTTCTGCTCTTCCCAATGAGTATACACTCTCTCCCAACCAGTATTTCTCTCTACCCAAATAGCCTCTCCATCCAATTCCAATCCCAACACAGACACTAGAGACTCACTTTTCCCAGCAAAGTAAAGATTATATGCTCAACCGCAAAGCAACTGCAACAATCAACACCACGACAACAATACCCCAAAAAGAAGAATGTGACAAAGGGTGAGAAACGGGTCGACCCAATTGGGTCCCTCACCAAACTCGACATTTTCCTATAAAACTTTCGCTTTGTTCCTCCACGAAAGGTAATAAACAAAATATTAAAGAGAAAATAAGGATGAAAATGAATAGAAATTAAAGCGTTGTGTTTGTTTGATTAGGGACTGGCAGTGAGGAGGGCTTTTGTGCAAGAATCAACAAAGAGGGAGGGGAGAGTGGCAAAGAGAGGGGCTTGCGTTCCTCGTGCAACGACGGAGAGAAGGGCCATTGTCATGGTGGATAGGGCCATCCTCTGGGTTCCGTGGGAGAGTATGGAGAGGGTTTGTCATCTGGATTCTGTGGGGAGAGAAGGGAGAGGGTTAGCGTGCATAATATCATGCAGTGGCGGCATATGATAGCTATAGTGAGGAGGTTACGTGGAACTCACTCATTAAAGCAGTAGCGGACCTACATGTATCTAAGCAAATTTTTTTGAAAAATCAAAATATACCCTAATTCTTAATCATAATTTTATAAATATAAAAGATGGCCCCAAAAAGATTTATAATCTCCATATGCTCTATAAAATTTTATAAAATTACAATACACTTAAATATCTTTCCAATTCTTTTCCTATAATCTCATAATTTTGTATAATTATATATATTATTTATTTTTAAAAATATGGTCTCACCAAAATTAAATCAAAACTAAATTTAAGGGAAATAATAGATTTATTAATATGGATCTTAAAATTTTTTGTTATACAATATTAGAGTTCTTAATATAGAATCTAAAGTAAAAATACAACAAAAATCATTTAAGGTTGGTGATTTATATGAAAAATAGTTGAGTGGTTTCATCCTCTAGATTTCAATGATCAAGAAAAAACTTATTTAAGATTTGTATTATAGTATTATTTGCTTAATATGACATGAAAATATATAAAATTTACATGAAACTTAATAAAATAGCTTACATACTAGAATGAAAGATAACATTTTTAAAGATCACTTGATAGTTTATATGAAGTAAATAAATTCTAAATATTTCATTATAAAAATAATAATAGATGAATATTATTTCATAAAATATTATCATAATAAATCTGAAACATATATTAAGATGTTGTATTTTTATAATTTTATTTCTATGCGTAAATTATAAATTATCGAGATCTAATTATATATATATATATATATATATATATATATATATGTTTTTATGAGTTTTGAATTTTAATGTGTCATACATTAAAAACTTTGACCCTCCCTAAAAAAAATTGATGGTTCCACAACTGCATTAGAGAGCTGTTGTTGGAAGAAAAACATATAGACCGGTTATAACATTCTCTTACACTTAGAGCACTTTCAATGTCTCATATACAATACAAAAAATGTAAAATATTTGAAGAATTGTTCATAAAATGACTTCCATTCGATTATGTAAAAGACCTTGTAAAATACAAATTACTACAGTAACCCGCTACATGTAACGAGTATTGTTCATCATTTAAATAATTTTTTATTATTTATTCCTTCATTTATTTTTCTTTTTTAGCATTTCAATATAAATTCTTTTTATTGTTCATCATTTAAAACACCTATATTTTATTTTTTTCTAAAAAATATATTGGAAATATTATTTATCCAATTTTTTCATATTTGATTTTATTTTTAATTTTTATTTAGTTTATTTAATTTTATTTTGTATGTATAAAACTGAATTATATTTCATTGTATATAATAATAGATTGTAAATATAAAAAAATGCATGGATATTACAAATTTATTAGTAAAAAAATTGTTTAAAAAATAAAAATTATTATTTAAATGATATGAAAAAATAAATAAATAACTGCTATATAGTATATTGTAAGTCAATATATATATATATATATAAATTGATGATATATTTTTAAAGATACAATAAAAAACTCATTATTCTTATCATTGATACAATGGATGAGCATTATTCTCCATCTTTTAAACATTGTCCTTTAGGTAAAGAGTAGATGAAAATATCATCTAAGGTTTGGTTTGTTAAGTAAGATTAAAATTTTAAATTTCAAATTTTAAGTTGAAATATTAAAATATTATTATTATTTTATAATTTAAAAAAATTAAATTATTTATTATATATTATATAAAAATTTTTAAAAAATTATAATAATGAGATAAAAATTTTAAATTTAAAACAAAAATTTTATAAAACCAATTAAAACCTAAATCTTGATGACGCAATGCCCAGTGAAAAAGGTCGTGGGTATTTGTACCGACAATCTTAAAGTATTTTGTCTTATTGTTTTTTATAATATTTTTTGTATATTTAAAAAAACAAACAGCTGGAAAAAAATAAAACACGTTTCGACAAGGAAAATGAAAAGAAAGTCAAGTCATTAAACAAGTCCCATCGATTCTTTTTGTGTTTTTTGTTTTAAATTTTTTAATAAACTACATAATATCACATAAAAATGCGTCTGATTTAAAATATAGTTATAAAAATAATTATGTATTTTATCAAATTTTATTTTATGAAAATTAAAATTTAAAGATACGGTGAGATGCGAAAATAATCGATATTGTTATAAACTATTTTGAATTGTATGAGCACATTTAGCTAGCCGTTAAATATATAGTGTTAGTCGTAAAATGTATAGTGCTAGTCGTCAAATGTATAGTACTAGTGCATAGTACTAGTCGTCAAATGCATAGTCTCTTTTGTACTCCTATATATATCGTCGTATCCTTTAAGTAATTTATAAGTTTTCATAACCTCTCTGAACTCTATCTCTTTATCTCCTTTTGAAAGTTTTATAACACGTTATGGCTCTCTCTTTTCAATGATTTTATAACACGTTATCAGCACGAAAGTTCTGACGATTTTGAAGCTAGTAGTCCTCTACTTCAAGTAAGTTTTTCAATATATTTTTGTAGTTTCCAAAATGAATATGAAATGTTACATTACTTAATGAAAACTCTATATTTATGTTCCTGATTTATATATGTAAAAAATGTCAAATCTTACAAAATTGGAATTCGTTGCTCTTGACATTTCTGGGAAAAATTATTTATCTTGAATCATTGATGCTAAGATCCATCTGGATGCGATGAACTTGGGAATTACAATTAAAGAAGGAAATCAAGGGTCCCTGCAGGACCGTGCTAAGGCAATGATTTTCCTTCGGCACCATCTTCATAAAGAATTAAAAACTGAGTATCTAACGGTGAAAGATCCACTTATTTTGTGAAATGATTGAAGGGAAAGATATGAATACCAGAAAACTGTAATCCTCCCAAAAGCTCGTCATGATTGGATGCACCTGAGGTTGCAAAACTTCAAGAGTATTAGTGAGTATAACTCTGTACTCTTTAAAATTAGCTTACTATTGAAATTATGTGGTGAAAAAGTCACTGATGATGACTTGTTAGAGAAGACATATACTACTTTTCATGTCTCGAATGTGTTCCTGCAACAGCAGTATCGAGAGCGAAAGTTCAAAAAATATTCTGAACTTATATCTTATCTTCTATTAGCTGAGCAAAATAATGAGTTTTTGTTAAGAAATCACTAGTCACGTCCTACTGGTTCTATATCATTCCCTGAAATGAATGGTACTAGATTTACATAATTTCCAGAAGCAAATAGTGCATCTTTTCAAAGAAAACGAGGGCGTAGGCGTGGTAAAAAAAACTATAGAAGTGGAGGTCCTAAAAGTGACCACACTAAAAGGGACAATAATAGATATACACCGTACCACCATGAGTGGTTCAACTCAAAGAATGGCAAATGTCCTCAAAACAAATTTTTAAATAAAGATGAAGATAGATGCCATAGATGTGGTATGACTGGACATTGGGCTCGTGTCTGTCGTACAGATAAGCACTTGGTTGACTTATATCAATCTTCTATAAAAGAAAAAATAAAGAAATTTGAAACAAATTTTGCTGAACTATCATATGCTTTAGATTCTATAGATGGAGAAGATATTACAAGTCTTGATGTTTCTGATTTATTTGAGGATTCTAGTGGTAGAGTTGATCATGGAAGTGTTCCTTTTTAATTAATGTATTTCCTTTATCTTATTATAAAATATTTTTATATTCTGCAATATTTTGTAGTAATAAAAGTTTTATTTATTATTTTATACTTGTTATAAATTATTGATGATATGATTTATCTGAGCATGGAAATGGAGCATCCCTAAAGGATCACCCTAAATCAATAATTTTATTGAGTATCTCATATGAGTGATACTTGTACCAAAAGCTCATTATGATTTATGCACCTGAAGTTGCATAATTGAAATTGTGGAAATAATATATACTTGAATGAACGTCTCGAATGTGTTCTTAAAGTAGCAATATCGAGTATGCTCTTGAAGTAGCAATATGAAATGCAAACGTTCATAATGTATTCTAAATTTGTATCAGGTCTTTCAGTGATTGAGCAAAATAATGAGCTTTTGATAAGAATCATTAGTCATGTCTTACTAGATCTATATCATTCCCTGAAGTGAATGATAATGAATTTATATCATTCTATTCCCTGAAGTGAAAAGAATGATACATTTCATTCAAAGAAACTAAGAGATTGGACGTGATAATGAATATCTTTTCGGGCCAGAAACTCGTATTAGAAAAGCTGTAAGCTTTCTCTTTGAGATGATATTATACAAATTACTGAATCAAATATTATGATGCATCAAAAGGTGATATGATTCAAAATATTTGTATCTTTTCATGATTATCTTGATCATCCAAAATCAATTACGATAAGTCGAATGATTTTCATATGGACGTCCATACAAGAACCAGAAAATTCTTTTACTATAAAGTCTTACCACCAGAAGTGGAAAGAAAAATTTGCTTAAAGCAAATAAGATGAAATTATTCGACGCTATCTTGATTATCATATTTGAGTCAGAAGTTCAGATGATAATTAAATTTTGGATGCAATAAGATAAAAATGTCTCATATTCTAGCTGCTAAAATTCCAGCGAGGATTGAAGTCCCTATAGGACAATTAAGAAATTCAGCAGTCTGAAAGCATGTGAGACCTATTGATACAAAAGGTACTGCATCTCAAAAGGGGAAGGCACAAATAATTTGGTGCTTTTGAAGAGGCCATACCCACAAAACAAGCAATAAAGTCCATCCAAATTTTCTGTATAAAATTCTCCTATATAAACTCTTGAAGAGTGTCTCCTGAAAAGGTTTTTCATGAAAATGTCTTCCCTTGAAGAGTGACAGGTATATGAAAATAACGAGATCTCGTTACATTTCATGAATAATAGAGAAATTATGGATAGAAATAAAATCGTTGTCGACAACGTATTTCTATATGAGATGACAATTGACATTAACAGAAGTAATGATGAAAGTGAATCAAGAATCGTCAAAGAATACGACGTAAAATATTGGCCAAATTTGAAAGAAACAATTCCTGCAGAATTGATTCACTAGTCAAATATGATGCATCGGGACTTATAGTCCAAACACCTAAAGAGGTGATGCTTGTTGAATGTCAGTGGGTATTTATGGAAAGGAAATAAAAATGTGATATATAAATCACGAGTCAGTTTCTCAATTCCTGCAGAATTGATATCACTAAGTAAAATGTGATAAATATGGACTTGAAATCCAAACACCTAAAGAAGTGATTTTTGTTAAATATCAGTGGATATTTATATACATGATATAAACAGTCTGAAACTTTTAATATGAAAATGTGATATAAAAATCACAAGTTAGTTTATCGAAGAAACAATATTGATATGATTTTAAAGTGGTTGAAATCATATTGAGATTTTTATTAGCTTGAAAGTTACTGAGAGTTTGGATATACATGATTAACTGCATATTTATATGGATCATTGGATCATGATATATATATATATATATGAAAATCCCTGAAGGATAGAAAATGTCTGAAGCTTCTAATATGAATACATCTGGAAATATGTATTCTATCAAATTTCAAAGATCCTTATATGATCTAAAGCAATCCAAACGCAAATGGAAACAAGCTATTATTGCAGTTTATATATATGATTTAAATGTCATTGAAGCTCCAGAAGAGCTTATGAAAACTGCACATATTTGAAATATAAATCTGAAACCCTTGCGGCTTCAAGGGGAAGATGGATGATATTATTAGTCATGAAATATCATCTTTTAATACAATTAGTATTTCAGATTCATATTATGGGTTTGATAAGAAGTGTGTATTATTAAAGAAGAAATAAAAGGGAACACACAGAACATCTACCAAAAGGTAGAAACACAAATATGAATATTTGTGAAATATTATTTTATTATCATGAAGCAAGAATTACAGAAATTTGAGGCACTTTGCCTCATTCTTCAAACGCTCTTGTTCTTCAAGAATCTGCATGACATCCCTATCTAAAGAGGTGGGCAATTGAAAAGAAGATTTAAGCAAGGATTTTAAATTCTTATTCTCTTACTTTATTGATTCTATCTTCATGTTGGACTCCAGAAGAAATCACTGAAGTATATCAATATTCTCGTGGAGATTGTCAACTCCACAAGTTCTGGATTGCAGTCGCTGAGAAAATGCGAAAAATGGATGATGAGTATCGGGTATCGAGACTCACAAGCTCATAGATAGCTTCATTATCTGACCTATGAGTTAGATCATTATATTGCATGATAGCACTTGTGGTAGAAGCAGGAACAGCTGATAAACGAGGTGCAAAGTACCTCATATATTGGCCATGAGAAGATCGCTGAGCCATTGTAGGATAAGAATGTAGAAAAATATTGCAGAGTAAAAATGCAGTATGATTACAGAAAAGTGAAAAAGGTGAGACGCGAATGAAGATGAGCTGAATATCTCTTTTATAGAGAAAATTATGATACAACATCTCTCGTGAAGCAAGAGAAAAGAGACAAAATATAGCTTCATAGCTCTACGGCGCCTGACAGCACGCCTGACACCTACAGAGGAGTTGAAAATCCACGGTGCTTGTCTGATCTTAAAAGGCTGGCCACCGTTTTTATTAAAAAAATGAGGTTAGCGATTTAATGTTGATGAATTTTCCATTAACTGTGTTATTTACAAGAACTCCAGAAGAGTACAACTCCAGAAGAGTAGTGATGAGCAAAAAGATCCAGTTGTGATTATTTTATTAACATGGATAAAGTCCACAGTTAGTTGGATGTACAGATGCGAGTTATCTTTCAGATACACATAAGAAGATCATTACAATTCATAAGAAGAAAGTTAAAATTGATATCAAGAAGGTACGGTCAAGTAAAAATCTGGCAAATTTATTCACTAAAGCATTACCAACTACAATATTTAAGAAGATTATGCAGAACATTGGAAGGCGGAAGTTTCAAGATCTGTTATCATGCACTTTTCAGGAGAAGTAATATCTTGAAGACTTGTGCTGATTGTACTCTTTTGCTTTCGCTAAGGTTTTATCCCACTGGGTTTTTTTTTGCAAGGTTTTAATGAGGCAATCCTAAAGTACTTGGCGATACACATGAATACTGTACTCTTTTTCTTTCGCCATTAGTTTTTTCCCACAGGGTTTTTCCTTGGCAAGGTTTTAACGAGGCATATTCTTTAAATATGGTCATCCAAAGGGAAAGTGTTATAAACTATCTTGAATTGTATGACCACATTTAGCTAGCCGTCAAATGCATAGTGCTAGTGCATAGTGCTAGTCGTTAAATGCATAGTGCTAGTCGTCAAAAATATAGTGTCTTTTTTACTCCTATATATATCGCCGTATCTTTTAAGGAATTTATAAATTTTCATAACCTCTATGAGCTCTATCTCTTTCTCTCTCATTTTGAAAGTTTTATAATACGTTATGGCTCCCTCTTTTCAATGATTTTATAACAGATATAACATTTTTGTAAGTGTGATATAATGTATATGGGAGGGTCGTCAGGCTTATGAAGCAAATGCCAACGGTTGGTTTAATGATGTGACTTTCTTAAGAGGTCCCGCCCATTATATTTCAAAATTTAGGCTCCGTCTCCATCAATTTTTACCATTAGGACTTGTTTTTATATAACCTTTACACTTCTCAAAAACGAATATGTCGTTCCTCGGAGATTGAAAAAAAAAATGGTAGGGATTTCCAGGTTTAGAAGAGGGATATAATTTTTCTTCCAATTCATGAAAAGACTTTATATATATTAATAATATCTAAATTAATCATATGAAAATATGAAAAATTGCCAAAGAGGAAGCGGAAGTGGAAGCGGCGTAAGAGAAAAGATTATAAAAAAACTGCTAAGGAAATATTGGATACAATTGAAGGAAAGTATGGATTAAAATCTAATACTTTTATATAATTATTGTTAGATAAGTATAATTGGACTTACATGAAGGAGGATAAAGCATAAGCGATCTTGTACATTAAATGGAATTGATTGCAATTCAATACTGGTCATCCTCTAATTGATCAAATGTAAATTATAACCATACTCAATAATCTTTTTTCATCTTAGGATCATATTGTTACTTTCTTAACACATAGTGTAAAGGAAATAACAATAACATCACTTCCGATACTTTTTATACTTGAATAATTAAGGATGAAGAGGAGGAGGGAATATATAGAATTGATCATCCAATTTAATGATGGCTTAAGACACACGTTCTCCACACAATAAGATGAAGTGAAAACAGTTCAAGAAAAATAAAAGGTTGAGAAAGAGGTTAAGTAAACTATTAAATGGAAATTTTTTTAAGTGTAGAAAAAAGGGGTCATTATTGATCACAATGTACTAATAAGGGGAAGCAAAAATAAATAAATAAATAAAATTGCGATGATAGCTTCAAAAGTAATGCTTAAGGAAACAACATCAGATTCATGGTAAGTTGACTCTGCAGCAACAAGACATATTTGCAAGAACATAGAACTATTTTTTCACAAAGAAACAAATAGGTAAGCACAAGTGTATATAGACAACAACACATATTGCGATGTCTTGGGACAGTATATATGCGAATTTCATATAAATGGTTATGCTATTTTGCTTAATGATCTAATGTATGTATCTAGTATTCGTAAAAATTTAGTATTCGTGCCAATATTAGATCAAAGGAACTATACAGTTGAGTTTACGTCTAGAATCATGATTATTAGTAAAGATAATGTATCAGTGAAATGTGTGAAAAACAACAATATGTATGTAATGAATATTGATATAATAGTAAAGTATCTATTTTTGACTACTCGAATATGTCTACTAATTGTATATATTTATGACATTTAAGATTGGATCATATAAATAAAAATAAAATAATAAGAACATATAAAATTGGATTAATAGCACAAATAAATTTAGATGATTTTGATATACGTAAACTATGTATCAAAGGCAAATTGAGTATTAAATTATTTTTTAAAAATTTGATTTCTCAAGTAAAGGGTTAAATAATTAGTAAATTCATTGATAAAATGATTAGGGGAAGTCTCAGGAATGCTTTTAGAGAAAGTACTTAATAAAAATTCAACCCAAGTCAATACATGAGGTGTGTATTCAGCTGAAGTCATTAATTATGGCACGAATATTTATTCAGTCACAGAATTGATGCTTTTCACTAAAGGTACAATGAAGTCAAGTCAAGTCACCCCTAATATATAGTTAGTAACTTAGTAGGAGCACATATGATAAATGGTGCAGTTAGATAAGATAATGACAAAAGCATATGCATATAAAGGATTGACATGCTTTGATGCCAATATGCAAAAACTACAATTGAGATTTGATTTGTGGAAACCTTAAAAAGTACCTAGGTAAGATAGTCAACTATGGATTTATCATCATTATTGTGTGTTCAAGTAGGAGATATAAATTTAAGAGATAGTGATCACACATCAAACAGTGTACCCTGTAAATTTACACCCTCTCAATGGTGATGGTTTCCATGGGAGTTTGGTTGAGAAAGTGTTAAAAGAAACAACAATTTGATTGAGTCAATAGATATATTCCTTATCAGTAGTTGTGATATTTGCCAATCAGTTTACTGTGGTCTATAAATAAATATCATTTGTGTACAATAAACGTACTGCAATTCTTCTATCCATCTTCAAGTCATGGGACAAATACTCTAACAGCAGTGTCTCCATATCGTACAAATACACTTTTATTCGTTTATATTTACTAACAACTTGATCACAAGTTATTTTTGAGTGGCTTGTATCGTGCCACAACAAGATAGCTTGAGCCACCAAATCTCTTGGTAACTTTAATCGAGCTACCACAAACATAATTTACAAAAAGAGATACTTTTTTATTTTATCACGAGAGTAGGAACAAAGGAGGAACGTTTCCCGGAGAGGGAGTACCTCACACCAACTTTCCAAACGGGGGAAGGATTTTTAATTTTTTTTTTTAAATAAAAAGTAAGTACGTATATCAATTTATATATTAATATTATCATTTATATATTTAAAATTTAAATTAATATTATTTTTATTAAAATTTAATTTTTTAACCAATCATATTAAATAAAATAGCTTACAACAAGATTTTTATTTTTATTTTATCATTATTGATTTACTTTTAGTTTGCTGGTTTCTTTCTTTTATTTGGTCGGTTAAGTAATTTATCATCTCAATTATTGTTACCTTAAGAGGTTTTGGCATTGCACGTACATCGTTACATCTCAAATGTTGGTGCGTATCACGTGTCCATTGGCTTTTGCGTCTCGTGATAAACTTGCCGTTAGCAAATTTGAAAGGTCAAAAGTGTCAAACCCATTCATCATTTACCATTTGACTCCACGTCATCAGTCCCTTATCATTTGTCGGAAAAATTACAGGTAAACTAATCACATTCTATCGACATACCTTCTAATAAAGATAATAATAGATTGTGAATGAGATTTCGTATTATTTGAAAAATATGAGTTTTTAATTTTTGTAAAATTCATTTTTAAATAATTCGAAATTTCATTTAATACATACTATTATCCATATTATATAAGATATTATAATCTAATTAATCTATAAATTATTACGAATTTACCTATAACGTGTCTAGTTTACTATAAAATTTTATAAAAATAAAATTTATATATAAACAGATATATTCTCCCGTAACAAATTAGATCTATCTTATAATTAAAAAAAAACCTTCATTAATACAATAAATCACTCAATTTATGAGATTTTTTTTATATAAAATTTCTTAATAAACCTAAATCTTCTTTTAAAAAAGAATAATTTCATTTGAAAGTCTTTATTTATGTAGCGTAATTTGATTTAGAAAATAAAATTTAAAATTTACAAATTAAATTATTTCAAATGGATTATGTGTGACATAAAAGTATTAAAATAGCAATAATCTTTAAAAACAAAGAACTTGATATAATTTCTTAACGGTCGGATACATGGTGCTCCTACGCTCCTCCGGACCACCACAATGCAAGAAACACCACCAATTTAATCGCTCCACGTATGAAAATACGTAGCATAAGTCAAGTCCAATCTAATCTTATTGCCAACTTCTTCGATGTCTCATCCCTTTTCCTCTTACAATTTAAATCCAAAAGCCTGCTGGCCAAATTACGGTCGCTTGGTCCACATTAAATTCTTAATTTGGTCAATGAACTTAGGACATATAGAATCTTGCCTCTGGTCTCTTTGTACATGCTGATATCTTTTTAACTCAGTTGATTCCAAATTTATCCTCAGTTACCGACATCTATTGATGTAATTTCAGTACGAAGTTGCCACCCTACCCATCTGTAACAGGTCCCATGTGGTCAGAATCCACCTTTCATTCCGCTTCCATGCCATGCCATGCCAATGTTCAAATGTGGCTGCTCTCTCGAAAAGAGTAAAACGTGTCCTTGTTTTCTTCTACACCTCTTACGTCCTCTAATTTCTACACTTTCTTTTTACATTTTTTTTAATGCTTCCTTTAATCCCTTTATAAAACGGGTCTGAATTGGGTGCCCTCAAAGGTAAAAGATATACTGCCAGTGCCAGAGTCCTCTTCTAGGGCTGGCTCTCTTCAATCTTTTGGAAATTGCAACCAAAACTTGATCTTTCTTCCTTATCTTCTAATTTCCATAACCTATTTTCAAGGTCTCTCTCCCCAAAATGGAAAGAAGAACAGCACTCTCTCCGATGTTACTCCTCCTGATCATGTCTGTGCAGCACCTGGCACTGGCAACCCCAACAGCAGTGAACACCTTGTCCAAGTACCAGATCGCATGCACAATGTGCTCCGGATGCGACAACCCTTGCAACCCAGTTCCACCACCCCCACCGCCACCCTCGCCGCATCCACCACCGCCACCGCCACCATCCCCCACCTCTGTCATCTGCCCTCCACCTCCGTCCCCACCAAGCTCCGGCGGCGGCTCCTACAAATACTACTCCCCACCCCCACCAGCTCAGCCCACCTACAGTTACTACTACCCACCACCAGCGGTTATTGGTGGCACAGTCTACCCGCCGAAAACTGACAAGAACTTCCGAGCGCCACCACCCCCTAACCCCATTGTTCCCTACTTTCCGTTCTACTACCACGTCCCTCCCCCTTCATCTATTGGCAACTCTCTCGAGTTGATGGGTTCCTTGGTTTATGCAGTCACTGCTATTGGGTTTTCCATTTTCGTTTGCTTGTTCTGATGGTAAATTAAAAAAAACAAAAACAAAAGGTGGAATAATGTGACGGATGATCCGATCTAGCCTAGGAAACTTGCAGGTGAGAGATAGGAAGCGTCCTGATCTCCATTCTTCAGAGAAGGAAATTAAGAAGCAAAGAATTTCCAGTGTTGGGACTTGGTAATTCCTTGGAAGTTTTTCAGTATTAATTACTGGAGTGAGACCTGAAAACCAGGAATTCTGACTCAAATCAGGTAATCGGCAATCCCTCTCTCTCTCACTCTCTCTCGATGTCGTCTGTAATTTGTCGACAAATTGTACCTATATTTCCAATAAATACAAATTATTATGAAAGTAAGACATCTTTTTGAGGGATTGTAGTTTATTTTCCTTAATTTGGTTGAGTTTGGTGATGGATGGACAGTATGTATATATAAGTTCAGTTCAGTCAACTAGTCGTCAACTACTCAGATATGCTAATAAGAGTCACTGTCCTGATGAATTTTGGTATCTGATATTAAAGAGGGTTTTGGGTCCTGATCTCAATATAAATGTCCAACATTTGCTCGACCATTCCAGCATATACTTGCAGATCGACCACACTTTATCTACAACTTCTTGAAGAGATCAAGTCCCGTTTTTTCATTTATAACATCAACTGGGTTCAAATTCAATAGATTCCTGAAGAATTTAGAGTTTGAACTCTCAATTTGCAGTTTAACTTCATTGGCTTCTTAAAAAAAGTTCCAATTGGCAGACCCACATCAGATGTCCCTCTCAGGAGATGCTCTTCTTTTGTTTTTAACTTTTTGTTCCCTTTTAAAATCGCAACTATATTTCAATTCAAAGATTTGATAAATATTTTTATTAATTATATAAAAATTATTTTGCTTTACAAGTAAATCCAAAAGCATGACGGAGATGTCAAATATAACAATCAGAATACGTGACCCAAGATCAAACAAAAACTACAGAATGACTAATGATAATGCTTGAAATTTTGAGAGGGTGCCACGTGTCCCACCAATCAAGTTGCTGACAGGACTTTGTGTTTCTTCTCGCTTTTCCCTGTGGTGTCACGAATGTGATGTGCCAAAGTTTTTACCTCTCTCCCCTATGTGCAAAAAAGTGGCATGTTATAAAATGTTATAAAATAAAACAGAAAAACATAAAGACCCTTTTTTTTATTTTTTAATTTAATCAAGTGGTCCAAATTTTAAGTTCAATTCCATATATTACCCTTTTGGTTCATTGACTGTGAGGTGGAGGTTAAGTTAGAACTCCCAAAAGCCACATTGGTTTTGAGAATGATTTATAATTCATATAATAACCCAAATACTTTTCAAAACTAAAAGAGACAGAATCTGATCTCTAGACTTTATGACATAAAATACAAATTATTGACACTATATACTTCAATATTAAATAGTAAATATAATAAGGTCTATATATATATATATCGTATTTATATCTGTCTAAATTGTAAAAAGTGTTAATAAAAATGGAGGTTTTGATTGTGAGAAACAAAATTAGAAAATAAAATAAAAATAAAAGAAAAAAAAATGTGTGGGGTAAGAAAGGAGGTGGGGACAGCTAGTGACCACAATAATAGCTGGAAGGCAGGAAACATGAATGATGGGAGGTGGAGGGAGGGGTCCAGTCTTTTAGGCAAAGGGTATCCAAAGTACTCTCTCTCTCTCTCTCATCAACACTAAAGTTTAATAAAATATGAGATTTTGTAAGGCTACATAAGCAAATGACAAATTGGCATCTCTTTCTAATCCTTTATGATAAGGAAAGATGAAATGCTAATCCCATCAAAGAAACCAAAACACTCCATTTTCATGGGCCAAGGAAAGCAGGATTTCTCAATTCCTCTGAAGCCCAAAAGATAAGGGCCAAAATGTTGAACACAAAAGAAGAAGCCCAAGTTTTTGACTCCCACAACTCTCCCTTCTCTCGCTTACTATGTCTTTGAATCCACTTTCTTGTTAATCATAAAAAAATGCCACATATATAAAGATATTTTATAAAATAAATTTACAAATTAATATACTTTCATAGAATCTGTTAAATTTATTATATAATAAAAATAACTATATAATATAATGTATCGTAATAAACCAAATCAATATGTAAGTTTATTTTGTGAAATTTTTTTGTGGAAGTATTTTCCAATTTACCCTTGAGATAGTAAATGGTATCAAACCGTTGGATTGACACATATATGTTGGGCTACTCGTTGTGGTTCTCTTCGCCTCTTATCCAACTTCTTACAAATACAAACGCATCAATTAGAAGGAGATCTAATGAACGAAAAACTGATATTGGATTATATATTATGCGTTTACGTCTCTTCCACTTTAGTTCTAAAGTTCAAGAAAGATTTTAAAAAACAGAATCATTTTGAAACTGCAACTATATTCAGATACGTGGGTTTCGTCGTTAAAAAATAATTTTTTCATGAGATTCCATATTTATTATTTTTTTAAAAGATAACGCACAAAATTGGCACATTTTAAAACTGTAAACATTTCTTTATTCAGATAGGTCAACCAGTCTCACTACCAGAGCCAAATAAGAAAGCAGATGGCCGTGAGTTACAGAGGCAGTAAACCTCGGCTCGGCATGCATGTTGAAGTTCAATGAATTGGGAGCACCATTTGCTATCTATCCTCCAACAATAATGGCCGTTAAAAGGAGTTATGATGCTTTCATTGAAGCCTTACCACCCCTCGTACCACAAATTTGGTTTAGGATACTGCCGTTTTGGAAAAGGGAAAACTCTTTTTGAAAAAAAAAAATTTATAATAAATCCTACTCTTTTTTAAAAAGAGTATACGATACTTACACAACTCATAACTGTATTTAACATTATTTTAATTTTATTTAGGTTTATATACTGTTCATCTTTTTCATCATGTGTACAACTTTGGTGTACTACACAGAAAACAACAGCAGATTATCTCTCTGAAAACTCTCCTGCTTCAAAAGTAGATTGTTAAAGCGACAGAGCACTGTTGATTGGTCATTTTCTTCATTGATTAACCCCATTAATACATAACCTTGGTCCTTGGCATAGCAAAGCTTTGTCATGTCAATCGTACAATACTTTGTACATACACTTATTATAGATAGCATCACGTGATTTAAGTCTAGTGGAGATTTGGGAATAGAGATAAAAATTTTAAATTTGAGATAAAAATTTAAAATATTATTATTATTTTAAAATTTAAAATAATTGTATTGAGATTTGAAAAAATTAAATTATTTATTACATTTTGTGTAAAGATTTAAAAAAATTATAATAATAAGATAAAAATTTTAAATTTAAGATAAAAATTTTCTACAATGTTGTGGGTCCAAAGAGAAGCATCGAATTCATTCACATCATAGGATAGCATTTAATACCGATAAATAGCACGAGTGTTGCATTCTCTATCTATTGAGATAAATAAAAAAAAGTAGGTGACCGTCTTAAATGTAAGATACTACTGTATCCGAATATTAATTTGTGTGGATAATTTACATGATCAGATAAATGATATTTTCTATATTTCTTTTGAAAAATATAGATAAATTTAAAATTTATATATAAAAATTATCTTTTTAATGGTCATCGGTGAATTTCACTTTCATTTAAAGGGAGTATGCAAGACTTGCATATAGGAGTGGCATTTTGTGTTTTCAAATTATATTTGTATCGTATCAAGTCATAAATATTTGACTATATAAGTCAACCCGAACCGTAAGTTAAACATATTAAATTTTCAAACTCTAAGTCGACTCATTTGGATAACGAATCGTAACCTAATTAACATAAATTTACATAAGAGTTAAAATATATATTTATTAGTAATCACAATATCTTTTTAAAAAAAAATAAGACTACCTATTGACAAAAAATATTAATATTTTTCAAATTTTAATATGTGATAAAACCAATATTTCAAACTTTACAACAAATATGAACATAGGTCCATAATTACAATCCCAACAATAAAAATATAAGAATACTAAAAAATATTAATGTTACAACTCAACAATAATAAAATTGTCATTTTAAAGTAAAATATAAACGGGTTGATTTCAGGTTAAGCAGGTTGATCCGTTATTGACTCATTTATAAATTGTGTCTTAATGAATAGTCAACCCGTTTTGATCCAAACTCGTTAACGTCAAATTCAAATCTATTAATTTCAGATCATATTTATGTTGAATCAATGAATCATATCACATATTACAACCCCTACTTGCATACTGTAGGACCATATCTAGTATCATCTAGCATCATTCAATTTAGATTCGTGTTCGAATAACTAGCATTTAGGTTCGAATCAAAGTATTTTATTTTTTAAACCCCTTTCCATATTTATGAACATATTTTTTTAATAAAATTACTTCAATTTCATCATTGTTATCTATTTCTTTACAAAACACTTTTCTTAATATATTTCTTCGTTTATTATGGTACATCAACACCAAATAGAGGAAAGCAAGTGTATGATAACATAAAACAACTAAACAGGCACCATATGAAAAAGGATACTTGGATGTTGGAAAAATAAAAATAAAAAAGGAAACGAGACTGTTATAAAACTTGTGTTTTATAGTTACAATAAAAAAAGCCAAGATTTATATGGAAATTCACTGTTTAATAATCTATATATAAAAGACTTGTTCACAGAAAACAAAAGCACGTACTTCTTTCTTTTGTGACTTGAAAAAATAGAATGCTCAAGATTACATCAAAAGCAACATATGTATATAACAGCTATGATCACAAGACCAACATTATACCAACACAGATCCATCTATCAATATATACAACATCTTCCAGATCAGATTTATCACACGGATCAACAAGATAAACAAGAACAGATATATCAGGATATTACAGAAATCATATATGAACAAGAAAATAGAAGGAAGTAAGAAAGCAAGGAACGAACACACCGAGATACGTGGTTCGACCCTAATGGTCTACATCCACGGCAGGAATGGCCTCAGAGCTCTTTATTGATGAATCAAATCAATCACAGAGAAGCCTCAGTTCAAATACATCCAGAAACACTCAAATCTCACAAAGAAATCACACCGATTTCTTCCCTCAAGCACAAACCCTAGAAACCCT
Source organism: Carya illinoinensis (assembly GCF_018687715.1). Classification (NCBI taxonomy): domain Eukaryota; kingdom Viridiplantae; phylum Streptophyta; class Magnoliopsida; order Fagales; family Juglandaceae; genus Carya; species Carya illinoinensis. The sequence continues at coordinate 23,024,607 of NC_056753.1, read as the reverse complement.
AGAATCGCCCCCTTTCCCTCTCTGCCTCTTATTCTCAGCCGATACACCAAATGAGCTTTGCCCTAGGGTTACAAGAGAACAAGATATATATATATATAGTGCATCAGGATTGTAACACGTGTATCGGATCCAATGGCTCAGCTCATATACTCGGATTAAAGGCACAAGCTCCTCACGTGCCTGTTGAAGGCAGATTTAAGCTTCACGGAGCCAGTTCGAGCCACGAGCCCTTCATGCACTTAAACACAAAACAAACCATTAGTAAATAAATAACCAGCAGATAAGAAAATGATTTGACATACATATTACAGAGACATATGCCAACTCTTGAAATCCTTGTCGATGGAAGCAGAATAAAGGGTCAAAAGGCTTTTACGAGTCATGGATTTTTAATTTTCAACAATTATAAAGTTTTTAAGGCACACTCAATTATTAGCATTTAGAATAGTAGAAATATTATCATTTCATTAATATTTTCGTGGGTATTTACCCATTAAAACTCTTATAATGAGTATTTTAAAATTTGGATTTAGATTTTTAGACTTCTTCTTCGAACTCTAGGGTCTAGAGCAAGCGAGAGATATGCACATAGACTGGACCTACAAAATTTATGACTACCTTGCTGAATCTCTTAAGTATCACTAAATGTTCAATAAATTTATGCCCTATTTTATATTTGTATTTCTCTCTTATTCTAGAAATTCTTGAAAATTTAAATCCAAGAGTTTTTAGAATATTTAAACACACAACTTTCAAATCACTAAACACCTTTCAACTCAAAATTTTTTTATACGTGACACCTATAATTTTTTTTAAATTCAATACTTCTTTACATGTGGAATCTATAACCTTTTTTAACTTTCTATAAATATATTTAAATTTATTTTAACATCTAAACATATCTTAGGTGGGCTCCACAAAACTCATTTTACTATTTTAATTCACTATTATTAATAAAAAAAAAATCAACTTATCTTAACATAGCCTAACATCCAAACAAAGATGAATGGTGTATCATTTGGTCTAAGTGGTGTATTACGGTAACAGAGTATCAAATAGATAGGTCAATTGAACATGAGTTAATGGGTTGACCGATTATTAACTTATACTTTGGATTGATTTAACAAAATGTCTCTTGGTAATATTTGTACCCATGATAATGGACGAACCAATATCGCCCTAGACGTTGCCCCCAAATTGAACAAAATTAGAATATGTGACATGTTGTAAAAAGTGATCAATTTTTACCAAATAATAATCACTCTTGCTTTCTCAATAATCCTATAAACCCGGGATTAAAAAAAAGAAAAAGGAGAGCTAGGAATACGAATTTCTTATTCCCTCTTCTTTTCTTAATCTTACATCCCAATTTCTTGAGAAAACAGAAACCATTTTTTTTCTCTTTATAATGTTTTTTTTACTGTTGTAACAGATGAAAATTAAATTATATTGTAAATAAAATATAAACGTAGAATTGAATTCGAAGAGACAAGATAAGCAAAAATAGGATCAATTTCCAATTCTTACAGAGCTACACTTGTTGGAAGTTGAAACACTCGAACCATTTTGTCCCAAAAGAACAGTTAGTGACAATACTAAAAGTAGCTACAGAACAATGAAAAATTCCACCTAAAATGACTGTGATTAATAGAAGAAGATACACTTGCAATAAGGTTAGGATCCCACATCCAGCTCCTAAAATTTCTACCATTCATTTTTCTCTTTTTTTTTTGAAGACCTAAGCATAAACAGAGTCAGAAGATAGAGCCATCAACAGCACAGCCGCTTGTTCCTCCTCCCCCAACTTCTTCCTCTGCATCAACACCTCTCTTCCCAAAGCCATCATCAGCCTCTGCTTCATATTATCCCCTATCTTATTACTTCGACAAAAACTTATTTTCTTGGGCTTTTTGTCCTCTTTGTTCAAACCCAGAGCAGCCCTTCTCTTCTTCCTGCTTCTGATCCCACACGCATTACACAGTGACTGCAAAATCAACATAGAACATACTCAGCTCACAGAATAAAAAATATCTGATCGAAACCCCAATATAAATCTGGGATTTTTTCGTAGATTAAGGTCGGTTTACCTTGGGACCTGCTGGGCCGCCTCGCCATAGAGGAGTCTTGGAGGTCCCGCAGTCGGCGCAGGTTTTTATGTGGCTTTCTTCGGATGAAACCCAGCCATTTGGGCTTTTGGTATTCACGACCTCGGACTCCGATCCCTGCACCAGAACACGAAATCAGGCTGATCAACGATTTTTCATGATCAAGATCACAGATCAAACAGCAAAAGAAGGCCGTGATCACTCACTTTATCGCTCAGATCTTCCATCTTTTCGCAATCTATTACAAAGATCCGAATCAAACCCAGTTACGATAGCAGAATAAGAATCTGAAAGTGGACGACTCCTTAAACCCCCTACGATACTCGGAGGAAACGAAGAACTATTCGGATCAAAACAAGAGATCAGAGACACCACTACATCAAATCAGAGCGAGAAAGCACCAAAAGAAATGACGCTTCTTCCTCAATATAAATGAGAGAGTGAGAGTGAGAGAGAGAAAGGGAAGGAGAATCTATTGGTTGTTGAATCGGAAAGTATGAGAATCTAAAAGAAACCGACATGCAGTGAGGGAATGCGAAGGACTGTGTACATGCGAGCTTGGGGAGAGAGAGAGAGGGGGGTAGAGAGAGAGAGAGAGAGAGAGGACCGACACACGCACCAGCCGCAGCAGATCAAGATTAAAAGACCACCTTATATAAATGGGACGTGAAACCCTAGCCCCCAGGGCATATAGCAAATAACATTATTGCCCCTACCCTCAACCCCGAAAAAAAAACCTGTTTTTTTTTTCTTTAATTTTTTTTATATCAAAAAGAAACACCCGCCAAAAATTGAATAAAAAAAAGGGTTACAGTGAAATGAAAGGAAAAAAAGGCGCCGAAGTAAAAGCCAAAGCCACGAGGAGTAGTTGTGGCTTAGTCAAAGTTTGGTCAAAATTTAATTAAAAAATTTTATTTTTATAAATTTAATTACTCACTTTTTAATAATATGTAATAAGAAATTTTTTAAATTTATTATTATTTTATTAAAATATTAATTATCTAATCTATTTTTTTTTTATATATGATCTTTTAAACTTTAAATTTTTAATTAAGAAAATTTCAATACAAAGCCAACCTAAAAAATGGAAGACAGTAGAGAAAAAGAAAAACTACAAAACCCACTCGGTTTAATCTTATGATTCAAAAAAATTAAAAAATATTCATTAATTTATTAAAATGTTAAAAAGAAATCATGTAATCAGAGGAATTTATTGTGACAATGAATATCAAGTAGCAAAAACTTATCAGAAAAAAGAATATGAGTCCTTGAAAAAATAATCGAAAAACTTTGAAAGGATGCAACAATAAAGATCGATGTTTTGTTTCTTCAAGTGTAGCGCATGGTGAAGATATAAGCAGAAAGATTATTTTATGGTCAAAATATTATTTGACTAGCAGTTTAGGCTGACTATATTTGACCAATACAAAAGAAATGACTAAAATTAAAATAAAATTATTGAGTAGCATATGATGCTTATAAGCAACTTGGTTATAATTTGACCAAAATTTGACTTTGGCTAGGCCACCACTAATACTCTATTAGTTTGTTTTAGCATTTTTATTTTTTCCTTTTTTAAAGATTCTCTTAATTTTTGTATTCAAATACTGTTTATACTTTATAATTTAAAGAAAAATAACATCAACCCAAAAATATGAGTTACAATACATACAAGAATAATTCTACATACAAGATACAATTTTGTATACCTCATAAATATTACACGAGAATAATTCTATATATATTTTTGTATCTCAAACATTATATGTGAGAGTGTAAATCTTATCATTAAATACGGTTGGGCTTAGGGGCTCCCTTCCTTCTCGAGAGAAGGTGAGGGTTTTTCTCTCTAAGTTTCTTCGTAAACTTAGAGTTTTCATCCCTCTTGGACTCGGTCTGTGGAGGTTTGGGCATGGAGTGTGAGTTGTCATCCTTGTGTGAGGGTCTGAAGTTGACAGAAGACGAGCAACAGGAGGTGGTGATCAGCAATGAAGAGGTTTTGTCTTCTGTCAATAAGAGTAAGCATTGTATCATGTTCTGCGTGATGTCGGATAGAGAGGTTAACAGAGGTGCAATCAAGAGTACACTGTTACGAGTGTGGCAAGTGGAAGGTAAGGCAATTATAAAGGATGTGGGGCGAAACAAGTTCTTACTTGAGTGCAAGAATGTGACAGATAAGAAGAGGATTATGAAGGGGCGTCCGTGGTCCTTTGATAAGAATCTTGTTTGCGTGCAAGATTGCGAAGGTTTCAATTTCATAAAGGAGATATTGTTTATTAAGGAACCTTTTTGGATTCAGTGTTATGACTTGCCTTTTGCAGGCATGAATCAAATCACTGGTTCAAACATAGGATCATCTGTGGGGGATGTTCTTCAAGTGGATACAGACAGCAGTGGGATCTGCTGGGGTCAGTTTTTAAGGATTAAAGTAATGGTAGATGTAACTAAACCTCTTGCGAGAGGACGATTCCTTACGATAGGTGACAAAAAGCATTGGATTTCTTTCAAATATGAAAGGCTTCCAAATTTTTGTTATTATTGTGGTAGGATTAATCACTCAGAAGGGCGTTTTGATAATTTGGATCATGGAAAAGTCTCTAGTACAGGCTTTGATCAGCAGTATGGTGCTTGGCTGAGGGCAAGCACAAGGAACTCAGTAACAATTCCAGTCAATGTTAGTGGTCTGTCATCTCCTAGTGGTTCATCGGAGAAGATCCGACGTGAAGATTCCGGTGGGTCTCACTGTCAGTTAGCTAATAATGGCAAGGCTTCCACCGAGGCAGAAATCAAGGCAAGAGATAAGGATCTGCATACACTTAAGGATGGTGAGAAAATTTCGGATGATGTATTTGGAAAGGATGATGGGGTATCCAGTTTATGGAAAGTGGATTCACGTAGACTTGAAACATTAGGAGCAATCTACGCAGAAGAGGAAAATGGGGGGGCTGTTTCATCCTTGAAGGAAATACTTTCCAAGTTAAAAGCTGTTGAAACTGGCCCTACAGCTTACTCCCAAAGATACAGTTCAGGATCCATGTGGAGAAGTCAGCAGTAACAAGTCGGGAAAGTTGGGAGGTAAAGGTGGGAGACAATTGAAAACCTGGAAAAAAAGAGCCCGTATAGGCCCATCTTGCTCTGGGCCTCAACTTGTCGAGGAAGAGTCTGGCATGCAGGTTACTAATGCCCACAAAAGGAAATTAGTTTCAGGGGATGAAGCTGCAGTAGTCAAGAAAGCTAAGCAGTCAGGAGTGCTGTAGTTGGAGGATGATAATGACATGGCAGAGGCTGCTTTGCAGCCCTGCCAACAGCCATGAAACTCTTAGCTTGGAACTGTAGAGGGCTTGGGAACCCTCGTACAGTTCGAGAGCTTCACCTTTTGGTGAAAGAAAAGGTCCCACAGGTTGTGTTCATTTCTGAGACTAAATGTAACCGAGAGAGAGTAGAGAAGATTAGGAACATATTGGGGTTAACTCACAGTTTTGTAGTTGAAAGTAGGGGGAAGAGTGGGGGCCTGGCTATGTTATGGAGTGAAAATACTAATGCCTCTTTGTTCTCATATTCAAGGCACCATATTTCCTTAGAGCTATCCTCTGAGGATGGAGCCAGTAAATGTCATGTAACATGTTTCTATGGGGATTCTGTAGTGGAGAAAAGGAGAGCTTGTTGGGATTTATTGAGAGTGTTGAGACCAGAAAGTAATTGTCCTTGGCTGTGCATGGGTGACTTTAATGAGCTGCTGTCAAATGAGGAAAAGTATGGGGCAGCTGATAGACCTTTTCTCCAAATGGAAAGGTTCCGAGAGGCTTTGGATGAATGTGAGCTTAGTGACTTGGGCTTTATTGGCTCAAGGTTCACGTGGAGTAATAAAAGGGAGGGGAGGGCTTTTATCAAGGAAAGACTAGATAGGGCTTTTGGGAATTTAAGTTGGTGTAATATGTTTGATACCTCCTCTGTCTATGTGTTACCTGTCATAGCCTCTGATCATGCACCACTTTTAGTTCATTGTTTTAATTCTCAGGAGGAACAGCAAGTTCACAAAAGAGTCAGTAGATATGAAGCTCTCTGGTCAAAGAAACAGGATTGTAAGGATATTATTAAGAGGACCTGGGTCTCATTAAGGGGCAGAAACAGTAGTTTGAAGAATGTACAACATGCACTTGTAAGTTCTATGGTTCAGTTGCAAACATGGGCAAAAAGAAATAGAGGTAATCAAAGGATTAGAGTCAAAGAGAAGACAGATTTGATCCAACAACTGCAACAACAGAATACAGGTGAGCTCAATGGCCAGATTAAAGCCCTTCAAGAGGAAGTGGAAGCCATTATGGAAGATGAGGAATTGAAGTGGAGACAGAGAGCTAAACAACAGTGGTACAAGGGGGAGATAGAAATTCCAAATTTTTTCATAAATGTGCATCTCAACGTAGGAAAGTTAATTTGATTAAAAGAGTCTTCGATGACAGGGGGAATTTGGCTACTACTCAAGTTGAAGTTGGTAAAACTTTCCAGTTATATTATGAAAATTTGTTTTCCTCTTCTAATCCTACTGGATGTGAGGAAGCCTTGCAGGTAGTGAATAATTTGATAACTCACGATATGAATCAGCAGTTGATGAAGAGATGCTCTATAGAGGAAGTGAGGGTTGCAGTGTTTGACATGAATCCACTTGGATCTCCTAGCCCGGATGGTTTTTCTGCAGGTTTCTATCAGGACAACTGGTAGATTGTTGGTGAGGAAGTGTCAGCTGCAGTGCAGGAAATTCTGGAAAATAGGAGAGGGATAGCTGAGCTTAATGAGACTTATATTGCTTTGATCCCTAAGAAGAAACATCCAACTCTAGTCTCGGAATACAGACCTATAAGTTTATGTAATGTCATATACAAGGTGGTTTCAAAGGTCCTTGCCAATAAATTGAAGCTTTTTCTACCTTCCATTATTTCCCCTTCTCAAAGTGCTTTTGTTCCTGGGAGATTGATTTCTAATAACATTATTGTAGCTTATGAAACAATGCATTCAATGAAACATAGAATGAGAGGTAAGATGGAAAGTTATATGGCTATGAAGTTGGACATGAGTAAGGCATATGACAGAATTGAATGGTCTTTCTTGGAAGCTGTCTTGATCAAGATGGGTTTTAGCAAGGAGTGGACTGATTTGGTTATGACATGCGTGAGCACAGTTAATTATTCCATTTTGATTAATGGCAGTCCACAACACAAGTTTTGTCCAAAGAGAGGTTTGAGACAAGGGGACCCATTGTCCCCTTATCTTTTCATCTTATGCTCGGAGGTACTTGGTCTTTTGTTGGATCAGGCTGAACAAAAGGGCCACATATCAGGTTTCCCTTTTGCTAGAGGGAGTTTATTGGTTAACCATCTCTTTTTTGCAGATGATAGTCTGCTTTTCTGCAAGGCCAATGCTTTGGAGTGGAGTAGGCTCTTTGGCATCCTTAAAGTGTATGAAAATGCTTCTGGTCAGAGGCTTAATATGGAAAAAACAGCAGTTTATTTTAGCTGTAATACAAGAGTTGAGGCTAAGGAGGTTATTCTAGCAGCAGCAGGCCTGGAGGAAGGCAAATCATATGAGAAGTACTTGGGGTTGCCAGCTTATGTGGGGAAACAGAAGTTAAATGCCTTCAAACCTGTCTTGGACAGCATAAGGGCACGGATGCAAAGTTGGTCTGTAAAGTTCTTATCTCACGCAGAAAAGGAGGTGCTGCTTAAGTCTGTTATACAGGCTATTCCTACTTATTGCATGAGTATTTCAAGCTTCCAAAAGCCATATTGAATGCCTTTTACTCTTTAATGCAGAATTTTTGGTGGGGTTTGAAAGGAGACAGATCAAAGGTTAGATGACTTTCCTGGAAGACTCTCGGATCATCCAAGGAAGAGGGAGGTCTTGGTTATAGAGATTTTGAGAACTTTAATGTTGCTCTCTTAGCTAAGCAAGGTTGGAGACTTCTCAAACAACCTAAGTCATTAGCAGCAAAAATTCTCAAAGCAAAGTACTTCTATAAATCAGATTTCATGCAGGCTAAACTGGGAAGTAATCCTTCTTTTCTATGGAGGAGTTTTACTGCAGGAAGGGAGGTCTTAAGGGAAGGGATGTTTTGGTGTATTGGAAATGGTCATTCAGTTAGGATATGGAAGGACAAATGGATTCCCAAGCCAACCTCTTTTAGAGTTCAATCTCATGCAAGGGTGTTGGATGAGAATTCGAAGGTGTGTAGTCTGATAGATCAGCAGAGTGGTGAGTGGAAAGAAGGATTGATTCGTGAAATTTTCAGTCCTGAGGAGTCTGAGATGATCTGCAGAATTCCAATCAGTATTACAAAAGTTGATGATAAATTGACATGGAGGTGTACTAAGGATGGTTCTTTCTCAGTAAAGAGTGCCTATCACTTGTTGGGTGCAATGGTGACTTACAATCAAGGGCAGTCTTCTTCTGCAGTTCCTCAAAAAAAGAGTTGGTCTTTGATTTGGAGGTTAGGCGTTCCTAATGCAATCAAGATGTTGATCTGGAGGGCCTGTCATGATTCATTGCCTACAAAGCTCAATTTATATAAGAAAAGGATAGTGGATTCGCCTTTATGTCCAATATGTCAATTGGAGGAGGAATTAGTCATGCATGCACTTTGGTCATGTGTTTCTGCCCAAGATGTCTGGAGCATGTGCTCCAGGAAGTTGCAAAAAGGTGTGGTGAGTGATAATGTTTTTAAGGAGCATTGGAGCCATATGATTTATGTTCTGGATAGCAAGGAGCAAGATGAATTTGCAGCCACAGTACACCAAATATGGAAGAGAAGGAACAGCTCTATTTTTGAAAACATATTCTGGGAGCCAGGGAAGGTAGTAGAGGCTGCAACTCGGGTTGTCTCTGAGTATAGTGAGGCTTGTAAAAAAGCTGTTCCAACTCAGGATCGAACAACTCTCAGTGTTCCTAGCTGGAGTGTACCTCCAGTGAATGTTTTTAAAGCCAACTGGGATGCTGCTGTTGATACAGTTTAGAGCAAAATTGGCATTGGTGTTGTGATAAGAAGTTGGGAGGGCAGAGTGGTGGCATCATTAAGATCACCAAAGGCTTTTTTTCCCGATCCCTATTTAGCAGAATCTTATGGTGCTCTTGAAAGCTATTCTCTTTAGTAAACAGTTGGAACTACATCAAGTGATCTTTGAGGGAGATTCTAAGCAAGTTGTCTCAACGCTCAATAACCTAAACCAGAATGAGTCTTCAGCTGGGATGATTTTGTCTGATGCTAAAGTTGTGCTAGGTTCCTTTGAAAAGTGGTATGTAGTTCAAGTTCCTCGAGTCTGTAACACTATGGCTCATGATTTAGCCAAGGGTGCTATTAAACTCTCGGTGGAGAGCATAACATTGGGGGAAATTCCCTCATGTATTCATCCAATTGGTTCATCAAGTTGAATAAAGTGGCATTGTTCCCTTCAAAAAAAAAAAAAATACGGTTGGGCTTATATAATTGTAGAAAATATATATTTTTAAATTATAGAGAATTTTAATCCAAAGTTAAGATTCAAATAGTGTCGATGCATTTACACATTCTCCATTTTTGTTTTTTGGTTTAATGTCTACTATCAAAAGTAGGGAAAATAAAAAATTTCCTATAAAATAAAGTCAAGGCTCGAAAAATTAGAATCGGGCAAGAATCGAGTAATGAATCAGAGTTTTATGATAATTTTCAATTGATTATTTTAATACAAATAAAAGGTATCAAAAATCATATATAATGCAATTTAAGCATTTAATATCCTGTATAAAATAGAATGAAATATAAATTAATTGATTAGTTTCAATAAAAATATGAAGTAAATCTAAATAGTTTCAATAAATATGTCATTTTTATATTTAACCTCAATTTTCGACATTTTTACCTCATATACGGAGAAAATAAAGATCATTAAATTATAAGAAAATGTCAAATGTAATATTTTATATACGGCTACAAATTTAATAAAAGTACTCATTTATCCCCTATTTTTTATTTAACTAAAGAAAATTAATAACTATATGTTTGATCTTTCAATTTTTCTCAAGTCTCATTGAACACAATGATAAAAAAGTTAATATATATTTAGTTCTATTACATTTTTGTACAATAATTTTTTTTAAAAAAAACTTAGTTGCTAGCCAACTTAAAAAATTGGATAGAATTGGTCTAAATTGGTTTAAATCGATTGATTGAATTGGTTTAGTGAATGATTAAAAAAATTCACTAAAATCAATTCGGTTTCCTTATCAATTCAATTTGAATCGACCTAAATCGAATCATTTTTTTGAATCTTGAACAAAGCTTCTGTTTTTTTTTTTTTTTTTTTTTTTTAAGGGAAACTATCATTATTCATTTATAAAAAAAACTTATATCCATGAGCAGATATATTATGGGATGTTCCTATATCAAATATGACATCGTAAACTAAAATAATACATTTAGAGTTCCACCATTACACTATTTCCTTTTATGACTAGTCTAGTTTTCATTACTGTTCATACTCTCTACAGATAAACATTCAGAAGACAGCTCAATCTCACATTTCATGGAAGGAGATGACTTAACCTCTATAAAAGAAGTCTAAAAGACGAACTATTTTTTTATTTTAATTAACAATAAAGAAACAAAAATGGAAAGTAGTAAGATAGATGAGGAAAAGAACGGATTATAATTTGGACTAATTCTATTAAACTTCAGAATTTGTGACGGCATGTGAATGTAACATATTTGTCTCTTTTTAACTACAAAGATCATATCTAAAAGATTTGATGATGGTGAGTCCGGTAATCTAGCATGTGTAGTGAGAAGAGCTATCAAAAGAGACAGTGCGTGAGGATCACTCACAGTTATTTTTGCAAAACCGTCACTTTCAATAGAATAATTTGTGGTTTCGGAGTTTGTTTATGTCGTGCATGTCTCTTAAGAGTTGTCGAAAAGTTAGAATCTATCTTTTTCGACATTGAATGAAGCAAAATAAAATTGAACCAAAAAAACTATCTAATATATGAAGTGGGTGGATGAAAGAAGAAGGGAAATGTGAGGGAGATGACTCTCTCCACCGACAAAAATAAAATCTGGAGCTCTGTCTTTTTGAGATTGAGAGAGAGAGAAGAAAAAAGGGGGGCGGGGGAATAATGACATAAAGGGGAGTCACATTAGCATTCTAAACTAATATATAATGGCAAAATCCTTTCAAGATTTGATTTTTTGTACTTGGTATCCTTAAACTCGTATGTCGTATGTCGTCCCATCTTGGCATAAATGATTTGTTTTGAATGTCTAAGAAGGGTCATTACAAAGACAATTTTAGTTTTGAATTCTAATTATGATTATCTCTAAAATAAAATGATTAGCATAAAGAGACATAAATAGCATTTTTCACAAATAAATGAGTGTAGTTTTTTCCCTCTTATTAAAGATAAATGAGAATGTTTGTAATAATGTTAAATTCTTAATGCGGGGCCTCACTCACTTTTACAAAACTTTTTATCTCATCTTATTTAATTATTATAATTTTCTTAAATTTTCACATAAAATAAAACAAACAATTCAACTTTTTCAAATCTTAAAATAAAAATAATATTAAAAATATATATATTCTAATAATATTTTATTCAACTTTCAACTTTTATATCAAATATTTCCATTCAATCTTTCAAAATAAACTAACCTAATTTGATAAAAGAGTTGTGCTACATCCATCCACACGTTACATCCACCGTGGATGTAGCGCGAGACTGTCCCGATAAATTAAAAAGTTTTTTTTGATTATTTTTTATATTCTTAAATATTAAAAAAATACTTCTTTAATCATTAAATGAAAAAATAATATATATATATATATAATATTTATCTAAACCACATATATTGTTAAAGAAAAAAATAAAAAAAATTATATATAATATATTATGTGGAGATGATGAATAAAATCTTTGTTGATAATTATCTGTTGAGCATTAGAGAAGCATTAAAAATGCACGTGCTTCTCACATTCTCAGTTTTAACTTATCAAGCTTTTAAATTTAATTTGAAAAAGTTTACTCAAACCTTTTTTTTTTTTTTTTTCTAATCAAAAGTTTACTCAAACTTAATTTGAAGCAAAACTATTATTTTTTATAATATCTATCTTTCATGAAAGATATACTTTTCACCCTTTTAAAGTTGCAATCTGTTTTGCAACTTCACCGTCAAATTATTAAAGGAAGAATTTCTTTTGATAATTTCACATCTTGTTAGATGTTACTGTTAAGGAGTATTCTTCGTCCATTTTAATGGTTATATCATAGAGAGAAGGTAAATTATAAGTTTTATTTTAAATTGAAAAACTATATGTAAATTTGGATAATTTAGTTATATATATATATTCTATAAGAAGAATTTTATATATAGTTACTTGTGCGTACTCCTTGTGCACTTTACTAATATAATTGCTGCGACACTTTTTTAATATAAAATAAATATTTTAGCCAATTACATCAATAAAATATATAAAATATACATAAAATAACTATATATAACATAACTCAATTATGTCTATGTACATAGAGGTGGTTTTGTGTGTGCGGTGTAAACAACAACTTTGACTTGGAAACCCTTTACAAACATATGGAATTTGTAGAGAATGTGTCCCATTACCGAATGTTACAGTTTTCTTGCAAAGTATCAAATAATGTCAGCGTTGTATGCTTACAATTGTTCCAATACTTAAGTCAGTAAGAAATAACGTATAATTATTCAAGTATATGATCAGAGATATCTTAGGGTTACCTGACATTTATATATATAAGCGCTGAGTTGAGTTGGATCAATACTATAGTTAGATCACGCTCACGTGGTACTTATCTCGCGTGATACTTATCTACTTAGATTATCTTTGAATAATAGGAGTAATGATCTTGACGCCCCCTTAATTATTATCCGTTCTGCTCCAAGGCGGGGGGATATTAAGCCTTGGTAGGCCTTTAACTCCTAATTTGGGCCACGTTACTGATATAATTCATTATTGGGTTGAGGTACTAAATAGACCCTCCAGAATTGAAATATAGAAAAGAGAGAGAGAGAGAGAGAGAGCAAATAAATCAAACTACAATGGGCATGTTATTCTAGTACTTGTGCCTAAATAAATATTATATTTGTAAGTTGGTTTGCAAGTGTGAACCTTCGTAAAATAATAGCAACCCACAAGCAGTGGCGGAGCTGAGAATTAAACCTTGAGGGAGCGAACTTATATTATAATAGTAATTTATATTTTATAATCTTAATATAACGAGAAACATTATAAAACATATATATAATTTAAAAAAAAAATATAAGAGTAAACCTTAGAAACGGTTCGGCTGTTTTCAGCTCAAGAGCAGCCCACCACTAACTAATTGACACCTAGGCATTCCACTACACCTATCGTATAGTTGCACTACATCTGATTAGAATCAGGCAATCCCTTCGCACCCCCCTCTCCAGCCTCCACCCCCTCTCTCTCACCCCCCTGGCTGGAACTCGCAACATCTTTCTCTGCCCGTTCGTCTTCATCTCCTCCCGCGACATAGAGGATCTCGCACGGCATCCACCTATCGGCTTCGTCTCCTCTCGTCGCACAAGAGCTCTCACATGGCACCTCCCTCTCGCCCCTTCATCATACGACAAATTCTTAACCCAAAGTGCAGAGTAACAAAGTGTGAAAAGGAAACAAAAATTGAGACTGGGATTAAATTTCTATAAACCCATCTAAAATGAAAAATCCTTTCACTCGTAAGCTGCCTGTGCAAAACCCCTTCCCCAGATTGCCGCTCCATGAATTGCCGCACTGTGAGAAACGTTCATCCGTCGCTGCCACCTGTATAGCTCAACTCAACTAGCTTCTCTCTTTTTCTGTTGATCATTTTTTCATACGTGGAATTTGGTGTTCATATGAGTACAAACATGGGTTAAGTTACATAATTTTAAGAGCATTTTAAACTCAGACTTTTGTCAAACCGTTAGGGGGCTTAATCTTGATATCTATTTCTCTTATCTAGATCTATTAATCTGCATATTTATAGTGGCTAATTAGAACCTGATTTTGAAAGGAGCGAGATAAACTAGTAAATAAACGATTATTGGAGGAAGAGGCAGAGATTTACAAATCTCATTTACAGATTTACAGAAACTAGTAATTGCTTACAAATTTGAAGATTTACAGGTTTACAAATTTGCAGATCACACCCTTCTGCTTGTTTTCTATTTTTTTTTTCCCGTGCGATCGATTGTTCTATGGCTCTTGGGCGTTGGATTGAGACGGTGGTAGTTGAAGATTTTGCAGTGAGGAAGATGAAGAGTGAAGTGATGAACTGCTTTGGGTGAAAAGTGAGCTGTTTTTCTTAGAAACGTTCTAGTGTGGTGGAGTCTATTTCTTTTATTGTGAAATTTCTGATGTGGCGTGTTGTGAATGGAGGGTTGCTTTTCTCCTTTTGTCAACCCGACCGCTACTAAGTGGCTCTGAAAATATAAATATGTTCATCAACTTGAAGATGTTTAAAGATCTTTATGGCAGTAAAGTTATATGTAGTCTTAAAATGTATACGTTTTGTACATTTTTTTTAAAAGGAAGAGTGAGACTCAATTAAAAAATAAATTTTTATATATATAAGTCTTATATTTATTTATTTATTTAAAAAGAGGGAAGAAACCATGCATAATAAGTTTGACCTTTAGAGATTTTGTGGGTCAAACTTTTGAGTTAAAAAGATATAGGTTTTATTAAACTTAAAAGACTAAACTTTTGAGCTGTTAAAGGAGCAATTTATGATCAGGGATACACAGATAATGACCCTTTCATTTATAACCACAAGGTCATTGGGTGCATCAAAACTACCGTAGAAGATGGTCAAAAAAAGGTGGCGTTGTCTTCAAAGTTGTGCATATTGGAGATCTTACTCGAGTTCAAATCTAAACTCACACTTCGACTTTAGCAAGTTTCGATTTGTCTCCGACCCTCGCTCGTTAGAGTGGAGTCGGATTTGGAATTTTTTTTTTAATTTATTTTTAGTGATCTATTTAAAAAAATAAAAATTTGTTGGCTTTTAAATTTATATTTTTTTAAAAAATTAAAAACTAACACTAAATCATTTACTGTTAATTTATATTTATACTAATTATCTATCTAATTACTTATACTATAGTAAGATCAGTTATATATTGTAGTAAATATAGAATAAAATTAATGGGATTCTTTATTTTAGGAATAATTATGGTTGAAACGAAGTATAGGATCTAACAAGATAATTGTGTGCTGAGGAGAAATGACCTTGCAAGCAAATCCACATGAATTCTTGTGGCAATGGATAAACCAAGTAGCTCCATTTAAACCACGCCTAGAAGATGAGGTTCTACTATTTGATCATCCAATCCAATTGATTTGTTTAAGATAACATATATAAAATATGTTAGTATGTATAAGTTTTAAGTAAGTTTTTTTTTTTAAAAAAAAAAAAAGTAAACTACACAATAAATAAATATATAAAAATCAATTTTCCTTGATGAGATCATATTTTTATAAAAAATTTATATGAAATTTATACCTAAGATTACTAAGACGAAATTTTAATGTATTTATATGGTGCACACTCTGGAAAAAATGAAAGAAAAGAACAATAAAGAAAGACCTAGATATTGTTGCAGACGTCAGACCAGGTAGAGAGAAAAGAGACAAATATTTGACAGATATTAGGTGATAAAAGAAAGACAAGGAAAGTTCATGAGAGTCTGAGACCACTTGGTATGCCTTAGAGAACAGACATGCATAGGGGGCCACATGCAACACATTTATCAAAGCCTTTGGATTTTTACCCTTTTTTAATGTTACCATTTAATTGGCAGGAAGAAATTAAGTAAAAGCATCATCATCATGATCTACAGCTGGCATTAACTCTCGATTTCATTTTTTCTCCTCTACACCATTCCCCCCTCTAATGAAATCTTGAAAACCAAGATCAACTATTTATTAAGGGATATTATCGTGGCAATAAATTAATGGTGAAGAGGTTAAACTTTATAATTGTGGCTACAGTTTTGATAAAGGTATTTTTCTTTTTCTTTGTATCCTTCCATCATCCTCATTATAGTTTATTTTTCGTGAAAACTCGAGTAGCTAAAGTTTGGACAGCTTTTAGTTGATAGTATTTAGTGAAGGAAGATGGAGGAAAAAAGGGAAGATCTTATCTTGGATGCTTAAGGTCAACATGGAAATGGTACATGCATGAAAAAATTGCAGAGGGTTACGGATCAACTTCACTAGTTTTGTAAAAGGCTTGTAGAGGTCAACCATGCCGATGCAAGAAAAGCAAGGATACATGCATGAACTGTGGCCATCTTATCTTGCTTCACGTCAAGGGCCAAATAATTAAGGAATACAAGAGGACCCATGCAACTTTCTCCCGTTCGTCTCAATCGTTTTCTCGGTGAAGCCAGTCACTCTAGTTTCCTACATGCAGCTCCAAGGAGGGAATTAGAGCAATCTGCTTGATCTCCTATTTTTATATGCATTTGGTTTCACTTTCTTCTCTCCTGTGAGCTTCCTTTGTATCGGTGCTTTTGGTATGGAGTGTTGAGGACGTGTTTTGTACGCCTGCAGTTAGCCCGGCCTAATCTTGCAACCAGAAATGAGAATGGCTCAGGGTTGTGGGGTATACCTCCAATGTCCAAGTCAGTGATGATTGATTGAATATCACGTGCTTTCGTATGTAATTTTTCGAGAGAGGTTGATGTGTACGTAACTCGGTGGGTATTTGTATTAGTATATTGCCTCCATTTGGTAAGGCCCGTCTTTCGGCTTGACCTCTTACCCTCGCTCCCATGATATAAGCCATCGGGGCCCTAATCTGCCCGCGTGGGGCTAGTATCTCGCTAGGAGTCATTAACTTCCCACGTTATCCGCTCTTTCATTAATTTTATATTTTCTTTAGAGGCTTAAGTCTGCAACCACGGGTTTGGTGGTCCTGCTAGTCTTGTCTCGGGATGACTTGTCCATTACATTTCTAGCCTTCATGACCGTGAGGCCCATTGGCCTCATAGAACGATTATCCTTAATCAAACTAGGTTCCTTTTTAAGGGGAATATTGGGCCTAGTAGTTGCCATGCAAATTCCCGTTGCACACGTGTGATTGAGAGTTTTATACGTTCCCTTTCTCTCTCTTTTCCTTCCACTTAATTCCTTTTTTTTTTTTTTTTAACGCATGTCCTCTTGGCAGGCTTTGACACTTTTCCTACCCTTTCATGATTTGTTTCCTCACGTAGAGCAACGCTCATCAATCCATTTTCTTCACGTCCCTTCATGCAGTGCATTTTGCGGGATTTGCATGATTCGTCTTCGCTGTGGGTGACCCCTGTCGTTTCCCCCTTGGTACAGGCCATCGTTTTCCTAACCGCAGTCGTCTTCCTTTAAATCTTCGTTCTCCTCCCCTATGCACTAGTTTTCTTTCTTCTTTTGCACCCATTGCGTTCACCCTTCCCTTTACTCGGACCTTCTTACCCTCCTTGTCACTGTGGTCCCTTGCAGCAATTCTTGCTTTTGATTCTCGATCTTCCTTTTCCCACAGGTCTCCGGATAGGTCTTGTGACGGTGGCTCCTCTTGACCAGATAGATTTGAGGAGAATTATTGGTTTGCCACTACCACTAGGGTGGATTTGGATTCGGTGAGGGATTTGTATGGGATCCCCGATTTTGTTGACATGATTTTGCTTGTACTTGCTGCAGTGTCGTCGATTTTGAGGGATGGGGCTCTGCATAAGTATGTTTTTGATGGGGCGAAGGCTCCCTTTTTGTCGCCCCGTTCGCAACATTCTAGATTTTCTAAGGCTCCAACCCAACTCCTTCCCAATGCTTGGAGACTCTCGTTGTCATGCTACGTGCTTTGGAGCCCGTAGGCGAGGATCATCCAGACCACACGGGTCGCGAATCTTTTTACACCCATGCCGTCGAGCGACATGACTGGAATCAGTGCAGTTTTTGTTCTTCGACGGGTTACCACACTTGGTAGTCTCGTTATTCTCATGTTAACGACTGGTACAGGAATCGTTCCCACGTTATTCCCACGTTAAGGACTGGTACAAGAATCAATTTTTCTCATATTCCCACGTTAGGGATGGGAATCAGTACAGTTTTTGAGTGGTGCACTTGGAGTATCGTTATTCCCACATTAAGGATTGGTACAGGAAGTTGTTCTTCGTATCCGACATTGGATGGGAGTTTCCTGTGAATGAAGCCAGTTGCCAAGAATTCTTAGTTAGGGCTCTGTGGAGTTGGATTCCAGACTGCCGTGACTTCAACATGACCCTTTCCAGGAGGGAGATAGACCATTTGGACCTCATCTACTTCTTGTTTGGTCCGATGTGCTTCTTACCAGAGAAAACATAGATCGTTTCTTGGTCTCTTTGGACCGATCACAGTTCGTCGCCTGCCAATCCATTGGTTCGTGGGAGCCAAACGCACCCCGTGGGAAAAAGAGGCCTCCCTCCGTCCCTTTGGGGCGAAAGGGAAAAAAAAGCCTCACACTGAGCGTCTCAGTGCTCATGACACCGATGGGGCTCGCGGCAGGCCACGCTTCGGCAGTAGGACCGCTAGCTCTAAGGGTAGCTCCAAGCAACTACGGTCGCGCGTGTCATCCCAACTTAGAGACCGTCCGGCTGAGATTCTTAACCAGGGGGAGGATGACATTGGCTTGGTATTGGACGTCGAGTTTTTCAAGATCATCCCATATGATTTCTAGAGAGACCGTGGCCGAAGCATTGTTTGAGAAATTTGGGATGCCCTCTTTGGCATCAAGTGAATCCATGTTAGTAAGGGAAGCCGGCGAGGAGGCACATACCCTTACCATTCGCAATTCCATATCCGGGGACATTGAGGCTATGGTCACCTCTTCCTCGGTTCCATCTACAATTCCAGAGGGGAAATTTCAAATATGCCATTTTGGCTTCGGGCCTAGGGGCTGCCATTCAAACATCAAGGCCAGTTTATTGTGGGGGGTTTAGGGGAGGGGGGGGTGGGGGGGTTGTCGGAGTTTCTATACCGTCCTTTACCTTTAGCGTCTCGTCACTTGGTGGGAAATTTTTTTTGCCCCTTCCATCCGGAGGGGTTCCCCCAACTCCGCCCTCTGTGAGGCCAAGTAGGACAACAGCGTGTGTGTGGACAGTTGGCTCATGTCTATGGTGGGTGTGGTTCTCGTATTTTCTCTTCCCGCTGCTTCTCCGCCGGCTCATCCTGGACGGGTGAGTGATTCTTTGCCCAATTTTGTTGGCGACGAATCTACGGGATCACTAACTCCTTCCTAACCAAGGCTTTCAGCATCTACCTCACTAGCTGATGACTCTGTGAATCCTTCCATCGCCAAATAATGCCTGAACTCGAACGTTTTCTTTCCCTGGTAAGCTTCTTTATTTTCATAGTGTGTTCTCCTTTTACGTCGTTATCTAATCATCTCTGTATATCGTTGGGGTTACATTCGCTAGCCGGCTGGGTCGTTTGTCGTCATTCCCACTTGGAGGAGTGTGTTCGTTCTTCCCATTCCTTTATGGAGAGGGCTAGCCAAGCTGTATCCGAGGTAGTGGTGGAGAGGAAAATGGAAGATAGCCTACTCGCAATTGGGTTCTCATTGTCGCGTTCAAGAGATTGAGATAATCGCACTGCGGAACTATATTTTTGACCTCTAGAGATGGAGAAACTCCAAGATCGTGAGCGGCAGCGTACCTACAAAGCAAATCTTTTGGGGGAAGAGCGGGATGCTGAGCAAAGTTTTGAGTTTGGTTTCAATGACTGACGTTGGATCGAGATATTGAAACCAAATATTTCAGTATTAATATATTTAATTGTACCGTTTTAAGATAGAGATTATATATATGAATATGAGTTTTGTTAAGTATAAGTAAAATTACGTATTAATCTGTATATCAATACTGATTTTTTCATATTTAAAATTTAAATTAGTATTGTTTTCAATAAAATCTACTTTTTAACCAATTATATTAGATTGATGCACTAATATGTATATAATTATACTTACAAATATATTTTTCCTATGAATATATTTTATATATAAATTATATTCTAAAACAATATCAATACAAATCTTAAAAATATTTATAAGAAACTCAATAATATTTTTCAATACAAGTCTCAAAAAACACATATATTTGTAAAACTCAATAACTTGTAAGTTCTAAATCTAACCGTTAAAAAAAAAATCACTTATCTTCGTCAATAATTAGGTAAACAAAGCCAATCACTCTGAAGATAAAATAAGTCCCAGTTGATTACGACTAGCCTTTATTTTTTGGTTATGAAAAAAGCTTGGAAATACTATATTTATATCAGCTTTCATTTCTCTAGTCTTCCATATTAAATGGCAAGTCTTCAGCTTTCAAAGCAAGGACGCGAAGGTTAAGTTCTTTGAAAAATCAAAGTAAGAGTCTAAGTTCTTGATTTTAGAGTAAATCCAAAATCAGTGTCTTTCCACTAAATGTGAACAGAATGCATGTCCAACAATTGGTATAATGCCAAGTCTCTTAAATTGTTATTACAACTTAATTAGTCAGCTGTGTAATAATTATATAATACAACGTTGGGTCCAAAACTCCATAACAGTACTCTAACAAACTTGTCTTGACTCTTGTTCCAAAGCCTGAAAGAAATATGAATGCATGATAAAATAATTGAAACACCTATAGCTGTGACAGCTCCATTTAGCAAGCGTACGTGCATGTGAGCTTCAGGGGTACCCGGTGGTGACAAAAAACGAGCATGTGAACTAAAACAAGAAGGGGAGAGCGCCAGTGCCACCCTCTGTACAGATGCTATAATACTCCGGATATACTGTCGTGCCATGGCTGCTACATTGTCTCGAAAGTGGACTTCAATTGCGAACTGAAATGCTATTGTCATCACAGATTTGGTGCTCCCATGTTGACCATAATTTTCACCAGATGCTTTCCTTCTAGTGGGTCCAACTTCAAGAGCAGAGCTGTAGAAACAGAGTGTGCGGTTTGTGGAGATAGACGAAGAGAAAAAAGTAATTAGGGATTTGAAATTTTGATTCGCAAGGGAAGTGCACGATATTACTACTTTGTCCCTCCGTTTTCAAGTGATATACAAAAATTCCATTCAGCTAAATTTTGGACAAAAATTACCAATTCGACTGAAATATCGAAATTTGGTCGAAATGGACTAAAACTAGTTTGAACGACCGGAATTTGACCCGAGAAGGAACTGTAACCTACGCCATACTAGTTACCATTCCAGCATGGAAAATTCTAGCTGAAATGGAATGGAACTGAAGTTAAAACCTTGATTCTGAGTGACTCCATGGCAACAAGATGGAGACAGAGCTAGAAGAGGCAAGGAGTCACTATGACAAGTATGCTAAGCAGGTTTTGCAGGCAGAAGGTTCCCTTCAGCGTCTCCAGTTGGATTTCAACACTACTTGGAGTGAGATGACCCAAATGGAGGCTCGGCTCAACACTTTAGGGTAGAGCTCAGAGAGCACAACATCGATTATTTCTAGCTTAGCAGTGTCACAAGTCTTTAAAGAAGAAGCTCTCCTTATGTCAGCGAAATGGAGGCCGAATTAAGGTCTTCTCAGGAGGAGGTTGTTCACCTTTACCCCAGATCTCGGCAGCTTCTCGGGTCCATAATCAAGCTTAAGGGGTGGTTACAATCATGCTATTCGGACGCTGAGGGATTTCTCGTTAAAGTAATTGAGAATAGACTTGAAGGCATTATTAAAGTTGAAGACTGTGGATCCTTGTTGAAGAAAGCTAAAACAGAGTGCACACGCTGTATTCGATTAAATTCATCAAATGGAATTCATCAAAACAAGAGTGTATACAGAAAGGTATTACAACCGAAAATGGAAAAAGATTTTCTGCCTACTGCTCTGAATAATATTAAGTATTTATAGACTTGTAAAACATTCTCTAGAATATCCTAAAGTAATCCTATTGGTCAGGATTGGTGCTGGCATTCCGTTGGGATTTTATTCTGGAAGATTCTGGTGAGGTGCTATCCTCTGAGGCAGGTGCACAGGCTCTAATATCCCCTTGCGATTCAAGTGGCACTGGGAGAATAGTGAGGCTTGAACGTAAGAGTGCAAAGCGGGCTGAGGAGAGTGGCTTAGTGAGAATATCAGCAATCTGTTCTTTACTTGGAACAAAGGAGACAGTGAGAGATTTGTTAGCCACACGATCCTGTACAAAATGATAGTCGAGATCCACATGTTTAGTTCTTGAGTGTAAAATTGGATTAACTGAAAGATAGGTCACACCAATATTATCACATAACAAGTTTGGGGCATCAGAGATAAAAACCCTTAGTTCTTTTAACAGGGATTGGATCCACAAAAGTTCACAAGCTGTGTTAGCAACAGATTTATATTCAGCTTCGGTGGAGGATCTGGCTATAGTTGGTTGTTTCTTGGAACTCCATGATACTAAATGAGACCCAAAATATACACAAAAACCACCGGTTGATTTTCGCTCGTCTGGGCAACCAACCCAGTCAGCATCGGAGTAAGCAGTAAGTTTAGAAGAAGAAGCAGATGAGAAGAAAAGACCAAAGGAGATGGTGAGGCGAAGATAACGTAGTATACGTTTTACAGTTTGCTAATGAGAATAACGGGGAGAGTGCATGTACTGACATACTTTATTCACAGCAAATGAGATATCAGGACGGGTAAATGAGAGGTATTGGAGATTGCCAACAACACTTCTCTACAGTTGAGGGTCTTCAAAGGAGGAGCCTTCAATAGCTGAAAGTTTAGATGAAGATGACATGGGGGTGGACACTGGTTTTGATTCATGCATATTCGTCCGAGTTAATAAATCAGAAATATAGCGGGATTGGGAGAGAAAAAGACCCGTAGCTGTGTGACTAACATGAATACCCAAAAAATAATTAAGATAGCCAAGATCTTTTACAGGGAAAAACATGGACAGAGAGGAGATAAAATCAGAAATAATAGAAGAATCTGAGGCAGTAACAATAATATCATCTACGTAAATTAACACATAAATGGACACAGCTGTAGAAGTGAAAATAAACATAGAGGAATCAGAAAGTGAAGGACGAAAACCAAGATCAGTCAGTTTAGAACTAAGCTTCGAAAACCAAGCCCTAGGGGCTTGTTTCAAACCATAAATGGATTTTTTCAATTTACAAATGTGAGTAGGGAAATCAAAATTGACAAACCCAGTTGGTTGTTGCATATAGACATCCTCCTCCAAGTCCCCGTGCAAGAAATCATTTTGTATGTCTAATTGATGAAGAGGCCACCGTCTGGTCACTGCAATGGAAATTAAGAGGCGCACGGTAACTGGTTTAACAACAGGATTGAATGTTTCTGAGTAGTCAAGCCCAGCTTGTTGATGAAACCCTTTTGCAACAAGGTGAGCCTTACGTCGCTCAATGGTTCCATCGGCAAGCCGTTTGGTTTTAAGAACCCACTTAGAACCTAGGAGATTTTGAGAAGAGCTTCAAACTCACTAGCCATGGTAGCACGCCAGACAACGAATTTGGAGGCCTCCGTAAATGAGCTGGGTTTATCTGGAATGGGAGAGGTTTCTGTTAGAGAGGCAGATGATTTCGATGGTGGCCAAGGAATGGTCCCATTTTGGCGTCGTAGGGGTCGGGCAACATGGGTTTTAGACCGGGTAAGCATATGGTGAGTGTTGGAGGAAGGAGGAAGAAGGGGAGTTGAAGAGGCAGCGTTCGGTAATGGATTTTCAGAAGAAATGGTTGATGGCGCTGGAGAGGAATTGGGAGGGATGCTTTCTGGAGCTTGTATCGGGCGGGTAGGGTTAGAGGGAAAGGGCTCATGGGCTGTAGTGTGTGAGGGAGTAATTTGTGCTGAGGTAGACGGGAAAGGGCTGGTGTGTGGGCTCGACTGGGCCGTGAAGTGTGGTAAAGGGTTAAAGGTTGTAGGACTAGTATGTGGGCTGGACTGGGCTGTGAGGTGAGGTAAGGTATTAGGAGTGGCCTATAGTGGAGAGGAAGGGGATAAAATGGATTTATGAGGAGAGGCCGAAGGAGAGGAAACCGGATGAGAGGAAGCTGGAGACAAAGCAAAAGGAAAATTGTTCTCATCAAACTGAACGTCACGCGAAATATAAATTTTTCCAGAGGGAATATGCAAACAATTATATCCTTTGTGATTAGATGTGTATCCTAAAAAGACACATAGCTGGGATCTTACATCTAATTTGTGACGATTAAAAGGACGAAGATTAGGCCAACAAGCAGAACCAAAAACACGTAAAAAGGAATAGTCAGGAAGAGAATTAAAAAGAGCTTGAAAGGGAGACATATAATGAAGAATTGGACTGGGCATGCGATTAATAAGAAAAACTGCAGTTTGAAAAGCATCGACCCAATATTTGGTAGGCACTGAAGACTGGGTTAAAAGAGAAAGACCAGTTTCAACTGACGATGACGTCGTTCAATACTGCCATTTTGTACATGAGAATATGGACATGTAATTCGGTGAGAAATTCCAAGATTTTGCAAAATGGCATGAAAGGGGCGAAACTCACCACCCCAATCAGATTGGATGGCAATTATATTTTTGGAAAAGGTGTTTCGCACGTATTTAACAAAAGATAAAAAAATAGGAGAGACGTCAGATTTTGCATGTAACGGAAAAAGCCAAATGTATTTCGTAAAATCATCAACAATAGAAAGATAATATCGAAAACCACTAGAGGACAGCACAGGCGCAGGTCCCCAGACATCTAAAAACAATAACTGAAAAGGAAATGTAGAACGAGAAGATGAGGGTGGATGAGGTAGAGCATGTGATTTAGCTTGGAGACACGCCGAACAAGGAGACTGGATAGAAGTAGAGGTGACAGGAAGGCTGTGACGTCTGATGGTGAAGGAGGTGATACGTGAAGAGGGATGACCGAGTCGGGAATGCCAGATATGTGGAGTAGTTCGTTCACCAATAAAAGCATGCTGAGACAGAGGAGAGGAAGCCTGATCATCTGAAAGAACATACAGACCATTCTTAACGGGCCCCTGAAGAAGTACATCCTGGGAATGCATATCCTTCACAAAGAAACCAAATGAGTTAAATTCAAAGAAAACATAATTGTCTAAACAAAATTGACGAACTGATAATAAGTTTTTAGAAATTAAAGGAACATGAAGAAGTTGTCGAAGGAGAAAATTGCCAGAAGGAGTCGGGAGTAATCCAGAGCTAGAGTGCTGAATGGCCAGAGGAGCCATCTCCAATGGTCACTTGATCAGGTCCCGAATAGGGAATGGAATCCATATTAAGTTTAGAGAAATCCGACGTGAAGTGAGTGGAGGCAGCGGTATCGGGAAACCAACTATTTGAAGAAGTTGAAGAGCTCAGAAAATTGGAAAAATTAGCAGTAAAGGATGAGGGAGGAGGGGACTGATATGCATGATCAAAACGATGATAGCAAGTGACAACAGAGTGACCCACTCGGTGACACAGCTGACAGGTAGGGCGATTGGTCTGTTGAGGAGGAAAGAAATTAGGAGAGGAAGAATGGAAGAAACGACCACCCCGACCTCGTCGAAAACTACGGCCACGACCACGGTTAGCAGAAGAAAACTGATTTGGAGGGCGTGTAGTTGTGGAGTTAGCAGAAAAGGACGCAACAGAGAGAAGAGAATTTGTTTGATGATTAAGATGTGACTCATGATTGACGAGGAAGCTGTAAACCTGTGAAGTGGTAAGAGGTTCTGGTCGAGTGGTAATGGAAGATACCACCGACTCAAAATCTATCCCTAAACCAGTCAAAAGGTAAATGAGAAATTTAGACTCAGGTAGAGGATGGCCTGCGGCATTCAAAAAAGCTGACAGAGCCTTAGCTTTGTGAAAATACACAGAGATAGAGTCAGACCCTTTTTTAAGTGTGGCCAACTGAAATTTTGTGTGCATAATGTGAGCTCTTGATTGTGCCGAATAAAGACCATGGAGAGTTTGCCATATTTGACGAGAAGTAGAGCACTCTAAGACATGGGAGAGCACTGTATCGGTGAGAGAGGAGTTAATGGCTAATATGATTAATTGATCTTGAAGGATCCAGGAAGTATATTCTGGGTTGGGAGCGTCATTAATGGTGGGGGGAGGCATGGGTATGGTTCCATCAACATACCCAAAGAGCTGATTTCCTTTTAGAAATGGAAGAATTTGAGCTTGCCAAAGGAGGTAGTTGTCGGTGGAGAGTTTAATAGTGATGATTTGAGCTATAGAATTAGTGATAGAAGGGTTGGGAGAAGTGTGTTTGGGTGCCATGATGAATCGGAGAAGAAAAGATGATGAAACGGAGAAGAAAGGATGGACGTTAGTCCTTGCGGGCTGCTGATACCATGTTGAAGAAAGCTAAAACAGAGTGCACATGCTGTATTCGATTAAATTCATCAAATGGAATTCATCAAAACAAGAGTGTATACAGAAAGGTATTATAACCGAAAATGGAAAAAGATTTTCTGCCTACTGCTCTGAATACTATTCAGTATTTATAGACTTGTAAAACATTCTCTAGAATATGCTAAAGTAATCCTATTGGTCAGGATTGGTGTTGGCATTCCATTGGGATTTTATTCTGGAAGATTCTGGTGAGATGCTATCCTCTAAGGCAGGTGCACAGGCTCTAATAATCATTAATCCTGCTGTTTTCCAGTTCCTTGACTCCTTGGTCATGGATGTGATGCTAGACGCTTTGGGATATTGCTATGTTTACCTCTATTGATTGTTTTTCTTTTTGTGGATGTTGCCATGACTTGACTCTCAAGATAGCTCTATTTTCTAGTTTATGCGCTTGGTTGGACCTTGCTTTTGCTTATTGTCGGACCTTTGCTCTAATATCATAATTCTGTTTAGTGTGCATGTTATGCCCTGAGTTGATCGCAATTTGGGTTCAGGCTAACCCAGTTATGCATACGATTAGCCTTTGGTCGCCTAGTGCGAGTTTTAGTCCCCGTCGCATGCGTGTTGCTAGCACTCGGCTTATGAGGTGGCTGGAGAGATATTTAACCACAATGAAGGGCGACGACTAACCAGACTATACAAATATGGTTGGTCTACGATCACCAAGTGCAAGTGTTAGCCCTAACTACAGGTGTGTTGCTAATACTAGGCTCATATGGTGGTGGGATAGATGCTGTACCGTAATGAGGGTGATGGCTAACTAGAATATACAAGTGTGGTTAGTCTACGATCGCCAAGTGTGAGTGTTAGCTCCGATAGCATGTGCGTTACTAACACTTTGCTTGAATGGTGTCGGGAGAGGTGCCCGACTGCTAGGGGTGTTACCTACACCCCCCAGAAGTGTGGCTGCCCCTCCCCCGACAATGGGGTGCCCTCATCCAAATGCCATAGGTGGATTGGCCCTTACTGTCTAACCAAAATGAAACAAAACCCTTCACTACCATTACCAATTGAGAGAGAGAGAGAGAGAGAGAGAGAGAGAGAGAGAGAGAGAGAGAGAGAGAGAGAGAGAGAGAGAGAGAGAGAGAGAGAGAGAGACCGTGGGGGGGGGGATGATGGAGATTTTAAACCAAAACCTAATGTAAAACAACGACAGTTTAAAGAGTTCTCCCCAAAATAACGTTTAATTAAAAAATGTTTTACATATATATAGATATATAATTTAGGCCTAGTGGACGAGATAAACCTTGTATGGGTTTGGGCCCAGGTTGAGTCCCATCCCCCGACACCCAGATGCTTGCGGCATCCACTGGCATGCCCCCCATTTGTGGCTGAGGGGGCCGATGCATGGGCCAAATGTGGCAAACAATAATCAAGAATAAAACAATAATGACATAGAACAATGTTCTAGTCTAACATCAAATTTATGTCCATAAAAAATAAACAAATATCATCTAACTCTCCCTCAACAAATTTATTTAAGCAAATTCATTAAACTCCTCCTAAATTTCACAATACCAAAATATTTCAACATATTTTAATTTATTCTTCCAATACTCTTATTTTTTGTCACTAATCTGACAAGACTCATAAGAGAATAAACACTACTTATGTGTGCTGAGATGAAAACACTAAGAAAGGCATGATGAAAAACTCTTGTGTCTCAACTTTTCATGAATTAAATGCACCTTATGTATGCGCATGAATGTATGTCAAACAATGAGCAAATGATGAGACAACTTGGTTGAGACAAAAAATCAAATGCTTGGTTGGCATATCACATGGAGCCTTTGGAAGAAAAGATGTAAGGCTAGAATGGAAGGAGTGCAAGAAAGTGTTGACCAAGTGTGGTGGTCCGTGAAATATTGGATTCGTTGGTTAGTTGGAGAGATTAATTCATCCCAACTGCTATCCTTGTCTGATTTGCAGGTTTTGACTGAGCTCCAAATTGAGTGTCTGAGTGATTGTGAGATATGGTATCAACTTGTAGCCTGGAAGAAACCTCCTGTGGGTTGGCTGAAGCTGAATTGTGATGGGAGTTGTCAGGGTAACCTGAGCAGTTTTGGGGGAGGGGGCATGGTAAGAGATGCAGCTAGTAATGTGAAGGGGGCTTTTTCAACCCATTTTGGTATCGACACTAATAATAGAGCTGAACTAAGGGCTATTTTAGAGGGGATTCTTTTGTGCAGAAGGTTAAATTGTTTTAATGTAATTATTGAAAGTTATTCTAATTTGGTAGTGAATTGGTTTCTAAAAAGGCGATGCACATTGTGGTAAAGGTGTGTTTGGGTGTTGAGGTATCCTCAACACTTCTCACTACTATTTATTACTTTAGTATTATTTTTCACCTACTTTTACTAGTATTCCTTACTTTTTACCTACTTTTTATTACTATTTATTATTTTATTATTACTTTTCACTTACTTTTTATTACTATTATAACTCTCCTCAACACTTCTCAATACCCAAACCCACCCGCTACACTTGAGGGGATAACGTTTATGGTGGTCCACCAATATTGCGAAGGAAACCAAGCAGCAGATTTCCTAGCAAGGCAAGGTGAGATGGGGATGAATGTTAACTATGAAGGCCCCCATAATTTGCAACGCTATTGAAAGGTATTATTCGTTTAGATAAACTAGGGCTTCCAACTCTCAAGAATTAATTTGTTTTAATTTTTATAGACATGTTTAGATTGTTTATTTTCTTTAAGGTTGTTGGTTTTGTATTTGAGAGGGATTTTAATGGATTATTTACTTGTAATCTCCCAAATACTTCGCTTGTAACCACGGTATTCCTCCGCCATAAGTGAGGGTATATTAATAAAGTTGGGACGAGACTGCGAAGTGTGTGGCTAATGACTCTTTAAAATAAAATCATGAAAACCGAATGACAAAGGCCAAGAACCCACTCAAAAACTATCCTCAATATATTAACAATGTAGACCCAACTTCACTTATCCACAGCCCAATCATCGAAAGGCCAAGTCTCAAATCATTAAAAAAAAAAAAAAACCAACAAACCCAAATGGGGGTACTCCGAGCCCTAGAAGTAAAACCAAAAGGAAATAGATAAGGTGAGCACATACCTTGACTTGGATTTGAATAGGCAAAGGACTCTGTGCAAGTTATGAGGACCCAAATACTCAAGAACCCTAGTGTTGTGAATAGAAGTGTTCTGCTTGAAAACATGCTAGTGTTATGGTTAAGTGTGAGAGTAGATATCGGGGGTGGGTGCCTATCGTAGGAACTGAGTGACTTAAGTCACTTAAGGACTAACGTGCCGCGCACGAGCCTATGTCACAGAGTCCCTACCGGGACTTAACCAAAACAACAAAACTCCCTGAGCCTAAGACTCAGAGTCTCACTGGAACTTACACAATCAGAAACCAAATTAGACCAATACTCAACACTCCAAAAAATTTATTTTATATTTTTATCACTTTATTTATTTTACATAAAAATGGTAAGTGACAAAAAAATAAAATAAAAATGAAAATAAAAAATAGAAAAAAAAATCTTTTTCTTTTATATATAAATAGTGAGACAAGTATTATATTTAAATGCATCTTAGTTCAAACATAGTGTAACTCACAAAACAAATTCAGTAGAGTATACCCTCTTATTTGCAACAATCACTATAGATGTTCACTCCTCATAAAATCATTAATGTCAAATTTCATGTGAGTGTGTGAGTAGGGGTGTTCAACCGGGTACCGGACCGGGTATTCGGATATATCCGGCCCGGAACCCGGATGTCAAATCCAGACCGGGTTCCGGCCCGGATATACCCGGTTATGACCCCGGGCCGAAACCCGGCTTAATCGGGTTTTAATAACCCGGAAATCCGGGTATTGGGTTGTACCCCTTTTTTTTTTATTTATTTTTTATTTTTTTAAGTCTGTTTTAGAAGCATATTTTTTTAAATAAAAACCTATATTTATATGAAAATATTGAAAAGCATAATTCTCTTATATTTATTTGAAAAATTAAAAAAAGAGTCGAAAATCATACTTTTAAAGACTATTATATAAAAGGTTTTTCTAATTCATTAAAAAGCATAATACTAATATTTCCAAAATATTAAAATTATATAAAAATTAAAAACTAAAATACATGCAATCCATTACATATTACATTATTTTGTTATTTACACATTACATTACAATACAAAATACAAAACTACAAGATTTGAATTACAAAATAAACAACACCCTTTACTTCATCACAACAATAACCAATTAGTACTACTACTTGAGGGCTGGCCTCCTTTCATTCTTCAATCAGCTTGTCCCCTGCAACCAGCTTCTTGCGGTTCTAGAATGTGCTCCACCCAGTCGTCAACAGAGCATAATGGCATAAAAGAGATCAGATAGCAAAAATCCAATTATTTCAGATAACATTTAAGTAAGTAAATAGGGAGATAGAAGAGTCATTGGTTTTGATAAAATCCACTTGGCATATCCAAATACACAACACACTGTTTTGAATTCAAGTTCCCATAAAACATTGACATTTGAGCATATCCAAAGATCATCTTAAACCCAACAAAACCACATCTTCAAATCAGTTATTTCGTGTGTTGATTTCATCTAAGGCTACATCTTATATTATGCATATTTTGAGAAAACAGAGCAGCACTGAGTATCATGAGCTATGATATTATTATAATATATATATAATACAATTTATGCTCTCGTTTACAGATTGTTCCAACTAAATGCAACACCAATTGTATGTCTTGCCTCTCCTTTGACCATTCTAGAATTTCCTTTTTTAGTTAATGCTTGTTTGCTTCTCAACTATTTCATTTTCACGCTTAATTAAATGCTTCAATTCACAGAAATATAAACAACAATAAATGAACAGGGAAATATAATTCATAAGGATCTGTTTATAACATCAAGCATCTGTTTATATCATGACTCACAAGGAATAATTTTCAATAAAATTTAAATAATAAACCAAATAGCATCAGATCTAAAGCTTTAGGGAAGAAAAACGCTACCACCGGAAACCCTCAAATGCTTAAAAAAAACATACACACACACAAGCCATGTTTAAAAAAAACCCAAAATCTAAAACTATTAACTGTTTTATGATCTGGGTTGCCCTGAAAATTCAAGAAAAGGAAACACCCCATCATGAATCTAAAACTATTAACTGTTTTATGATATGGGTACGACTAAAACAACAACATTGCATCTTCCAGTTGAGTTGCATTGTTCCGTTCTTGTTCTGTTCAAGGAAAACATAAAGGGAAGCAAACATCAAAAGAAGGCCGAATGGAGAGGATAACTTACTCGGTGAGGGCAAGGAAGCCGCGCGAGGAGACTCGGTGAGGCACTACTCGGTCGCTAAGAGAGGTGGTGGAAGGGATTATAGGAGGAAAAGGCCCTGATATGAGCTTGAGGATGCGAGAATTAGGGTTTCAACTCTGTTGATATATAACAGATTTCAAAAACTTAGGCTTATCGAAATGCTCAAAGATGGAGAGAGAGAGAGAGAGAGAGAGAGAGAGAGAGAGAGAGAGAGAGAGAGAGAGAGAGAGAGAGAGAGAGAGAGAGAGAGAGGAGAGAGAGAGAGAGAGAGAGAGAGAGAGAGAGAGAGAGAGAGAGAGAGAGAGAGAGAGGCTTACCGAGGGGAGAAACCATCACAGCGGCGGCGACTACGGTTTCGTAGCTAGGGTTGAGAGAGAGCGGATGAGGGGAGGGGAAGGAGACGTAGCAGAATTGGGGGGAGGGGATGGAAACTTAGGGTTTTAATTGGCCTTTATATAGAAACCCGGTTTACCGGGTTATGGATATGAAATCCGGATTTTTTATCCGGGTCCGGACCGCATAGGTCCAGGTTTTTCAATCCGGATTCCAGTCTGGATTTAATCCGGGCCGAAACCCGGATGACCCATAGGTTAGTTTGGTATGCTCTGTTTTGTTCCTCATAGTGTTTTGTAAATGAACTTTGCCAAGATGACCCATATATAAGTTCCTCATAGTGTTTTGTAAATGAACTTTGCCAAGATGACCCATAGGTTAGTACGCACAAAATGAATTGCACAAAGTAGAGAGATGCATAGGTTCAAGAATTTACCACGTGAGAACACAAGTGCTCAAATTTTAACATATCAAGCATGCACTTTTCTTAAAAAAAATTTGAACCAAATCAGAAAAAATAGTATAAATATATATTCAAAAACTGAAAAAAAATAGAAACATAAAAGCAATACAGAAAAATAAAATGCATGTCCTAGACTAATGCAATAATATAAATAACATGCAAATAGTCCTATCAATTAATGTGACATGGCATACTCTTTGACCACCCACTTTGTTTTAAATTTTGGCATATTTTTTTTATCAACATCACTTTATATGACATTTTCTTTGTTGTGAAGACAAAATTCTGCTAGTTCACCAAGCTTGATACTTATAAAGGTGATTTGTTGACTCATTTCATCAACTTGATTTTCTAGAGTCTTTCCATTCATTTTCACCTCCATTTTTCTTCACTTGATTTAAGTTAAAATAATATGGTTTTATATGACCAACAACACTATAATGATGACAGGTAGGAATAAGCTTACCTTGAATAAGTGTTTTTGAGGTTGATTTTCCATGAGACTTTCCAAAATTTTTTGACTTTGAAGTCTCTTCTTTTGGAGCACCACAGCTTGGCTTCCTTTAACAAATACAATACCCTTAGTGGTAGTGGTAGCAGATGATGAAGTTGTAAGATCTTTATCTTGAAAAGTTGTGTATCCTAGGTTAGATTTATCACAACTCGACTTCTGAAAACTCAACATCTCTTCTAATTTCTATGTTGCTGATTTTTGCTTGCGCTCTTGAAATTTTTCCAATTCTTTTTCTAGTGCAACATTTTGATCCTTTAATCTTAATACTTCAACATTGAAAATTTTTAATACCTCAGAGAGATTATTTTTCTCATTCTCCATGGCAGTAAATCTATTGTACAACTTCTTGTTGAGTTTTTTTAATTTGACCACTTCTTCACACACATCATTGTATGCTTCCTGTAAATTTAGTTCGTGGTCAGTATCAACAAGTGATACATCCAAATCATTGTAATCACAATCACTTTCAGATTTTGTTAGTGCAATATTAGGAAAATCATTTACAATAGTAGAAAAAGCTATAAAAGATTTTTCATCATCAGATAATAAGCTTGAACTTTCAGAATCTGAACTGTCACTAAGTATGACATTCAATACTTTTCTTTTACTTTTCTTGAAACTTGGACATTCAATTCTTATGTGACCATAACCAAAACATTCATAGCACTTTACTTTATCATTATTATCATATTTTACTTTATTTCATTTTCCAGAATAATTTTTCTTTGCAGAAAATTCCTTACCTCGTTTTTGTTTTCCATTAGCTTTCTTGTTAAACAATAATTTTTTGAATTTCCTTGCAATGAGATCAATATCCTCAGTGTTAAAATTTTCTTCATAAAACAAATTATCGTGATCATCTTTTACTATTTTTAAAATAATGGACTTACCTTTTTTTTGTTTGAGGAAGGGAGGATTCATTCGTTTGTAAGGAACCGACTAGCTCTTCAATCTTAATAGCATCCAAATCTTTGCTTTCCTCAATGGCAGTAATCTTAGGGCAAAATATTTCAGGTAGAGATCCCGAGTTCTTTCTCACGACCCTTGAATCCCCCACCTTCTTGCCGAGATTGAACTTGGAATTAACTATATCGTTTAGCTTAGTATAAAAATCATTAAAGTTATCATCTTCCAACATTATAATCTCTTCAAATTTAGAAATTAGCAATTGTAATTTTGAATTTTTCACAATTTTTGTTCCCTCATGTGTAATTTCCAAGATGTCCCATGCATCTTTAGCAATATCACACATGAAGATTCTCTTAAATTATTCCAGAGTTACAGTCATGAAGATAGCATTCAATCTCTTGCTATTCCAATTACAGTTACTAATTTCATCTTTTGTCCAACCATCTATAGATGTTTTGGGTTTAGTCCATCATCATCCAAAGACTTGAGGAAAGCCCTCATACGAACTTTCCAATAAGCATAATTTTCTCTATCGAAGTGTAGCAAGATATATAACGATGACGACATGATCTACAGGAGCACGGATCACACTCGGATGAGTGAACCTTGCTCTGATGTCAATTGAAATTCCCCAAGTATCCTTGTAAAACCACAAAATTGTCTATCAATTTTCTTGAACAAATTTGGTTAGATCTCATTATTATGATTATTAAATTAATCAAATACTTAAAATAAATAAACAAACTTTCATAACTTAAAGATTGGTTACGAAAAGAAACCTTTTAAAGAACTCTTTAAAGGTAAAACCCTACGGGGTTGCGAAATTTAGGAAAGTCAATTTTATTATTTGAAAATCAATTGCAAGTAAACATCAATTACAAAACCTTACAACTTGACTCTCTTACTTGCCCAGACAAATGACCTATTTGTCTTCTACTACAGTAGCAGTAGAACTCTGACGATATTCAAATATTGTCTTTCCTCCTGGAACTCCAATAACTGAAATCTAATTAAAGATCCTTCATACTTGAAGCATGATCACACTCAAAGAGAGATAATAAAATATTCTTTTATTTTACAGCATTGATCGCTGAGCGCCCCTCTAGACAAAATTCACATTTTTAATTTTTTTCCTTTTCTTTATTCATATTCTTTTAACACTTTTAAATATTTTTAATATATATATATATATATATAAAATATCAATACACTAATAATCACTTCCTTAATCAATAAGTAAAAGAATTTTAAAAAAAATAAATAAATACAAGAGCGGTTAGAATGAGGGGACAAAATGGAGGGGCAAAGTAACATTATTCTTATTAAAAAAAATCCAAAATGATTTGACTCAGCTTGATAACATTGATTCCCACTTTTTTCTATAAGAAATGTTACCTAAAAAACAAGCAGAGGAGGCCATGATCTCGAGCTTCAACTTGACTGAGCATGATGACAGAGAGGAAGATAAGGCATATGTGTGGGGTTTTGGCCTCAAAAGCTTTCTTTGGAATGGTTGGTCTGTCTATGATGCATGGTTCAGCCATATTGCATCTAACCAAATATAGAAACCAAAAAAAAAAAAAAAAATCAAGTCATAGGTTGGATTCATAAAAATATTTTTCCAATCAATTTTATTTGAGAAAAATTTTACTAATATTGGTTTTTGGCTTTGGTTTTACAGATAGCCCAAGTTTCTATTGACACTGCCATACTCTTTCTCTCAAATGGGTATGCTTTCAGGGATTAGACTGCATGTACTTTATGATCTACTTGGGGATGGGATTTGGAATAGGATAAGCAGATAAGTAAGCTTGGGGAGGGGATTATATTGAGGTCTTTTATGGTCTCTTAGGGCAAGACAAGGAGCACTTGTTAGTAGTGTTTAAGAAACAGAGCATACCAAACGAACACCACAGCACGAAATGTTTTTATTTCTCTCTTTTCCTCTACAAATGACATTAGCTGCTAAGGTTTCAAAATTTCTCTCCCTCTCACTCTTAGTTTGAGAATGGATGCAGATGAAGATGATAACTTCATTTGTTTGTTTTAATAAGTAGCCATGTGGCAGCCTGCTCAGTAGGGGGCAAGCTGAGCGGTCACTAAGAAGTGGCAAACGAGCATTTTCCAAACCCAATAGGGAGTTTTTGAGAAACGTAATTTGAAAGCTATTGAAAGTCCTCACTTTCTAAAACAAGACAATTGGTGAAATTTCTTCATTTAAGCTGTTTAAGCAATGCTCACCTTCCCTTGTTTTGTTCTTTGGTGCAAGAGATGAAGATACAATGTGAAGAAAAGAGGTCCTTCGATGGAGAAGCTGAGGCTATTTTAGAATCTGTGTTGTTTTCATTAAATTGTTATTGTGGAGTAGTTTGTAGTAATGTAATTTACAATTTGTAGCGTGTTTTAATACTCTTTCTTGGCTATCTTCAAATGTTTTGGCTATCTTAAAAAATTCATGAGAAATTCATGGGACCTCCTTTAGTACATTACAATCATAATCTCAATCACATCTTGAGCTTTGCACTCTTATAACTTATCATCCAAGCTCAGATCAAGCATCACATGCATAGGTTGAGCTCTGATTGCACCACTCATCAACTCAAGGCCTCGAGATTGAGAGAGGCTACTATATATACAAAGAGATTTATTTCAGATCATTACATGAACTACTGAACCATTCATCTTTAGGTCAAATGAAGTGAGCCTTTTTTTTTTTTTTTATTCAATTTTCATGTCAATGTGATTTTGTTGTCTTATTTTTCCGAGATAAGTTTTTTTCTCTGGAAGTATCCAATGTAAAATCTCATTACAACCTTAACCATTATTATACTGAGGGTTCATTATTAGTCTGCATATTACTCTAATATATTAATTACGATGCTTTGGATGTGGAGCTGTGTATAAAATATTGATAAGTGTTATAACCAAAAAGAGATCCCACAAAAATAAACCCACAAACGGCCTTAGCTTCATATGATATGTTAAATCTACTTTATAATAAAAGTAGCTTTACAATCTAATGTACCATATTAAGATACGTCAGTTTGTAGGTTTAGTTTTGTGGGATCTCTTTGTGGCTAAAACATTTATCTCAAATATTTACATACCAATTTATTGAATAATATATACATAGCTAGTACACCAAAATCAAAAACTAAAATATATCCAAAAGTAATAATAAGAAAAATTTTAAAGATAGTAGTAATGAATACAGTTTTGTCTTAGAAAATTTTAGAAATGCCCAATCATGATGCTAGCTCTCTACGGATCGTTTAGTGCTTTGTAATACATTAGTGTCAATTAATATTTTTTGGTTGTTTTTGTAATGCCCCGCTTCCTAGGTTTAAGAATAAAATCACTTTTAGAAATTCTTAGAGAAGTTGGAAGTGCTACTACTGAACCTGACTTAAAAGTATTTTCTTTTATTTTGAAGGAAGTGCCAAGTACAAAGATTTCTTATAATAAATAGAGTTGTTTAAAATTAAAATACTAAAATCATAAATGAGTGTGCGTGGAAGCATTTATTAAAATTTCTCAAAATTATAACTTAAAATCTGTATACATGATCTAGGCTACTGTCCCATCCTATAACTCTACCTTCATAAATCCTCTGCCTTGGGGTGGTTTAAAAATATAAAAATAAACTAACATGATTCGATGACTCAGTAAGAAACTCATTATAATGTAAACATACTTAACATAATATTTTTATAAAATATTTCATGTTTAGCTTAAAGTCATGACTGATTATACTAATGCTTATACTATGCATGACTAATTTATTTCAATTAACTGACTGATTTGATTTATCTAATTGATCTGACTAGCCAATACACTTAATCCTATGTACGAGGTTGTGCACTAGCCCCATGTCTCGTGGCCGCAAGGGGAGTCGCATAAGTATTTTGGCATACTATGGTGGACCATACTTGAGTCAGTGACTTGTACATCCATCCTAAAACTGCATTAGTACTAGGCCTGTTCATCCGGGTTCCGACTCGGAAATCCGGGTATACCCAACCCGGAACCCAGATTTGAAATCCGGGCAGGAACCCGGACCGGGTTAGCCCGGATCAGATCCGGGCCGGAATTCGGATGAACTTGGGTTTTTTTCTGTGCTGTATTTGTCCTCTGTGGTCTGGAGGTCCCACCCTGGAGCCGACTCTGACTTTGGGCCGATCAGTATTAATTTCAGCTGTACAGAAAGTATAGCCCCTCTGACTTTGGAGACTGCATCCCATTAATTCCCATGTAGCTTTGCTGCCTAGCCCCCAGCCCAAAAGCAGAGTATTTCAGACCTCTCACTCGCACGAATGGCTGCCTTCCAAATCTTCTTCTCCATCTTCTTCTTCGGATTCTTCTTCCTTCCTCAAATAGCATCAAGTCCCACAAACTGCAAACCTTCATCTTGCAATGGCACCCAAAATCTGCCGGTGAAGTTTCCTTTCCGACTGAACGGCTCTCAAGCCGAAGCATGTTGCTATGATCCGAGGTTCGATCTCTCATGCAACAACCAAAACCAAACAATTCTCACTCTCCCTTCCTCCGGCGACTTCGTCGTCATAGAAATCTCATACCGGGAGCAATGGCTACAAATCGGCGACCCGGAACAGTGCATTTTCAAACTGTTGTTGCACAACTTTAGTCTATCGGGCTCTCCTTTCCGGTTGGGCCGATATCCTCCGTGATCGAGCTTATTAAGTTCGGAGAAGTCATTGGTTGCGATTTGCAGGAAACGGAGCTCGAAGAAGAGGTCCCACGAGTCGGCAACAGCGTCGTCGTCTGCTGCGTCCTCCCCGGTTGTTCGGCTGCAGGCTCTCAATCTCTTCTCCCAAAAAGCACGGAGACCAGAGAGACAAATCATGAAGACATAGGTCCGGGTACCGGGTTTTTAATCCGGTACCCGGATTTTAAATCCGTACTCGGATCGCATAGGTCTGGGTTTTGAAATCCGGGCCGGAACCCAGAACCAGAATCCGGTTTTCGGGCCGAGCCGGATAAAATCCGACCCGTATGAACAGTCCTAATTAGTGCCATAATTTTGAATGGTCATTTGATTAACTATTTTGAGTTTATCTTATACTTGATCTTATGAAAGTTTATGTATTTTATGCAACGTGAGATGCATAAGATGCATAATACATATATAGCTATAATATGCAGAATGAAGTCCTTATAAATATTATGACATGAGTGTTACGTAAAAATTGGCTTCCAAAGAAATAACTTTAATAATAATATATATAACTAACTATGTTAACCCTAATTTATGATCAAACTACTTACCTTGTAGTGCTGCTTCCAAAATGTTTTGACACGAATCTATTATGGTGCAATGGAGGGATGATGGTGGTTGTGATTAGGAGGGAGAAAGAGATGAAGGCAACCTTGCCATGTTTCATGGTGGGGCAGAGAGCTAAATGCAAAAAGCCTTGGCTTGAATAGGTAGGTGCATGTATAGTACATGGGACTCTATTTATAGGATGGTATGGACTGGGTTTAAGAATTTTAAGGAGAAGAGGATTCTAGAATTGTAATCTTAGTGTGTTTGAAATTAAATACATACTCTAGTAGTTCATTCTAATGCAAGATTGGAAGTGACTGAGACTGTGTAGGAAACTTCAATCAGTAATGATTTTAAATTGAAATAAATTTCTAATGGCCGATAAATTTTAAAATGAGTCTAACTCATTCAATAAATAATAAATAGGATTTAACCTAATTATTGAGCCTAATTAAAATTCCTAAAAATCTTAATAATTTATCACCCGTGAGCTTATCCAATATGGCCCATTAGATATAATTTAGGTCTAATAAAAATTATCAATATTCCAACCTTAGAATTATCAGCTCGGGTCATTAAAGTTTTATTCATGCTTTGGTAGCCTAAGCTGGACTACTATTCCTTAAGATTTTGCAGGACAAAACAAGTGAACGGTTGGAAAAATTACATACCCTTCATAAGTACAAGTCAATTACGCTTGGCTGGCACCATTGTTGCTGCCCCTCATCTTCTAAACTTGAATTATCTGATCATCTGCTAACAAAACTTGTCCAGTTTTACATATGTTGGCATTGGGTTACAACTCATTCATTTGTGACCTAGTGAATTATGTTTAAATATGGAATGAGCAATAGTAGTTTTTTCCTCTTATCCATTTGGATAGTGAAAGTGTTTCATCTTATCTCATTTCATCATTACAACTTTTTCAAATTTTAACACAGAATATAATAAATAATTCAATTTTAAAAACAATAATAATATTAAAAAATAATATTCTAACAATATTTTATTCAACTTCAACTTTTATCTCAACTCAACTTACTATTCAAATGACACCTTAATTTGCATTTTTTCCTCATTGGACTTTGCTGCAGAATGATCCTAAATTGAAGAATTAGGGTGGAAAAACTTGAGAAGAGTCCACTTATGAAATGTAAACGTTTTCAAAAAACTAGGACCTAATTCTTCCTTTTTCTAAAGTGTGGCATAAGCTCCTCTCTAAGCAAATATTATGAGCGTAGATAAGCGCAAGGCTTTGGCTGTTCCCAACCCAACCCATGAAATCCACGAAAACAACAACCAAGACCCTTGAAAATAGCAACTAAGACCCATAAAAATCAGCAACAAAACACACATCTAAAGAACAAGAAAATCGGCAACCAAAAACACATCTTCTATTCAACAAAAACACAAAAACATACAACCGAAAAAAATAAAAAAAATCTAAAAATAGAAAAATGAATATATAGAATTGGTATGAGAAAAACTGCTTAGAAATGTTGAGATTCTTACCTTGGAAATGAAATGTAACAGTGCAAAAAAAAGGCAACTTTCAATTAGTGGAAGGTGATGATGAGGGAGAGGGGATGAGTGGAAGGGGAGTGCTTAGCCCCAGACAATGGAGGAGGGACTTGTGGTTCAGATTATCAATTTTTTAAGCCGGTCCTTGTGCCAAGAATGTGGTGCTTGGCCACAGACGCAAGGAGGCTATTTTTTTAATGCTTTTGATCAAGTTAGCGGAAAGGGAGTGCTTGATCACACTTGGTGGAGATTTGGGGGAGGGAAGAATGCGACCAATGTCTAGTGGGGGAGAGAGATGGCTGGTTGGGTGGGGTAGAGAGAAAATTTGAAATGAATTGGGGGGAGACATAAGGGCATTTTTTGGCTACAGGAGGAGAGATTAAAGAAAAACGCTTATGGAGGTTTAAACCTTCGATTACCCTGCTAATTCCTCTTGCACGTAAGCGTGGGGAATTTACCCATGTGAGGCCCATAGGGTATCTTGATTTATTTTCCTAAGGGTATTTGAAACTATGAGTTACTCCGGTGGGGTTTTGGACCTATAGGCTACCCCATTAGCCCATTTATTGCTTTGCTTTGCTGTTTTCACTTACCAAGAGGTAGGAATTTCAAACTTCAAGGGACATGCATACATTACCCAGTAAGTGTCGCCACGTTCCCATTCAATTGCATTACCTAATTAGGTAATGATGAGATATGTCATTATCCCCTACCCCTTCATTTCCCTACTCCTTCTCACTTTCCTTTTCTCCCCTGTTTCTTCCTCCTATCTTTACTTTCTTGAACTCCACTATCACAGCCTTTTACTCTCTTTGCAACTCTCTAATTTCCCTATGCTTTTTGCTCCCTATGTGACTCTCTCATGGCTCAACAAAACACACCACAAGCCTCTGCTTCCCAAGAGTCTTCCTCTGTGAAAGATGTCCCCGTCTTTGAAGGTTATGGGTGGCTCTCCTCCTTTAGGGTTAGGGATTGACGAACTTGTGCAACACTTATGAGATCCAAATTTAATACTTCCAGAACTTACCGTCGGGGTTGTGTCAACAAAGAAGGGTTTGCAGAAAAGGTTGCCCTTCCTGTCTACTCCCTAACCCATGGTTTGTAATTCCCCTTTTGTCACTCCATACGTGAAGTTCTTGGTCTTTTTCGGTTAGCCCCTACACAGCTTCACTCCCACGCATGGCGGGTTCTTCTTTGTTCTTGTATAGTGTTTCGAATGGTTCTGGAGCCCACTAAAGGAGAATGCCCCAATTTAACTTCCCAAGAGCTCTTGGCATTTTTCTCTTTGAGGAGCTCTCTAGGCAATATTCTGAAGTTTCATATAAAGAATCAGCATTTGGCTTGTTTTGAGGGTTGCCATTCAAATGCTAACCAATGGACAAGAAAGTTTTTCCTGATTTCTGGCATGAGTTGAAAATTCCCCAATTCGGAGGTTGGTCAATGGGACTTCCCAATTAGGGCCTCCTGGAGTAAGGTTCTTAATGACAAAGGCTTGGCAGTAGCCTTGGAACCCTATTCAAATAGGAGCAATCCCATATTGATATGGTCTGTACTTGGGCGACTGACCATGAGGATGCCCTTTGGACTGAGGCCCTTTTAACCCCTGTAA
Organism: Carya illinoinensis; assembly: GCF_018687715.1. NCBI lineage: Eukaryota > Viridiplantae > Streptophyta > Magnoliopsida > Fagales > Juglandaceae > Carya > Carya illinoinensis. Next base: position 22,982,123 of record NC_056753.1, on the reverse strand, counting down.
AAAATGATCATCTTTTGGTATTGCTTGACCGTTCGAAGGTCAAGGGGCATCTTTTCTTAACCAAGGCAATGGCACAACCTTCTCCACTGAAGCCTTCTTCTGAGTCTACTCCAAGGGCTTCCCGGAAATGCTCTCACCCTACCAACACAGATACACCTTCTCTTTAGGCACAAGTGTTGGCACATCCCCCATGGCCAGCAAACCTTAGGTACCCCACCTTCTACCCCTAGACACTCGCCAATGCGTGGGCCCTCTCTAGGCCTTGATAACATCAAGGGCTTGATCGGCCAAGCCCTTTTTGAACTAGAAACCGCCTTTCATTTTGACCTTCCTTCTCAAAATCTCGATTCGGCGTCTAGCCCTACCTTTAAATTCCCCACATTTGAGGATTCAGTTAAGGAGAGCGGAGAGGTTAATGCTGACATTGAAGCCTCCTTTTCATTGAGTCTGGCAGGTAAGGTGCTTCTGGGTGGTGAAGTCGGTGCCTTGAGCGGCCATGTAGGCCAGAGCGGAGAGGAGCCTAGGGCGGAGAGGAGGGTGTCTCACGAGGAGGAGGGTGCCGTCCAAGGCTGAGTGGTCGGAGATGAAGAGAATGGTGGTGAGGCCCCCTGTTATAAAGGGTGAAGATGAGGGTGAGGGGAGAAGTTCTATTCCCCACTCTTTGCCGACTACTATTTCTGGGGGAGAGACCCCTCCACTTGACCTGGGTGTAGGTAGCAACCATGTTTCTATTCCTTCTCCTTTCACCTCCTTCGGAGATGATGTCTAGTCCTTTCTCCTAGAGGGTAGAGTGGTCGATGGCAAAGAGAAAGGTGGAGAACCCTTTGTTATAGAAGAGGTTGAAGAAGAGGGTGAAGGGAGAAGTTTCACTCCTCACTCTCTGCCAACTAAAATTTCTAGGGGAGAGACCCCTCTACTTAACCTAAGTGTAGGCGGCGACCAGGTTTCTACTCCCCCTCGTTCACTTCCTTTTTCGGAGATGACGTCAAGTCCTTTCTCCTATAGGGGGTATTCCTCTAGGTGGCCTTGTGAGTAAGGACATCAGCTTGGGTGATGCGACACTTGCCTATGGTAATGCTGCTCGCCTCACGGAAAGTCTTGGTGAAGCCCTTGGGATTAGTGTAGACTCAGCGGCGGCTTCACTTGAAGCTTTCTCCCTTGGTTCTCACTATTGTCCAAAAGCCAAGGGGAATGGAGAGGTTCTAGGAGGTGCCTCCTCCTTCTTTGCCCTTGCCCAAAGTGAAGCTGATAGTAACATGACTAACCAGTTAAGGAACTTCATCTCTGGGCTACTTCTGATTCTTCTTCTTTCTCCTATTTTATTATTATTATTTTTATTCTTTTTTGGTTTCACCTCTGTAGGGCGTTAATGACTTAGCATCCTAGATTATGGCGGATTGGGCTGACTTGGAAGACAAAGGTCACACTAGGTGTATCTTCTCTTTTTATGCCAAAAGGGAGTTTGAAAATGGAAGGTTGAGAGGGCGGAGCTGGAGATCCTGCTTGAACAAGTTGATGGCTACGCACATTCCCTGGTCGGTGACCTGGAAATTCTCTCTGACGAGGTTTTCTACCTTCAGGATAAACTCCATTGCGATGAGGAGGTGAAGGATCGAGACAACTTTCCCTTGGGGCTACTGGAATCAAAGTAAGATCCTTGCTAGGACTCAACTTTCCCCTCACCTAGGGGGAATTAGAGTCGGAGTAAGGTCGCACCCATTCTGAACTCTCTGCCCTTAAGGAGGAGCTCAAATCTATCCACTAAGAACTGTTTGGTTCCTAGTTGCCTTGCTCTGAACTTAAGGAAGCATTGGTGGCTTCAGAGGAGAAGAAGTGGCAAGTTAGTCTTGATCTCTTAGAGGCGTGTGGCACTCAGGAGGAGTTTACTTGATGGCATGAGAAATACAAGAAGAGTCACGCTGATCTTGACAAGCAGTAAAGGAAGATCCACGAGACCCTTATTCACATGGATACATGCCTAAAGGAAAAGATCCAAGAGGTGAAAGCGTTGGAGTTTGAATTGTTGGCTGTGAGGGAGGAGGTCGTTAGGCTTCACCCTCAGCTGGCATCGGCGCATATCGTGAGGGACCGTGCCTTTGGTTATGCTTATGGGGCCAGCGTGCTATGACTTAGGTCTTATTTGTTGGCCAATCCCCGTGTAGACTTGAGGCGCTTAGATCTAGAGCTGTTCAAGTCTGATGTGACCTCACGTTAGTTAGTTGATACCTTTGGTTGGGACACTATGCCCAATGCTTTTGACAGTCCTCCACCCCTAACTTCCAGTGGCTCAAATGCTTAGGTTTTTGTAATATCCCTCATCTTGTTGTGTAAACCCTTGTAAATAATACAAGCATTTTCATACTTGTATACTTTGGAACCTTTGGCTGGTATCACGTTGTACTTTGGCTTTTCATTTTTGGGCTTGGTAAATACGTTGAACTTTGTTTTTATCACTGTTTTATTTTGTGCACTGAACGATCAATTCTTACCCTTGACATGGGTGCTTAAGGATGCCATTGTCTGTTGACCCTTGTGCCCTTTCTCCTTGGCCCCGTGAATTCTTGGACCCGTTATTGATTTTTAAGTGTGGCATGGTCTTTCAACCTCTGCACCTTTTCCCTTGGCACCACGAGTCTTTGGACTTGTCGTTAGTGTTGAAGGATGGTGTAGTTTGTTGACCTTTGTGCATTTTTTACTTGGCCCCGTGAGGTTTTAGACTTGTCATTGGTGTTTAAGGGTGGCTTTTTACTTGGCACTGCAAATCTTTGCATTCAACATTGGTGTTTAAGGCTCCATGCCTTTTTTAATTGGCACTGTGAGCCTTTAGACTTGTTATTGGTGTTTAAGGGTGGCGTGATCTATTGACCTTCGTGCCTTTTTTTACTTGGCACTACGTGCCTTTGGACTTTTCATTGGTGTTTAAAAGTAGCGTGGTCTGTTGACTTCTGTGTCTTTTTTACTTGGCACCGCAAGTCTTTGGACTCGTTAGTGTTGTTTAAGGGTGATGTGGTCTGTTGACTTCCGCTCTTTATTTACTTGGCACTACAAGATTTTGGACTTGTCATTGGTGTTTAAGGGTGGCGTGGTCAATTGACCTCCAAACCCTTTTTCCTCTGGGTGAAATGGTACTGGCCTAGAATGGAAACTTTTTTCATCATAAAAAGAAATCAATAATGAAGCTCTAACAAATGTTCCAAGAGAATAAAATAAAACATCATCAAGGGTAGAATCTCTTCAAATGCTCCGCATTGCAGGGTTGTTGTAGCTCTTTGCCTTGGCTATCCTTCAAACGGTAAGACCTTAATCTGTGGTTGGCCACCACAATGTATGGTCCATCCCAATGGGATCCGAGCTTGCTCTCTTTTTTGGTGGTGACTTTGCTTTCTTTCAGAACCAAGTCTCTTAGCTTGAATGTCCTGGGTTTGACCCTCGTATTGAAGTATTGTTCTACTTTTTTCTTGTAATGTATCATTTTGACTTCAGTTACCTCTGTCTCCTCCAAAAGGTTGAGGTTCTCTTTTATGGATTCTTCATTCTTGGGTGTCGAGAAATGGTGAGTTTGAAAACTTGATAAACCAACCTCCACTGAGGGCACAGCTTTGCACCCGTTTGCCAAAGTGAATGGGATCTCCCTTGTGGGGGGTCTTTGTCGTGGTCCTGTAGGGCCACAGTAGTTCTGGTAGTTCTTCCACCCATTCCCATTTCTTGCCCGTGAGTCTCTTCTTAAGAATTTTCAATAATGCTTTGTTTGTGGCCTTTACTTACCTGTTCGCCTGTGGATGTCTCAGAGATGAATACTTAACCTGTATCTTTAGCTTGGCGCACCACTCTTGGTAATGATTTGAGTCAAATTGTTGCTCGTTATCTGAGACTATGCTTTGTGAAATTTCATACCGATAGATGATATTCTTCCATAAGAACTTTGTTACAGTTCTGCTAGTGATGGTTGCCAAAGGTTCTGTCTCTGCCCACTTTATAAAGTAGTCAAATGCTACGACCATAAACTTAACTCCACCCTTTTAGGGAGGGAGGGGCCTAACTAAGTCAACCCCTCATTGAGCGAATGACCAAGGGGCAATCATTGAAATTAGCTCATCTAGGGGGACGTGTGACACTAGTGCGTATGTCTGACACATGACACACCTTTTTGCAAATTCTTTAGCGTCTCTAAGTGTATTGGGCAGTAATATCTTGCCCTTTCCACTCTCCTGGCCAATGCCTTTCCTCCATAATGGTTTCTACATATCCTTTCATATATTTCAGTCAGAACGTATTGTGCTTCATGCTGTGAGATGCATCGAAGTAAGGGTGGCGAATCCTCTCCTGCAAAGGACTCAAATCACCATTACAAATCTTGCTGCCTTCCTTCTTGTTCTTCTTGTCTCCTCTTTCCCATCAGGGAGTTCACCTGTGTCTAAGTACTTGATGATATCATTGGCCTACTCAGGATCGTTGCTACCTATGACACAGACCTCTGGCCCTATCACTGGGACTTCAATTATTCTGTTCTAGACTTCCCAGGGGAGAAGGGCGTCCTCCATCCTTGAGGCTATATGTGCCAGCCTATCCACTATTGTGTTTTCTTCCCTAGGCACTTGACTAATGTTGAAATATGAGAATTGGTCGCGTGTCTCCCAGACTCGAGTTAGTTACTTCTTCAAATTTTCTCCCTTAGTGGAGTATGATTCCAAAACTTGGTTGACTATCACTTGCGAGTCTGACTTCACTTCTACCTTGGTCACCCCTAATGCTTCGGTCATTGAGAGCCTTGCCACAAGTGCCTCGTACTCTGCTTTATTGTTTATGGTTTTACATGCAAGAGTTCCATGTATCGATACTCCTGCCCTTTGTTGTTAATTATGTGGATTCCTAAAACAGCATGGGGGGATACTGTTAGGTATGTGTAGAGTACATCTCCCTCTATGGGTTGTCTTGAAAGTGGTGAGTTGGTCAATTGCTGCTTCAGTTTTTGGAAAGCTTCGTCACACTCCTCGTTCCAAGGGTGTACCTTTCATAACACCCTAAAATAGAAAAGGCACTTGTTTGTGGACCTAGATACAAACCTGTTCAGGGCTACTACCCTCCTCGCCAGGCGTTGGGTGTCATTTAGGCTCTTTGGCAGTTTCATATTTAAAATTTTCCCGTTTTCTTTCGGGGAGGCTTCAATTACTCTTTTTGAAGCGATAAAACCCAAGAATTTACCTGACCCCACTCTAAGCATGCATTTTGATGGATTCATCTTCATCTTGTACCACCACAGTATTGTGAATGCCTTTCTTAGGTGGTATGTGGAGGTTACCGCCTTCAGGTTTTTCAGGGTCAATCACCCTAGTATAGCATTATATAAGAAGGCTGCCTTTATGACCAAAAAGTAGGTCGTTGTGGTTGTAGTACGCGTTCATCTTCCAATAGTAACTGGGAGAGTGATGATGCCCACTAGTTGGATCGCATGTCTAGAGAAACCCTTCGACGACATCAGAGAGGGTCTCAGCTTAGCTGCGTCTATGCCCATTTTTACAAAGACCTCCCAAAATAATATATCTACCTAGCTGTCATTATCAATGAGTATGTGCATGGTGGTGCAGTTAGCAACCAAGAGGGCTACCACAAGTGCATCATCATGTGGATACTGCACCTCTTCATAATCTTCTTCCCCGAAGGATATAACTACTGAGGCATTAAGCTTTTGGTACTTGGGAGACCTATCCACCACATAAACTTCTTCATATCTCGTTCTTCAGGCATGCGCCCTCCTACTAGACGAGGATGCACCGCCCCCAGCAAATTCGCCCACTATTGTCTTGATTTCACCTAGGGGCGCCCTGTCCCTAACATTACCACGAGCATCTTCCCTTGGTGGTCGCCACCTGTCTATGAGCTGTGTCATCTTTCATACCGTCGTTTGGGCTTCAAATGCTCCATGACCATTTGCTCTAACTTTCCAGTGCCTACTAGTTCGGTTACCCTCTTCTTGATGGTTGTGCAGTCTCCTGTCTAATGTGAGTTCGTTTGATGTAACTTGTAGTAGCGGCTGCCGCTTCTAGGCTGGCGATGTTCTCTCCCTAGCTCCTCTTTTTCTTGTACATTCAAATTATTGTGAATAAATCTGGTGTTATGCTCTTGTCACCTTTCGTGCTTTCTTTCTTGGTGATTCGATGTAGACTTCTTGTCCTCGAAACTGACTTTGCATTCTATCTTAGGCTCCCCTCTCCTTGGTTCCATAAGGGCCTGCAACATATCTTCATCGTTGACAAAGTCATTCATCCTATCCATAAACTCTCTTAGGGCAGAGGGGGTCTTTCTAGCCAACTCAGCCATGAACAGACTGTGTGGCCAAATTTCTCCCAACAAGGTGGCTAGAGTACTCTTCTCATTTTGATTGTCCATCATCAACCTCTCCTTATTAAAGTGAGTGACTACGTCTTTAGGCTCTCATCTTCTCTCTGTTTGATTGTCAAAAGGTATGCCGCTGGGAGCCGATGCCTCCTACTGGGCATAAATTGTGTCAAGAATTGTCTAGCCAACTCTTCAAAGCTTAGAGTTAGGGGAAAAGCCCAGCAAGTGATTTCTCTTGAGAATTCGTGTTGCGTGATGTACGCTTTGAAGTTCTCCAAATGATCCACCGAGTCTTTTGATCTATCATACATCTCTATCTGCGGCCTTTAAATTTGGGTAGAAGCGGCATGGCCATGGTTTCCACGCTGTAGGGTAAATCTGTTCAACTCAATAGTTGTTCCATTGAGGAAAATCCCCCATCTCTTTTGCCATCTCCTCATACTCTCCTTCGAGGCTATGCAGTTCATAACGCTGTTTTTTTTTTTAATGAATCACTTCATTGATAAACTTAATCAAGGGAAATAATACATGGTGGACAAACTTCTAAATCAACAATATCCTCACTGACCCCTAGAGCATGCTTAGCTAAACAATCAGCAACAGAATTGGCTTCTCTCCTTGCATGAACAGCTTTCCAATGTTCCATCTGAGCCAATAAGCATCTGATATCCCATGTAATAGGCCTAGTTTTATTGCAACTAACTTCATTTTGGTTAATGCCGTTTATCACAGCTAAAGAATCCCCTTCCAAAATAATTCTTCTAAGACCAATCTCTAGAGCAAACCTCACAGCTTGACATGCCCCGTAGGCTTCTGCAATAAGTGGATCCTGAGTAACTGATCTTCTCATTCTTTTGGCTGCAATAACATGCTTTTCATGGTCCCTAACAATAATGCCAATGCCCACCAGATTATTGTTTTTGCATAATGCACTGTCCTAATTCACCTTATAGAACCCTTCAGGTGGAGCTGTCTAGCTAATTATGCAGGTTGAAGAAATTGGTTGAGGGGATCCTTCTATGACAGTAGCATCTTTGAACTCCTCCACTGCCTTCAAACTTAGTCGCATCAAATCTGAAGGGTGATTAAACTCCCTCTCAAACAGAAATCTATTCCTCCTCTGCCAAATCTTCTGTGCAATAACAACTATTTCCTCCACTTGATCTTGTTCAAAATTAGAAAGCCAAGCCTTGAGTAACCCTTTGAAATCACAGACATCGAAGATAGCCTTTTGCAGCTTTTTGGATCCTTGACACCAGACATCTCTTGCAGCCAAATAACTCCAGATTACATGCAGACTTGACTCTTCTTCTGATAGACAGACAGGACACATAGGAGAGTCAACAACCCTGCATTTATACATGTTGAACTTGGTTGGAAGAGATTCTAAACAAGCTCTCCAAATAAAAATTTAACTGATCTAGGCACATTAAACCTCCAAAGAGCCAGCCACAACTGACTTTCAGATCCTGCTGTTGAACATTGTCCTCTAACCTTCTCAAATAACTCCATTTGTAGATGATAGGCACTCCTTACTATAAAGGGTCCATTCTGGTTGCATCTCCATATTAATTTATCAGGACACCCATTAGTACTAACAAGTAATTGAGTTATAAGATCCATTTCTCTTTCAGAAAACCATCTCCTAATCAGAGAAAAGTTCCAGCCCTTTGTCACTGGATCAATAACCTTGCCACTTTCTCATTCAGGTTCAAAGTAGTAGGACTACTTTGGATCCTAAATGAGTCGGGTCGAGGAAGCCATCGATCTTTCCAAATGCACACCCGAGCACCATCCCCTATCCTCCAAAAGGAACCTTCATGCACCAACTTTCTGGCTTCACACAAGCTCCTCCATATGTATGAGGGAGTAGAACCTACTTTGGCATCAAACAATGAACTATTAGGGAAATATTTATGTTAAAGACTTGACCAACTAAAGAATCTGGAGATTGGAGTAATCTCTAGCATTGCTTAGATAACAAGGCTATATTAAAGCTTTCAAAGTCCCTAAAACCAAGCCCCCCCTCTGATTTAGATTTGCCCATTTGCCTAGGAAACCCAATTAATCTTCCTTTCACATTCCTGTTGGCCCCACCAAAACTGTCTCATAATATTGTTTAGTTTACCAAGCAAACATTTAGGGAGTTTAAAAACCCCAATACAATAAGTTGGTAAAGCTTGGATTACTGCTTTCAACAACACTTCTTTCCCAGCTTTTGACAGAAATTTATTCTTCCAATTGCTTATCTTGCTACTGACTCTATCCAAGATAGATGAGAAAGCCTTGGATCGAGATATTCCAACAAAAGCTGGAAGTCCCAAGTACTTCTCATAGGAACATGAAGATCGAACACCTGCTATACTCAGAATCATTGCCTTTATATTAGGAGGAGTATTTTTGTTGAAATAAATAGAGGTCTTCTCCTTGTTCAACCTTTGATCAGACGCCTTTTCATAACATTCCAAGAGATAGAGCAAATTGCTCCATTCTAATGAAGAAGCTTTACAAAACAACAAAGAATCATCTACAAAAAACAAGTGATTAATGCAAATCTGACCTCTAGCAATAGGTACACCTGTTATAGCTCCAGAAACTTCAGCTTGTGACAACATGCAGCTTAGAACCTCAGAACATAAAATAAAGATGTAAGGTGACAAGGGATCACGTTGCCTCAAACCTCTAGATGCTGAGAATTTCTCCTGAGGTGAGCCATTTATAAGCAAAGAGAAAGATACTGACTCTAAGCACTTCCTAATCAGGCCACACCATTTCTCATGAAAACCCAACTTAGATAATGCAGCAAGCAAAAACTCTCACTCCACCCTATCATAGGCCTTACTCATATATAATTTTAAAGCCATAAAATCATATTTACCCTTCAATCTATTGTTCATAGAGTGCATAGCTTCATAGGAAACCATCACATTATTCATAATAAGTCTATCAGGTATAAAAGCACTCTGATTTTGAGAAACAAGAGCAGGTAAGGCTTTCTTCAACCTATTTGCTATCACTTTAGATATAACTTTATAGATTACATTGCAAAGTGAAATAGGTCTAAAATCAGTCACCTTGGTAGGAATTTTCTTCTTAGGAATTAACACAATAAATGTGTCATTAATAGTGTTTAGATCTCCTCTACCAAAATTCAAGAAATCGAGCATTGCCTTACTCACATCCTCTCCCACCACCTGCCAATGTGTTTGGTAAAACCCTGCACTGAATCCATCTGGCCCAGGTGAGCTCAGAGGGTTCATCTGAAAAACTGTCACTCTAGCTTCTTCTGCCACAAAATCTTTACACAAGAAAGTATTCATCTCTTCTGTGACCTTAGGAACCAAAGATTGTAAGCAATAGTTAATCCCTAAAGGCTTAGAAGATGAAAATAACTTCTCATAATATTCTTGGAATAGACCTGCCACCTGAGTTGCATTAGTGTAGAGACTGCCATCTTCCCCTTCCACCTTGCTAATTCTATTAGTTTTCCTTCTTTGGTTGGCACACATATGAAAGTACATTTCTGTCACCATCTTGTAACCATCTTTGTTTTGCCCTTTGTTTCCATCTTAAATTATCTTATGCTAGCAATTGATCCACTTCCTTCTGCTTCCTTTTAATAACAGCCACAGACTGCCCCAAATTCTCCTCTTGAAGCCTCGAAATATCCTTCAAATTTTCTAACACCAGTTCCTTATTGTTCTTATAACAATTCTTGTTCCACCTAGTGAGGGCATTTCTGCATAGTGTCAAGCCTCCCAGAACCGAGTGGAGGTTGCTGCCCCTTGTTGTTTTGGATCTCCATTCTTCTTCAATAATCTTTCTACATTCCTCCTTCTTGTCCCAAGAGCATTCATATCTAAACAAATGTTTTTTCTGAAAACAGTTGCTGAGGTCATTAGACATGGAGACAAAAAAGAGGAGAATGATCTGAAGTTTGAGCAGGAAGGGTGTGAACCTCTATTGCTGAACATGAGGGATAATTGTGAATTACCCAAGCCCCTATCCAGTCTTTCTTTGGTGAACTGGTTGTTTTCTCTGTTATTACTCCAAGTAAACTTGTTGCCATTGAAGCCCAGATCACTAAGGCCACATTCATCCATTGTTGCTCTAAAATTCTCCATCTGATAATAAGGTCTCATAGCAGCCCCAACCTTCTCATGTTGATGCAGTATCTCATTGAAATCACCTGCACAGACTCAGGCTCTATCATCACTTGGCTTTAAAGCCCTCAACAGATCCCAACTATTCTCTCTTTGATCAACTTGAGGGGACCTATAGAACCTTGTAAGTAGCATTTCCTTGTCATCTGAATCCTTGTGCCAGCACTACAATGTGCAGGATAATTACTTGTCTTGCTTCTTTTCTGACTCTCTCTAATTTCTCCATAGCCCAACTAGTTTGCCTCTCTCTTCTTGGAAACTTCATTGGCAGCACACTTTACCTTGCAGCCTCTTAGCTCACCTCTAGCTCGTCTCTTCCATGTGACTTTTTTAGTGCCAGTACTAAAGGTTTTAGTAAGAGGTTTGCCTTTACCAACCGTGTCATCATGTGTCTTAGCACAGATAGAGTGACCACCAAGGGTATCAGTATTGTCCCCCTTAGTGGTGTGCTTACCTTTAGAATTTCTTGCTCTCTCCTTAACCACCTCCGCCTCATTTGGCAACCCCTCAGCAAACCTTATCTAATTATTCAAATTCCCCATCCCCTCTTCCAATCTAATAAGTTTAGGATTTGAACTCATGTCCAACAAACCATTTGAATGGATAAGATGATCAATGTTAACAACCTTATCATGATTTTGAATTTTGAAAGAATTCACATTATCATCTCCCAATCCAAAATTAACAGAATTTGAGTCACTAATCATATTTTTTGAACATCCCGAATTTGGTAACTCAAAACCCTTTATTGGAAAACCACCCCCCACTTTGACTGCACTGCCTCCACCATCACCTGAGCATGGTGGTTGCCACTGATCAGAACCACTATCCCCCCCATACTTTTTGGCTGCAAAGAGAGAAGTATTCATTGGTTGAGCACGAAGCCAGCCTCCAAATTGTCGATCAGAGTGTGGATTGTCATGATCATTACTGACCTTGGTTGCACACACATTCTTATCATGCTTCAGTATCCCACACTTAAAACAAAAACTTTGCAGTCTCTCATACATGAAAGGAAGCCAAAGAGTTCTACCATCCAAGCACAACTTGGTGCCTCTGAGCAAAGGTTGAGACAGATTCACATCCACCCATCCAATCCCTTCTTGATCCACATCCACTTCATGAACAACACCAAATTTCCTACCAATTCTCTGACCTATATCACAATTCATAACAACGAATGGAACTTTATGGACTTGCACCCAAAAGGGTTCAGTAGAGAATGATATGTCTTGAGCAGCAACATTCCCATCAAAATGTTGAATTGTCATTAAAATTCTATCAAAAAACCAGGGCCTCCCCTTCATAGCCTTGTCTTTATCTTGTTGGTGCTGAAATTCAATAAGAAATATGTTATCCCCCACTTCCTTAAAGACCACCCAACCCTCTAGTTTCCACACTTTAGACATTGTTGATCTAAATGCTTCTTGGTTAACACTTTTTTCTGCAACCAGAAGAGCAATAAAAAAGTTCTCCCCTCAGACCTTACTCTTCACCAGCTCATCCCCCATCACCTCTATAATTTCTGTCTCACCTTTAGTGAGATGGAAACTCTCCCATCTCCTTGATAATTCATCCTCTTCCATGAATACTGTAGTACTCAAGGTAAACCTAAGTAAACGCCAACCCTTGTATCACAAATGATACAAGAATACTATCACCTTATTCTCCTAGAGAGAAAAGGACCATTCCTTTGTGGTAAAGGTTGTTTTTCTTTTCTACATCCTCCGCATTCAATCTTCTGTTGCTATGCACCTCTCCTTCCACTTACTCGTTGTGGTTGGGCATGGTAGCATCACTAAGCTTGAGGTTGCGGTGTTTCAACTCTTCATTCTCTTTCCCCAAGTTTTCCATAGCGTCTAACGCTATCTTCAACTTCTCCTCTGTCGTTGCTAATTGTGTTTTCATATCGGTAGGCAATATTTCCAGCTCACGAGTTGCTTGAGAACATGTCACATTCAGCATGAGGGAACTACATTGACGTCCAATGAAAAATTGAATTCAAAGGTTACAGAATCTCACAGATGACGCCACTCTAAAGGACATGTTCCACCACCGAACGTGATCATTAACCTGTAAGCCGCTATGTAGGTGGTACTATGTGTCTGTGACAACTCTAATACTTAAATCAGTAACAAGTGAGAGATACTAATTTAAGAATGTGCAATCAAATGATTCGAGAGTTACCTGTTACCCTTATATATATGCAATCAAACGACTTGAATCACTTCATGTCATGCTTAATCAACTTTTGATAGTTACATTTGGCAAACTTGCATGTAATGTCTCACTTATGATTTGTGACATTTTTTTCTTCGTAAAATAGTGAAAAGAGGCGGCTAATGTAACTTTGCCCAACTAAGCGTGACCGTAAAGGTTACAAGTACCCACTCACTATGGCATGTTCAGATTGAGCCATAGCTATTGACCCCAAGAAGGGGCAACCAGTCATTGCAACCCCACCAAAGTAAGCAAAAGCTTCCAGAACTTTGGTTTACACGTTTTACTAAAGCAAACTGTTTCGAACATGTGACCTTGGACAAAGGAGAGAACAACGATCTCCTAACCTTAGAACGATCCCCTAGCCTTTGCCAAGGCCACCACTTTGGTGGTTCACATGTGACTTATCTAACCACATGATAGTATTCTACTTCCACAATAGATTACCAAACATAAACTTTGGTACAAAAATCGTTAAAAAGATTATTACCACAAAAAAATAACATTTAAGTCTCTTCCTTTCTTTCAGCATACAGCAAAAATATATCCACCCAACACAACAAAACAAATCCAAACTAGTTGTTAACGATATGACTGAAGACGCATCCAAGAAAACCATATCCGTTGGGGTGCTGCTTATGCAACAATGCTGATGTTGCAGCCTTCCATGGTGCCAGGTGAAAACCCCTAGAACAACTGATTATGTATGCCATTGCGGCACAATTAAACCCGCCTAGTCCCACATTATTTGGACATGAAGGTATAACTGACCCACATTGGCACGTTTTGGACCTCAACAAACAAATGACCAGACTTGACTCAAATGAGACACTGAAAGATGCCCTGACCTCACCCAACATATACCTTGCCATCCCCACCACGAACTTCTTCATCCAACTCTAATCCCTGCAATTTTTTTGTGAAGCAAATGAGTAATAAAAATGTGAAATAAGGTTATCTCTCATGATTTCTATATCTGTGCTATCCTCTCTCCTCTTTATTTAGTTAAAGCTTACCTTCAGCTGAAGTTGAATCCCCCTGATGGAACTTTAACCTCATTCCCACCAAAGCCAAAGCCAGGCTGGGAATCATCACCTGAAGGTAATGTCTCGTCCTCGTCCTCATCCTCCAACCAATATGTTTCGAGAAGTTTGACTGCCTTTTCATAGATCTCATTGTTGTCATGACTCTGAAGATTTTCAATTTTCTCTAACCCCTCCGCGTCATCTATCATCTGGGCATATAAGTTAACCTCTCCAGTGTTGCCTAAACCCTTATCTGCTTCCCCAACCCTCAGAATGTTCTCTAACCCTTCTAAACAGACAGTGACAATCCTTGCATCCGGGCATACAAGAAGATCGCACAAGGGTTTTACACACCCTTGACTCACCAAGTACCTATAAAAATAATTGTTAGTCACAATATGTACCCATAAACAGATGAATAAAGGGGAATAAGAGAAGAAAGTACAAGGTCCTACTTAATTTGATCATGAGTACCGCCTGAAGTAGCATTTGAAATTGCCCAAGCTGCCTCTTTCTTTATATCAAACTCAGCATTTTGAAGCAGAGTGACCAAGGGGCTAATTAAACTAGCATCAACAACAGCCTGCATCATTTCAAACTTGACTTAACATTATTTTCAAATAATTAAATAACCTATACCTCTGCAAAATAATTTCTTTAGCGAGGAACCTATATAAGATTCTTAGAAAATAATGAGGAACCTAATTTCTTTATCCACATCTAGTGTTAAGACAATGATTTCTTATACGAACAAGCTGACATATACTCAGTAAGACTTACCTGTATTTGCTCCCTGTTTCCAGCTGTAATGTTTGAGATAGTCCAACAGGCTTCTTTCTTGATGCTTTTTTTATGATTGTGGGTTAAAAGGCTCAGAAGACATGGCAGTGCACCATGGGTGATTATAAACTGAGAAAGCATGTGACCCATCAAAATCCACAGAACAAAAAAAAATAATAATAAATAATAAAACAAAAGAGATACAATCACAGGGAAAGTAACAATCGTCAATCAACCCTTTTTTCTTTTTTCTTTTTTTTTTTTTTGGGTGTTTGTGTGTGTGTGTGTGTGGGGAACAATCATTCATGTAGAGTTCTTCCATTTTCCTTATCATAAGGCCTGGCATCTGTACTGCAGGTTTGGTTGAATTGGACAATATGATGATAAAGTATTACCTCAACTCATTCACATGTTCTAGGAGCTTTCAAAAATTAGATCCAAATATTGAGTGAGGACTCCTGTTTGTCCCATGTAAAACATTTTTCTGAGGTATTTTTCCAATAATGCTAAAGAATTACAACAATAACCATTCAAAACTCATTTTAAAACAAGGAAAACACTATAGACACAAGGAATCCCATAAGGGGATCCCACACATTGATGTGGCACACTAGTAGTGTGCCACGTGCTTTTTTTTTTTTTCCTCCTTTCTCACCGTGATCTCCCCGTGCCTCTCCCCTCCCCTTCCCTCTATCTCACCCCTCCCTGCGGTTGCCATGATGGTCGAAGACCACCTCAGGGTGGATAGAAGCAGCTGCCGTTGCCTCTAGAGTATGGTTGCGGCTTGCACCAGAGGGGATATGGGAATGTGTGGTCGTGGCTTGCGTGCCTGGAGTGTGGTCGCGGTGAGCTTTGGTGGTTGGGTAGCCGCGACTTGCGGCCAACGGCTTTTTTTTTTTGGGGGGGGCAAACATCGCCAATGAGGGAAAGGGGAGGGGAAGAGGCACGATCGCGGTGTGGCTGGGGCGGTCCCAGATTGTGTGGCCGACTGCCGTTGTCTAGTGGCTGGAGAACCACCCTGGGTGGGCAGATAGTGCCGGTGAGGGAATGGGTGAGGGAAATGGGAGGAGAGAGGCACCCGGGGGGGGGGGGGAGAAAAAAGAAAGAAGAAAAAACAAAGTGTAACGTGGCTTCTTGCTAGTGAATTACATCAGCGTGTGAGATCCCTTTGTGTCTCTAGCAGCTCCTTTAAAACAATGTTAAACAAGTAAAGGTCCACTTAAAATATACATCCAGGCAAATATGTAGTGTACCCACACAACAATTACTCAAAAGAAAATATATTCAAAACTTATATTTAAAAGGCTTTAACATGTATTCAGAGAGGTCGTGGCATCCCGCAGTTAGAGGCTTAAAAGTTCAATAACTACTTTTTTTTATAAGTTCAAATAAAATGTTCAGTTAATAATTTAACTTGCACTTGACAGATTTATGAAATCAGTGAGCTTCATACCTAAAATCTCAAAATAGATATTCAAAGCACATGTTGGCGAAAAAGAGTAGAGGCAATATTTTTATATATTTTTTTTATAAGTAATATTTTTATATTGCAATCTATCATTTAATGTTTTTAGTTTGCAAATGTTTTCAAGTCTTCCTGATAAGTAAAGATCTATTAGAAGACACCAAACCAGACACCAAATCTTTTTTGCTTTCTCCTCATCACACAAAATTGCCCATACTTCAATACTATCAAGTTCCCCTAACTCATCAAGGCAACGTGTGTTGGAAGTTTTTAATTTCCATGGTACATTGGTACCCAATTTAGGGGCATTTGCTTCAAATGATCTAACTTCTTGGACCCGCTAGAGACAAAATTCAGAGGTTCACACAGTAAGATCCTTCCCCAATCATTGATCTTCTCTCCTAATTGAAGTTGAGTTTCTCCTATTGGCGGACACTCCACTTCCCCATTCTCAAGGCACTGCTTGTTCTCCCTACTCAACTTGACAGGTGGGTGTACAGAAAGATTTTCTTTATACAATTTCTTCAAAGGGAAAAGCCCACAGACAACTTCTTTCCCCCCTCTAGTCACCAGAGCTCACTCAGGAGTATTAGCCTTAGTTGAATATATATTAAATTAGCTTTAGTTCAATATATATTCAATATTAAATTAGCTTTAGTTCAATATATATCCTTGTGCAATTAAATTGAGCATAATGAAATGCAGGAATTCACTTTCCACACAATCACAAATGAATATAACCCACACAAAATGCTGGCATATATGTTTAAAGTTAATAAACCGAATTGAAGAGCTCTTACCTGCGTCTGAATATCATCTCCTGTCACAATATTTCCAACTGTGCGAAGGGCAGGGATGAGCACTGAGGGCGATGGATGTCTGAAACAACATGCATATGCTTCAGATTACTTGGCATATATTCCATAAAATTGGAAACGAGACCATACATGTAGATCAATTATGTCCAATATACTCACAGAAGGAGCTGAATAAGTCGGGCACAGACACCTGCCTCAATCACATCTTGGATTTTGTCGTTTGTACCATCAGAAAGATATGAAAGAGCCCAGCAGGCATCTGTCAAAACTTCCTCATCATTTGAATGGATGAGACGCTCAAGAGCAGGAAGTGCTGGCCTCACCTACCCATCGAAGATCCAGGTTACAAAGACCCAAAACACGATGGCAGAGAGGCTACGCGGAGGCAAAAAAATAAACTAAAAAACCACCTGATCAAAGAGAGGTTGTGGCTTGCCCCTACAGAAGTTAGATAGAGTCCATGTGGCATTTCTTAGCATTGAAAGCTTTGCATGCTCATTCAACTGCCCCAACAATGGAAGCAAGGCTCCATGGCCGAGGACAAGATCACGACATCTAGGGGAATCCCCAGCAACATTTCCTAATGCCCACACAGCCTACAGTGACAATATAAAGGTTCAGAAAGAGCAGATATGACCATAGTAATTTTTTTCCCCTCAGCATTTTTTAACCTATTCTTGCAAGAATAACTCTATGATAAGGCCTCTACACCACACACCATCCACATTGCATAATTTGATTTGGAAGATAAATTTTAAGATTTGAATCTTACAAATCAAATTATTCCATGGAGATGGTGTGTGGTGTAGATGCCTTAGAATGGCATTATTCTGCCTGCAAAATAGGGTCAAATCCATTTCGCTCCAATATATACCTGCTCCCGAACATCATCACTCGGGGAACCCAGTAGCTTGACAAAGATTGGAACTGCACCATGCTCAATCACCACCTTCGTGTTCTCCGAAGTTCCTGATGCTATGTTCGTTAGAGCCCAAGCAGCCTCAAACTACACAACAAACCACGAAAAGGAAAAAATTAAATAAAAAACACAAATATAATAGATGTACATATCTGCAGAAGAAGGTAGGGAAGACTTGAATGAAAAACCTGAAGTTGAGGAAAGTCCTCCCTGACAAGAAACTCAACAAACCGAGGAACAACCCCAGATTGAATAACTTCCTCAATTGGAGGGTTTCTCTCTGTATTTGAAATAATCGATCACACTCACTCTTTACTTAAATGCAAACAGAAAACATAGAAAATCTAACAAGATTAAAATACCATACGAGAAAATACCAATTGAAAGGAGCTTCCGAAACTGAGTGGTAGCCTCTAGCTGCAAATTACTATCATCGGACCAAACCCCAGCAACCATCGAAGGAAGACTTTCCAACTGTATCAGAATCAATCAATCAGTTACAAACCATCAACATACTAATACTCGATCATCACTGCCGAAACTCACCGATATACCATTGCCCAGACAAATAAAACCCCTAATCACGCATCCTTCGATGAAAAGAAATCGGCAAACCAAATATATTAAACAGAAAGCAAGAGCAAGGACTAAGACCTAAAAATAAGCGAACAATTAACATTCAGAACCCTAATTCGCACCGCACGAATATACGGAAATTGATAAATGCATTTACCGTACCTTTTTCTCGACGTTAGAGGCGTGGAGAGAGGAAGAGAAGGACTGGTGGGCCTGGAGGCCTTCGCGGCGCTTCTTCTGCAAGCTCTCCTCGCGTTTGCTCTTGCGGATCTCGACCATGTTGTCCTCCCGTCTACGGCGTCCCTCATCGGCGTCCACGGCCACCTTGTAACGGTTCCGGCGGACCTCGGTTCTCTCATTCGGCCTCAACGACATGGTTGCTAGCTTCTCGGTGTCAGATTTCAACAAAAACCTAGCGGTAGTACCGCGCACACAATCAAGTACCGCGCACACAATTGATTGTGTGCAGTGCGAAACAGAGTGGAATGGAGGAAGAAAAACCCTAGAGACTAGAGAGACCTGGGAAGAGAGGGAGAAAGCCAGTGGAAGAGGGTTTGGAGGCGGGTGTTTTGTGGAGGGCTTTTTTCGCTTGATTTTAAACGACCTTCTGTTACATTAACAAATTTTTTGTTTTAAACATGGTTTAAAAATAATTTTTTTCTAAAATTTTTATTAAAATAGGCAAAGTTTACGTATTTGGGATATATACAAAAGTAACACTTATGCACGAGTGTTGAGAGATACAAGAAAATCATATATATTGTAATCGACCAATAGAATAAAGTAAGAAGGAAATAAAGTTTTCATCTCGTCTATTGTTTTTTTGCGAGTTTCAAAACTTTACCCATTCATCTCTATCCATATGCACCACCAATAACATCTTCCATATAACTGTGGCCAAAAAGTAGCCAAAATACAAGAAAGTCGGTCTCTGTAGTTCTGTTCCACCTAAATACTATCGGCATCAAGAGCACTACCTTATCTCCGCCCATAGGGAGGTTGGAGTTTCGGTTCCACTCTCTCTCCTACTATCCAGCATCGGCTGATGTAGTATATAGTTTTTTTTTTCATTTCTTTCGTGTTTTTCTGTTCATAGCATAAAGAAGTATCGATCTTCTGCCTACTGGACACCTCTGACCGCCACGCGTCATGACAACAATTTCTACAGCCGCCGATCTGTTGGATGGTGGAAGAAATTTTTTCAAAAGAGTGGTGCGTGAATCTCACGTGTGGCCTATACCGTGCATGAACTTCATGCGCCTCCGCGCCAGCAAGCCTTAGCCGGCGTCATGCGCGGCTTCACTTAGATCAGCAGCCTTGGTCCACCCAGGCCCGACCACAGGCTCCCTTCCTAATGTGGCACATGATCATCATGTGCCACCGCAGACAGTGATGGTTCTTTTCTGGTGTATTGGCTTTCGGTTGTTATGTTCTTACGTTCCCACTTTCCATAACAGATGATTAAGATGAAGTGGGCGTAGAAGTTTTCTACAGTCAGTCCAGACAAGCAAATAGCAGCACACACCTTCATGCTGCGACTGCTTCAAGCGGCATTCTCCTTAGTGAGAAATGGGTGGGAGCCAATTTTGGCTCCAAATGCCCCTTTTTATTTTTACTGATGTTGCATTTTGTTTGTTTTGAGATGTTTGTTGTGGACTCCCACTCCACTGAATCTTGTATCATGTATCATTTAGTTTTTATCAATGAAACAACTTGCTTAGGAAAAAAAACATCTTCCATATAACTGAGATTTGAAAGTTACCTTGGATGCATTGCCAGTTGGCCATAAATCTACAATCTTTCATGACAACACCCAATTAGGGAGGTCAAATCGTGTTAATGGATTGTGTTCGTGTCGTGTCAAAACATGTATATTATACTATATAGGTCAATCCTAACCCGATCCATTAATATTATCGTGTCAAAATCTGAAATCCTAACACAACCCATTAACATAACGGGTCGTGTCGTATCAACTCATTTTGACTAATTAGTAAATATTACAAAATATGTTAATAAGACATAATATGATATGTTTCAAACTGTTTATGTAAATGGGTTGAATAAGCCCAAAATTAACCCATTTGACCCTATTAAATTTATCAGAATTTTATATAAATGTTAAAATTACAATATTTACAAAAATTATAAAACTAGCTACAAGTCTAAAATTACAATCCAAATAATAAAAATATCGAAATTGAAATTCTAGCAATTTTACTTTTAAGTATAAGCGTATAATTGTGATTTAACTTTCTTAACGTGTTATAACGGGTTAAAACGTGTCAAAACGGGTTGACTCGTTATCAACCCGTTAAGCAATCGTGTCTTAATGGGTCAACTTGTTTTGACCCGAACCCTTTAAGACTAAACTCTAACCCACTATTATCGTGTTATGTTCATGTTGGATTAACGGATCGTGTAACATATCGCCACCTTTACACCCAATGGAGCCCCACTTAGCAAAGATATCATTCTACAAACTCATGACTACATCACAATACAATAATAAATGATTCACAGACTCACTATTTCTCTTAAAATATAATACCAATCCAACACAACGAGCCGGTGTTTCCTTAGATTTTTTAAGGAGAGAATCTTATCTAATGAAGTTGTCCATATATATATATAAAGCTTTTAAGATTGTATTAGTCCTCCATATGTTCTTACATGGAAACGTTCTTGTAGAGTATTTCATAAGGGACTTATAGTATGGCTATACAATAAATCTCCCATTCTTGGACGGTGATCATAAAATTGTATCATCTCATTCATTTACTTTACAATTATACACAAGATTGAAGAAATTTGTAAATGTGTTAATTTTCCAATCTTGGGCATCTCTAAGGAAAATGAGATTCCATTAGGGAGAGCCATTAAAGAGATCCACAAGTTTTGCTACTGATGCCACCTGTCTTCGTGTGATGTCGTATATTGTTGGATAGGCTTCCTTAAGGATTCGATTTCAACACCATAGATCAGTCCAGAATTTAATGGAACTATCCCCAACTGCAAAGTGTGTGTATAAATGGATGTTTGTCCAACCTCTTCTGATGTGTTTCCAAAGCCCAACCTCATGTGGTCTGCTCACCTCATTCGAGCACCATCCTCTCCACAGTCCACCATATTTTAAATCTATGATAAATTTCCACAAAGCGCCCCTCTCCATCATGGTACTCCATAGCCACTTATCCAATAAAGCCTTGTTGGAAATGAACAAGTTCCAAATTTCCAACCTACCTTCACGTGTTGGGGTACAAACTATAGCCTAACTCACCAAGTAAAACTTGAATTCTTTATCTATTACCCCATGAGAAATCTCGTTACAACTTCTCTAGCCAATAAGCGAACTTGCATGGTATTGGAAATAAAGATCACAAGTATGTAGACAGGTTGAAAAAAATACTTTTTATCAATGCAACTCTACCACCTTTAAACGAATAAATCATCTTCCACCTCGCTAGTTTCTACTCCATTTTTTCGATACTCCATCCCGGATGGAATGCGACTTGAAGGAGGTACTCAAGGGAAGACTGAGATGCTTTATTGGCAAGGTGTAGACTTTGCACCCTAGAATGATGGCGAACCTCAAAACACTTGGAACAATTCCAACTAGAATTAATTTTGACTTGACGGGATTTACTTTCAATCTTGATGCTGCTTCAAAGCAAAGTAGAAGGGCTCACAAAGTTTGAATGTTATTGTGACTAGCACCATATGATACAAGATTACCATCTGCAAATAAGAGGTAGGTCTTCTCAAGTGAGCCAATTCTTACAGCCTCTACCACAAAGCCAAATAGAAATCCATCTTCTACTAGACCTACAATTTTACAAAAAATTTCAATTATGAAAACAAACAGTAGTGGCGATAGGGGATCATCTTGCCTTAATCCCCTCAAACTTTTGAAAAATCCCATTAGAGTACCATTCACCAAAATAGAGCAGCATACGGTGGATGTACAAAATTTTATCCAAGAACACAATCTCACTCCAAGTCCATACCTCTCAAGCATGTGTAACAAAAAGTTCCATTTTATTCAATCATATTCCTTCTCCATTTCAAGTTTGCATAATAGCTCTGGAAAGCCTAACTTGATGCGACTCTCCAAGCATTCATTGATAGTGAGAACAAAATAGTCATTGGATTAAAAAAATAATAATAATTGTCTTATTAATTTCATTAGTTTTCCTGTCTTAATTTTAGGACTTAAGAGTGTAAGAGAGACATAAAATAGATCTCACAATATTTATGGTTACTTAAGTGAATTCCATACAGTATTAAATGCACAATAAATACTATAAGATCCATTTTGTATATCTATTTCAATCTTATTCTTGATCTTAGAGATCGGACAAGAATTTTAAGGACTTAAATATGTTAATATGATAGTGTTATTTCATTAAAAAAATTTTAATTTTTTTATTATTGTTGCCCAGATGACTAACACAAGAGGGGGGTGAATTGAGTTGTATTAAAAAATAAAAATTATAAATCAAATATATAATATAAAATATAAACAAAATATGAAATAACAATAAATATAAAGAGTAAGGGTAAGAGAGAAACAAACTCAGTATGTTAACGAGGTTCGGCCCCACTGCCTACGTCCTCGCCTCAAGCAACCCCTTGAAGATTTCCAAATTCACTATTCAACCTCTTTCAGGTAGAGATAGAAACCTATTACACCTTTGAACAGCACTGCTATAAAGGATCCGTGTAGAACACCCTCTACACTTGCAATCACCTTACACGTGGTGATTCAACTATTCCCCGTGTAGAATACTTTCTACACGCACAAGAGTTATACACATCCTTTTTTTGATATAAGAGCTGATAGTGGGTAGGTTATCAGAAAACACTCCTCAATGAGTGAAATAAGAACAATATAGCGCAAATTATATCTCTCAAAATGAGCATTAAGGCTCAATACTTAGAGAAGAGAGAATGAAAGTTTTGAATGAATATTGTATACTCTGGATGTTGTAAATGTGAAGCTATCAAATGATCTATTTATAGGCATATGAGACTTCATATTCAAATTTAAAAAGATTCATATGTCAAAGACAACATCATTCACTTTTTCAAAAAATTCAAATAAAAGGTTCTTCTTTTTCAATTATCAAAGATAACATCATTCATTTTTCAAAAATTTCAAACCTAATCTTTTACTTTTAGTATATGACAAAAGGAATACACTTTACATTTCAAAAAATTCAAACCTAATCTTTTAGTTTTTGCATATGACAAAAGGAGCACACTTTACTTTTCAAATATTTCAAACAAAATCATTTACTTTTTGCATAAGTCAAAAAAAGTATCAATCACTTTTGAAAATATTCAAATAAAACATGCACATGTGAAAGATGACAATCAATCATCTTTAATATTTTCAAAGTTCAATCATTTAATCAAGGTATGCACATGTGAAAAATGACAATCAATCATCTTTCAAAATTTTCAAATATAATTTTTAAAATATTCATGCACATGTGGAAAATGTATTTTAATGTTTTATGATAAAATATTAATTTTGAGTCTTAATTCTAATTTCAAATTTTTAAGAGATTTACAATATTACTCTATGACTTTAATATGAACTTATTCCCTTCTTACTCATGCTTGTTTCCTTGATGTGCTTGACTCCATTTGTAGACATTTTGAATTTGAAACTCTTTTATTCTTTGAATTCATTTGTTATCATTAAAATTCATGTGTAGATATAAAATTACACAAAATTTGAAATCTTGAGTTCAACAATCTCCCCATTTTTGATGAGGACAAATACTTGATAGAATCTAAAACCTGTATTAATACTTAAGCTCCCCCTGAGAATGTGCGTTAGTTATTTAAGCAAAAGTATAAATATAATTCCAAGCATATATAACAAATTTAGGAATTCAAATAATGTTAATGTTCTAATCTAACATTTCTCCCCCTTTTGACATCATTAAAAATGATCCGCAATAAGTAAATGGATTAAAGAATATTGTGCGTTAGTAGACACTGTAGATAGTTGAAAAAAAATTTGGATCCGTCCATGACCCAACAATTGTGGCTAGAGATTTGAAAAAATCTCATGATGTTGTTGACAAACGAGATTGAAGGTTCCGAGTTTCTAAAAAATGTTATTTTCACCGATCGGGAAAAAAATCACATTGCTCTTTGACTTGGATGATAACTTGTCTGGTTCTTTATGCTATCTCTATAAAATCAGTCTTAAAGTTCATCTAATCTGCATCAAGTTTTCTTCTCATTTCTATAACTCATCTGCATTCCTTCTACATTCTCGTTTTAAGCCTTATATTCTTTTCTCAATAGCTCATTCTTCTAATATTTCTCTAAATCCATCCATGAGGCATTCTGCACCTCAACCTTCTGTCCTTTCTGTAGCTGCCATTGGTGCCATGTTGTAGTAAGAAAAGAATAATTTGGCTAATAAGTCAGATTTTGATGCTATCTATGACTTGGTGAGTCTTGGGACTCGCTACTCTTCCTCTATTGTTGCTTTTTCCCAACGGCTACAAGTTAGAAATCATGAAGTTGAAAAGCTCAAAGAACAAATTGTTGTACTTCAACGAATTGTTCAAGAGTCTCACACAAGGGAATGAATCATTCGGCAAAAGAATAAACAGTTGAAAGCTTTATTAGATTCTTCATTCCGCTTGCCGGTTCCCATAGATAAGAATGACATGATATTGTATGAAGAGAATGAGCGTCTCAAACATGAGGCTAAGAATCTCAAGTTTATATAAAAGTATTTAAAAAATCTATCTTTATTTTTATTGATTCTGGTCTATCTTTTAAGAGATATTCATAACATGCATCATACATATTTCTCTTCTGATCATACATAATCTATCTTCTGGTAAAGGTTTTGTGAAAATATCTGCTAACTGATCGTGTGTGTTTGTGAACTCTAGTACTATATCGCCTTTCTGCACATGATCTCAAAGAAAATGATATCTTATTTCAATATGCTTAGTTCTAGAATGTTATATTGGGTTCTTTGAAAGATTTATAGTACTTGTATTATCACATTTGATTGGAATGTGATTATACATGAGTTTAAAATCTTTAGGTTGTTGCTTCATGTAGAGAACTTGAGCACAACAACTACCCGCAGCAACATATTTTGTCTCAGCAGTAGATAGTGCAACAGAATTTTATTTTTTACTAAACCAGGAAACTAGTGCATGACCTAAGAAATGGCATGCTCCACTAGTGCTTTTTCGATCTATTTTACAGCTAGCATAATCTGCATCTGTGTAGCTGATTAGATTGAAAGATGTGTGTTTAGGGTACCATAACCCTTGATTAATTGTACCACTAAGATATTTAAGAATGCGCTTAACTGTAATTAAATGTGATTATTTTGGAGATGATTGAAAGCGTGCACATAAGCACACACTAAACATAATATCTGGTCTACTGGTTGTTAAATATAATAAGCTAGCAATCATACCTCGATATATTTTCGAGTCAACTGGCTTACCGAATTCATCTTTATCAAGTTTAGTTGATGGGTTTATTGGTGTTCCAATTTCCTTAACACTTTCCATCCCAAATTTCTTCAGTAATTTTTTAATATATTTTGATTGATTGATGAATATCCCACTTTTTGCTTGCTTAATTTGCAATCCGAAAAAGAATGTAAGTTCTCCTATCATGCTCATCTCAAATTCTTCCTGCATAGTTTTAGCAAAAACTTGACACATATTTTTATTAGTAGCACCGAATATTATATTATCAACATAAATCTGAATCAAAAGAATATCATCATTTTCATATTTAATGAAAAGAGTTGTGTCGATTTTTCCTCTTGAAAAATCTTTTTCAATCAAGAAACCACTGAGTCTCTTGTACCAAGCTCTAGGAGCTTGTTTAAGTTCATATAATGCTTTTGTGAGTTTGAAAACATGATTTGGGGAAATATGATTTTCAAAACCTGGAGGTTGCTCAACATATACCTCTTCATTTATAAAACTATTTAAGAAAGCATTTTTAACATCCATTTGAAAAAATTTGAAATCTTTATAACAAGAATATGCAAGTAGCATTCGAATAGTTTCTAATCTTGCGATTGGTGCATATGCCTCATTATAATCGATTCCTTCTTCTTGATTAAAACCTTGGCCTACAAGTCGAGCCTTAGTTGTAGTAATGACTCTGGACTCATCTTTCTTATTTCTAAAAACCCATTTTGTTCTAATAATAATATGATTTTTGGGTTTAGGAACAAGTGTCCAAATATCATTTCTTTCAAATTGATTCAACTCTTCTTGCATAGCTAAAATCCAAAATTCATCAAGAAGTGTGTCATCAATATTTTTGGGTTCAATCTGAGATAGAAAAGCAGTATAATTGCAAATATTTCTAAGAGATGATCGAGTACTTACACCTCGTGAAGGTTCTCCCAAAATTTGTTCCATTGGATGATCTTTCACAAATTTCCACGGTTTGGTTACATCTTGTATTAAATTTTGATGATCTTTCCTGATGGTTCCATGTTAAACTTCTTCTATTGTGTTCTCTTTGTTGAGATTGAGACTTTCCGTGTTATTTATACCTCATGTTTCTTCATCAATAGATTTCTTGGAGAGTGGAGAATTAGATTCATCAAATACTACATGCATAGATTCTTGTACAGTTAAAGTCTTTTTATTGAATATTCTATAAGCTTTACTATTAGTAGAATACTAGAAAAAAATACTTTCATCAGATTTTGTATCAAACTTGCCTAAATTATCCCTATCATTCAAAATAAAATATTTGCATCCAAATATATGAAAGTAACTAATGTTGGGCTTTTTCTCATTCCAAAGCTCATAGGGGGTTTTATCTAATTTAGACCTTAGCATAACTCTATTTATAACATAACATGCAGTACTTACCGCTTCGGCTAAAAAATAACTAGGGAAGTTGTTCTCATTGAGCATTGTTCTTGCCATCTCTTGAAAAGATCTATTTTTCCTCTCTACTACCCCATTTTATTGGGGAGTTTGAGGAGCAGAAAAATTATACACAAAACCATTTTCATCACAAAATGTTTCAATATTTTTATTAACAAACTCTTTTCCCCTATCACTTCGGATACTTGAAATAGTATATCCCTTTTCATTTTAAATTCTCTTACATAACTTAGTAAAACAATTATGTGCCTCATCTTTATGAGCAAAAAAAATGACCCAAGTATATCTAGAGAAATCATTAATAATAACAAATGCATAATATTTTCCTCCTAGACTTGCAACTCTATTTGGTCCAAAAAGATCTATGTGTATCAGTTGCAATGGTCTAGTAGTGGAATTATGTTTTTTAGTTTTAAAAGAAGTTTTTGTTTGTTTACCAAATTGGCATGCATCACAAATTTTGTCTTTAAGAAAATATGTTTTTGGTAAACCTCTCACAAAATCATTTTTTAAAAGTTTGGAAATAAGTTCCATGTTGGCATGACCTAGTCTTCTATGCCATAACCAACTAGTTTCATTTTGAACTGAAAAACAAATTGCATCTTATAAGGTAATTTCTTCAAAATCGATTGTATAAACATTGTTGCTTCTAAAAGCAATAAAATAAATATTACAATTATGATCATTCAAAATAATGCACTTATCAATTTTGAAAGTAACTGTAAATCCTTTATCACATAATTGACTTATGTTCAAAAGATTATGTTTTAGACCTTCAACAAGTAGATCGAACATCTTCAATTATGAGAGAATATTTATTACCAATTTTACCTATTCCCACGATCTTTCCTTTCGAGTTGTCTCCAAATGTCATGTGTCATTCTTCTTTAGATCTAAAATCACAAAACTTAGTCTTGTCTCCCGTCATGTGTTTTGAACATCCACTATCTAAAAACCATTTGTTTTCACTTGTGGATGACTTCATGCATACCTATAAAAACAATTAAAATAATTTTTCTTGGTACTCAAGTTCTTTGGGTCCTTTATTTATTAGTATTAGAAGAAACAAGATTTTTAGGTACCAATATGGCCTTAATAGTCATTGTATGATTTCTTCTAATAGAACAAGTTGATAATTATGACCATTTCTATTACAGAAATTGCAAATAGCATGTGACATATATGAAAAACTTGAATGATTATAATAATATCTTTTTTTGACAAAATTATTTTTATGAAAAGAATTTTGAATATTGGTTTTTGATGTAGAATGATTATCAAAGAAATTTTTATAAGGTTTGTATTTTTGTTTTGGCATATATCCCAAGCTTGCATTGTCAAAAACACATTTTTGACTACCAAGAAGTTTTTCAAAATTTCTTTTTCCATTTGTAAAGTTTTCAACAATATTTTCTAAATCAGTTTTCTTTTTATTCAACTCAAGATTTTCATCTTTCAAAATGATACTTTCTTTTATTAAAATATCAATTTCGCTTGTTAAAGAAGAAATTTTCTTTTTCAAAGCAGTATACTTGATACCCAATTTTTCAAATTCCTCATATACCTCTTCTAAAATATTTTACAATTTTTCATATGAAGGATCTTCAATATTATCAAGATTTATTACCTCAATGTCATCTTTAGCTATAAGACAAAGATTTGCTGATTCTCCATTACTTGCTTCACTATCTGAGTTACTTGAATCATCATCCCATATAGCTTTCATTGCTTTCGTGCCATTGTTTCGATTTTTTTTTAGCAGAGGACAATCTGGCTTGATATGACCAGGCTTATTGCATTTATAACAAATTAAAGTGTCATTTTTACTTGAATCTTTTTTGAAAAATTTTTTGAAAGATTTTTTTCGGAAGAGTTTTATTTTTGTTTAAGAACTTTTGAATTCTTCTTGTTATCATCGCAACTTCTTCATCTTTGTCTTCATTTTCCTTATCGTCATCACTTTTACTTTTATGAGGAACAGCTTTAAGTGCCAAGCTCTTCTTTGGCTTTTCTTATTCTTCTCCTCTTTTCAATGTGTACTCATAAGTGATAAGTGACCCGATGAGTTCATTCACTTCGAGTTTCTTGAGGTCTCTACCTTCAAGAATCGCTGTCACTTTTGATTCCCAGCGTTTTAGTAGAAAGTTGAGAATTTTTCTTACTATCTCCACATTGGAATAAACTTTGCCAAGAACCGTCAAACTATTTATGATGTTAGTAAAATGAGTGTGCATATTAGAAATAGATTCATCATCATTTATCTTAAACATTTCATATTCATGAGTAAGAATATAAATTTTTGATTCCTTGACTTGCGAAGTCCTTCATAAATAACTTCCAAGTTATCCCAAATTTCTGTTGCCGTAGCACAAGTCATTATTCTATTAAACTCATTTCCATTGAGAGCATTAAATAATAAATTCATAGAAGTTAAATTCAAAGTATAAAATCTATCGTCTTCACGATCAAACTCTTTTTCTTCATTTTTTACCTTTATTCCATCAACCACTTTTGTTGGAATATAAGGTCCATTTACAATACATTTCCAGATTTCTCGACCTTGAGCCTGAAGGAATATTCTCATTCTAACTTTCCAGAATGAGTAATTATCTCCACAAAAGAGTGGAGATCCACTGCTAGATTGACTTTCACCAAATGAAGCTGCAATATTAGCCATAAGATCTTAACTCCAAAGATAGTTAATCTTATAATAGAGCTCTTAGCTCTGATACCAATTGTTACCCAGATGACTAATACAAGAGGGGGGTGAATTGAGTTGTATTAAAAAAATAACAATTATAAATCAAATATATAATATAAAATATAAAATAGCAATAAATATAAAGAGTAAGACTAAGAGAGAAGCAAACTTAGTATGTTAACGAGGTTCGGCCCCACTGCCTATGTCCTCGCCTCAAGCTACCCCTTGAGAATTCCCAAATTCACTATTCAACCTCCTTCAGGTGGAGATAGAAACCTATTACACCTTTGAATAACACCGCTATAAAGGATCCGTGTAGAACACCCTCTACACTTGCAATCACCTTCCACGTGGTGATTCAACAATTCTCTGTGTAGAACACTTTCTATACGCACAAGGGTTATACATACCCTTTTTCTGTTACAAGAGCTGATAGTGGGTAGGTTATTAGAGAACACTCCTCAATGAGTGAAATAAGAACAATACAGCGCAAACTATATATCTCAAAATGAACAAGGATTAAGGCTCAATGCTGAGAGAAGAGAGAATGAAAGCTTTGAATGAATGTTGTATGCTCTGGATGTTGTAAATGTGAAACTCTCAAATGATCTATTTATAGGCATTTGAGACTTCATATTCAAATTTAAAAAGATTCACATGTCAAAAACAACATCATTTACTTTTTCAAAAAATTCAAATAAAAGGTTCTTCTTTTTCAATTGTCAAAGACAACATCATTCATTTTTCAAAAATTTCAAACCTAATATTTTACTTTTGGCATATGACAAAAGGAACACACTTTACTTTTCAAAAAATTCAAACCTAATCTTTTACTTTTTGCATATGACAAAAGGAGCACACTTTACTTTTCAAATATTTCAAACAAAATCATTTACCTTTTGCATAAGTCAAAAAAAGCATCAATCACTTTTGAAAATATTCAAATAAAATATGCATATGTGAAAGATGACAATCAATTATTTTTAATATTTTCAAACTTCAACCCTTTAATCAAGGTATGCACATGTGAAAGATGACAATCAATCATCTTTCAAAATTTTCAAATATAATTTTCAAAATATTCATGTACATGTGGAAAATGTATTTTAATGCTTTATGATAAAATATTAATTTTGAGCCTTAATTCTAATTTTAAATTTTAAGAGATTTACAATATTATTCTATGACTTTAATGTGAACTTATTCCCTTCTTGCTCATGCTTGTTTTCTTGATGTGCTTGACTCCATTGTGTAGACAACTTGAGTTTGAAACTCATTTATTCTTTGAATTCATTTGTTATCATCAAAATTCATATGTAGATATATAATTACGCAAAACTTGAAATATTGGGTTCAACAATTTAGATTTTAAGTTATATATAATTATCCTCTATTTCAAACATGATTACTCTATTACTCTATGGTGTAAATACTTGGTTCCAATTTTTATCGTTTTATATATATTTTTTAAAAGTCTTCACAAACTAACAAACTATATTGGTTTGAATTCATGTTGTATGTCTATGTTATTTTGAATATAAGACCAAGCCTTTCCATTTTGATCTTAATTTCAAGAAAAACATTAATTTACTAAAGATGTCATTCCTAGCAAGTTCAAAACCCAGCAAGCATCTATAACCTACTACATTATTTGAAAAATAATTAAGATGACGATTAAAGGGAGAATAACTTGTTTTAGGGAAAAAAAATCCATTTCAATGAATTACTTATCACTCATACTGCAGGTTCTTTTCAATGGGCAAAATAGATTACTGAAATTAAAAGGTATAATAATAGAGGGTGGTAAACCCTTACCAACAACTATCTCAAAGAGAGATGATAGTTACAGTCGTGAGTATGTAAGTACTGTACAATTAATTTGAAAAAAGTGAATAAATATGAAGATTACATGAAAATAAAAGAATTAATTTTTTAATAGTAGACTCTATTTTTTTTCAAAACTACTACGTAAACTTGCGCACTAGACGATTATATGTAGTATTATTCATTTTCAAAACAACTATTACAATACAGAAATAAATTAGACAAATCAATAAATAGAATCTTTTAATGATTCCATGCAGTCCCATAATTTCGTAGCTCCTAAACGAGAAAAGGTCGTTATAAAGGAAAAGAGTGGTGCTATTTTGCCGCCTGAGTAGCAACGCTCTTCCTTACCACTAGCACACTTTGGAGTTTATCTTTTAGTTCATTTTCTTTTCACATTTTTATTATATTTAAATATTTTTAAAAAATAAAAAAATATACAAATACATTAAAAATCATTTCCTTAATCATTAAGTATAAAATAAAAAATAAAAATTTGATTAGAGGTCAAATGGAGCGGTCACATTAAGGCGGTAAAGTAGTGTTTTTCCAAAGGAAAAAGAATTCATTGGAGGATATGCACTGGAACTGTGAATATATATTTGGGGTGTTTATTGAAGATCTCCTGTACATGTTAAACGAGATAGAAGGTAAATCTTGAAAAAAGATGCATGAAGCTCTTTATGAAAAAGGACAGAAAAAAGGTGATGGATGAAACCTTTAAGAGGTAGTGTGAAGGCAAACTGGGATGCTGGTTTTGATCAGAAATAGAAAAAAGGTGGTTTTGGGATTGCTATAAGGGTTGAAATGGGGGAGGCTCTGACTGTATGCTGTGGGCATAAATTGAATGTTCTGAGTCCAGCTATTGTAGAATGTTTAGCATTGTGGAGAGATATGGAATTATGTAGAGATCTTAGCTTTTGCAAAGTTACTTTTGAGGGTGATGCCCAGCTAATTGTCAAGGCTGTCAATGAAGAGGGTTCTAATTTTCTTTTGTACGGCAGTGTTATTCAGGATGCTAAAAAAATGCTTCAATTACATCAAGGATGGAAGGTTCAATTTGTTTATAGAAAATCAAATGGAGTAGCACACAGGCTAGCTAAAAAGGTGCTACAATTGAATATTGAGATAATATGGACGGAAGAAGTACCAAATTGTATTTCTCATTGTATAGAAAAGGAAAAGCATTGTAGTGACGTTTTTTTTTTTTTTTTTTGAGAAACTCTTACTTCATTTCATTGAACTAAAGGAGAAATACACTGAGGAATGTCCTCCATTGTTACATTAAAGTCATCAGAAATGCTAAGAGAACCTTTTGCTAACAAATGGGCTATGTTGTTACCGTTTCTCCTAACATGAGAAACACGCCACATTGCAAAAGTTTTAAGCCATGTTCTAGTCTCACAGATAAACATGCTAGTACTGCTCCATGCTTCATTTTCTTCCTGTAGTGCCTTTGTTACCAGGAGTGAGTCACCCTCCAATTCGATCTGTGTCAGTCCCAGATCCTTGGCAAAACGAACAGCTATTAAAGCCCCATAGGATTCTGTTAGTAGAGGGTCGGGGAGCTGCATCTTCTTGTGCCTCATTGTAGCTATGATCTGACCTTTCTCATCCCTTACAACTACACCTATGCCAATCAAGCATTTTGCTTTGTCTACCGCCCCATCCCAATTGACTTTAAACCAGTTTGCAGGTGGACTCTGCCACGCCTCAGCTGAATTCTGTGTCTGTTGGCCCTTCTTTTGTATCTGATTCTTGTCCTTCTCTTCTTTTAGCAGCTGTAGTTTCAAACTGGTTTCTCTGAGTAGACAGTTTGGAGGTAGGAATATGTTTTTGTAGATAAAGGAATTTCTTCTCAGCCATAACTGTCTAGCTACCATCACAAACTCCTGCATCTCTGAATCATTGAGAACTTTGATCATGTTCTCAAAGAATAACACCATTGGCAGTTGGGAGCTTGAGCTTTTTTGCAGCCTCATCGAGCATTGGCCCCAGACATCTTTGGCTGCCTCGCAATTCCACAAGGTATGTAGAGTACTTTCTTCCTCTCTTGAGCAAATTGGACATAGGGGTACCTTCACTATCTTTTTCTTGAATAAGTTGAGTTGGGTAGGGAGGGATTCTTGGCATGCTCTCCACATAAACATCTTGTCAATGGGAGGGACATGGAGCTGCCATATCTTTTTCCATACTTCTTTAAGTGATTTACTGGTTGAGGCTTGGCCTCTTCCTTCCATTTCCTTTGCTTTCTCCATGTGATATGCACTCTTCACTGAGAAAGAGCCATTTTTTGTGCCATGCCATATGAGCTTGTCCTTTGAATTCAGGGAGCTGATGGGAGTTTGGAGTATCACTGAAGCTTCCTCTTCTTCGAAAATTTCTTGCACCAGGTCCCTTTTCCAGCTCTTGGTTGAATGGTCGATAAGTTCAGCTACTAAGGCTTCAGAATTAAAGACCTTTACAGGGCTTCTTACCATAGTTGGTTTAGACTTGACTAGCCATTTATCTGACCATATTTTAACTTTGTCTCCTGTGCCAACCCTCCACAAAGACCCTGCCTCAATAGTCTGTCTAGCTGATAGAAGACTTCTCCATACAAAGGATGGCTTTGCTCCCACCTTAGCCACTTGAAAGCTCGAGTTTGGGAAATATTTAGCTTGAAGGACCCTGGCAGCAAGTGATGTTGGGTCTTGGAGTATCCTCCAGCAATTCTTGGACAGCATGGCTTTGTTGAATACTTCAAGATCCCTGAAACCCAAACCACCTTCAGATTTGGCTTGCCCCATTCTCTTCCATGAGATCCAATGTATTCTTTGCTCCTTCTCTTGCTGACCCCACCAGTAGTTGTGGATTACACTGTTTATAGACTGAAGTAGATTAAGTGGTAGCTTAAAGACACTCATTGTGTAGGTTGGGAGGGCTTGAATCACTGCCTTCAAAAAAATTTCCTTTCCTGCCTGAGAGAGTGATTTGACTCTATGGTTGTTCAATCTCATCCTGACATTGTCCAAGATATTCTTGAAGGTTTTAAATCTGTCCCTACCTACCACAGGAGGTAATCCCAAGTACCTTTCATAAGGCATAGATGTTCTTATTCCTGCTATAGACAAGATGAATTGCTGGGTTGAAAGGCTTGTATTTCTACTAAAAATAATTGAAGTTTTCTCCACATTCAATCGCTGACCCGAGGCTCTTTCATAGAGTCTTAAGAGGCTGATCATTCTTCCCCACTCCAAGGCATTAGCTTTGCAAAAGATGAGACTGTCATCTGCAAAAAAGAGATGGGATACCCTCATTTTTCCTCTTGCAACAGGAACGCCATGAATGATCTCATTCTCCTCAGCTTTCTTTATCAAATTGCTCAAGACTTCTGCACACAAGATAAAGAGGTAAGGGGATAGAGGGTCCCCTTGCCTTATTCCTCGAGTGGGGGAGAAAGCTTTTTGAGGTTCCCCATTGACAAGCAGGGAGTATGTGACTGTTTCTATGCAATTCATCACCAAATCCACCCAAGTGTTACAGAAACCCAGCTTGAGTAAGGCTGCTCTCAGGAATCCCCACTCCACTCTATCATATGCTTTGCTCATGTCTAACTTTAAGGCCATATAGCCCTCTTTCCCTGTCATTTTACATTTCATGGTATGCAAAGACTCAAAAGCTACAATAATGTTATCTGATATAAGCCTATTTGGGACAAAAGCTGATTGAGATTCAGATATGAGGTTAGGGAGAATTCTTTTAAGCCTATTTGCAATAATTTTTGAGATGAGTTTGTAGAGCACATTACAGAGGGAAATAGGCCTGAATTCTGTCACTCTAGTAGGCTTTTTCTTCTTGGGAATGAGTGCAATGAAAGTGCTGTTGATGCTTTCCATTTTGCCCCTCGAGTTGAGCACTTTCAGAACTGTATCACAGACTTGAGGACCCACTATTGACCAGTGTTTTTGATAGAAAATGGCTGGGAATCCATCTGGTCCTGGGGAGCTTAGACCATTCATTTGGAACATTGCTTCTTCCACTTCTTGAATGCAATAAGGTCTAGTAAGGAACTCATTTTGGGAGGTAGTCACTCGGGCTTCTAAAGAGGCCAGGCATTCTGTTTGGTGACTAGGACTAGAGGTGGTGAAAAGATTAGTGAAATAGCCTTGGAAAAGGTCCCTAATACCTTCTCTCGAGTGCACCACATTGTCATTGTTGTCTAACAAAATCTTTATCCTATTTGTTGACCTTCTTTGGGAAGCTGCCTTGTGGAAGAACTTAGTGTTTCTGTCCCCCTCTTTCAGCCACCTTATCTTTGCCCTTTGTTTCCACTTGATGTTTGCAGCCTCTAGCTTGTTATCAACTGCCCTCTGGACTTGCTTGATTTCCTCAATTAAGTTTCCTGTATTATCCTCCTGTAGTTTAGAGAGTAGTTCTAGTTGAGCCTGAGTCTCTTTCTTGGATGTGCCAAAGGTCTTCTTGCTCCATTGTGTAAGCCTCTGCTGACAGTTTTTCAGACCTTCTGTGATACTTTTCATACTGTTGTTGGTCAGTCTGGGTGACTTCCATGCTTCTTCCACCTTTGTAAAACAGTCTTGATTCAATGTCCAGGAGGCTTCAAACCTGAAAGGCTTTGTGTGTCTATTTCCAAAGTGTTGGTGCTGTTCCATGGTGATCAAGATGGGGCTATGATCTGAAGTAAGAAAGGGGAGGGTGTGAACACTTGGGTCTGTGTACAGGTCTAACCAGACTCCATTTCCAAGAGCCCTATCCAACCTCTCTTTTGTAAAGGCTGCCCCTTGCCTGCCATTGGTCCAGGTATATTTGTTCCCTATAAAACCCATATCTATAAGGCCACATTTGGTGATTGTGTCCCTAAACATCTCCATTTGTTTGAGAGGTCTCAAAGGGCCTCCCCTCTTCTCCTTATTGCTCAAAATTTCGTTGAAGTCACCTACACACAGCCATCCCTCTCCTGCTACTGGTTGCAGTGCTTGCAGTAATTGCCAACTCTCATGTCTTTTTTCTGTAATTGGGTTGCCATAGAAACCCGTTAGGAACCATGTGACTCCTGCTTCCCTATCTTTTATTGCCAGAGAGATGTGTGAGATTGTTGAGGAGATTACTTCTGCTTCCACTTCTTCTTTCCAAAAGAAAGCTAGACCTCCCTTGGTCCCTATGGGATTGACCACAAAACTATGCTCATACTTTATCAAGCGCCTAATTGATTCCATTTTTTCTTTTTTACTCTTTGTTTCCATTAAGAAAACAAAGGATGGGAACTTTGTTTGCACCAAGTGGCACAAGTTATTAACTGACCGAGGGTTCCCAAGCCCTCGGCAGTTCCAGCTCAAGCAACTCATCTTAAATGGTGGGGCTGGATCCCAGCCACCACCATATCATTCTTGCTAGCTTCCATAGCATGTTCCTTCTCCATCTTTGGTTTCTTGAGGGCCTTAACAGATGCTGATCTAGTTATAAGGCCTGCCTCTCTCTTTGATCCAGTTGGTATGTTTTCCTTGTTCACTTCTGTTAAGGGGCCTGCACTGCCTTTGTTCCTTGCTTTCCTTTTCCATGTGGCTTGACTCTTGAATTTCTGCAGGGCTAGGACTTGGTCCGAGACAAAGGTGGCCATAGAGGATACTTGGGCCACCAGATCATTGCTACTGAGGTTCAAGACAGGTTGTTGGGCCTTGTCCTTGCTGGAGGTTTCTGCCTTGTTGATTGGCAAAGCAGCATCTTCAAGGCCTTGCATCAGACAAGGTCCTGCATCCTTTGAAAACTGTTCTGACTTGCCCACAACTAGCTCCACGTTTGTTTCCTTAAAAAGGACCTGACTGCTTCCTGTCTTCTGATAAACAAAAAGGTGGTCTTTCACAGTTGCCCCTTTTGTTTCTGTGCTGTCCCCATCCTGCAGGTTAGCATTCTGACCCCCTGGAGTATTGTCATGCTTTTTGGTTGGACTGTCTTCCCTGACCTCTCTCTCCCTCCCCCATGGTTGCTCCTCTGTTTCTCTAGGTGGACTTGAGTTGCCATACCTTTTCCTTGAGAGGTCTCCTTCTCTGGTTGCTGGTGCTCGAAGCCAAGGCCCATACTGGAGCTTACTGCTGTCTGTTTTCATTACTTGGCAGCCTCTTTGTGCATGCTTTAAGACCCCACATTTGAAACAAAAAGATGGCAAACGTTCATATTTAAAAGGGATCCAGGTTCTCTTACCTTCAAAAGACAAGAAAAGACCTCTTTGAAGAGCCTTTGAGATGTCGACCTCCACCTTGAGTCTCAGGAACTTACCCCATCCTATGCCCCTATCATCAACTTGTACTGAGAGAGTCTTCCCTATCGTATCACCAATCTTTTTGCCTACCTCTTCAGTCATACTTGCCAAAGGCATGTTATATGCTTGAACCCAAAATTCTTCCAAGATGAAAGGAACTTCATTGATTGATCTATCCCCTTCATACAAGTGAATGCAGACCAGCCACCTATCAAAGGACCAAGGCCTACCATGTATAACCTGTTGTAGATCCTGCTCTAAGTGGAACTCAACTAAGTATTTATTGCTTCCAACTTCAGTGAATTGTATCCAGCTTTTGCATCTCCATACTCTTGCCATAGTTGTCTTAAAGGCTTCTCTATTTACCGGCCTTTCAGCTATGATCATAGCCAGCAGACAGTAGTTACTATGTAGCTGTTTTGTTGCTGTTGAATCAGGGACCAGTACTACCTCCCCCTTCTCCTTCTCCGTGAGACTCAGTTCTTCCCACTGTTTTGTTATTTCCTCTGCCATCTCTCCTCTTCAAACCAGCCAAAAACTAGCTTAAGAGACAAAACTCTGCTAGAGAGAAAAACCTCAACCTTGAGAGGAGAGGACCTGAAATTTTTGGTAAGAGCTCCTTGTTACAAATTCTAATTTTGGTGCAATGGATGTTGTAGTGACGTTTTTAACAATGAATGAATATGAAGATCTTTCTGATTCAAAAAAGAGGGACAACATTTGCCGATTAGCAATGCACAACGACACATGGGAGCCACGTGCCAGTTGAAATGGGCTTATACAGAGCCATGGGCGCAAATCTGAAGCTAAAAGACCGGAAAAAGAGGAAAATAATTTAGAAAAATATAGAACAACATACATAACCCGATCAGCGACCGAAAATAATATTTGTACTCGTGGGATGAAGATGGAGTGCTGCTTTCAACTTTGTCGTGAGATTTAAAAAAGTTAAAAATTATTTTTATATTTTATTTATAAGTTAAAAAAAGTTGTAATGATTAAATAGAAAAATAAAGTTTGAAATTGAAAAAAATTTATATTTGTAGTGTTTTGGTATTAAAAGCATCCTCGATGAATTAGCCAAAAGGTAAATCCATCACATATTTAGCTGTTAGATCTTAAAATATCATCACAATATATTAGCTAAAATCCAAATATTTAGACTTTAGCTAAAGTGAACACCAAAATCATTTCCAAATTTGTTAGTTACTGTAGATATACTAAATATATATTTTATCATTAATTTCTCTCTCTGCTTTTATGTCTACTTTCAAGTTGAACGAAAGTAATATTTACCCAGTGATATTTGGGGGCACGGATTCAAGTAAATTAATTACTTTCAAGTAAATGTCTATATTTTCTAAGTAACTATTAATTCACGGTACCAAATATTCTTTTTTGTTTTAATATAATTACTAATTAATATATAATAGGTAAAATGGAAAAATATGATAAAATAAAATAAATTAATAATTAAAAAATTATTTTGTTTAGAATATGATTACTAATTAATATATAATAGGTAAAATGGAAAAACATGATAAAATAAAATAAATTAATAATTAAAAAAATTAAAATTTTTTTAATTATTAATTATCCCTTACTATATAATGAATAAATGCATAATCTAATGTGAGAATTTGATGTGAATAGTCAAAGAAAAATTCATCTTATATTATTTTATTGTTATATAAAGAAAAAATAACTATTCTAATGTGAGAAATTATGTGAATATAATAGCCAAAAGTCAAATTCATCTTATATTCATCAAAATATCATTTAACTTTAACTAATTCACTGCAAATGGTTTTAAGATAAGATGAGATTGTGATTGAAATGACTTTACTATCCAAACCAGTACTAACTCAGCCTTTAATTTCTTTCATTTTCCTGTTATTCTGGGAAAAATAAGAAAAGGAAACTGAGGGATGGCGGTGAGATAAGATGCAATTGTTAGAAGAAGAGGAAAAGGAAGAGTCGTGGAATGGAGAATGAGCTCCGGCTGACTTGGGAGGGAGGGGTTGCTAGGGCCTCGGGTGGCTCTGTGTGCGTTTTGGAAGGGAGAAGATAACATTGCATGCCGCAGTTGATCTAAGCTGAAAGAATCCAAGCCAAGTAAGAAATAACTATATATTCTTATCTCATTAAAATTTCATAAAAGTTCATTTACAAAAATAACTATATATTCTCATCTCATCTCCATATTACTTGCATAGAATCGAGGTGTAGCTTGTGCCTTTAGCTTAGCTAGAGGCCGGCACAATCTATTCTTTGCTTGCCTCACACTAAATTTGAGTGCTTGCTAAAAGTAAAAGCCCATGGAAATACCAACAATGGTGGCTGAATATGGTTCTCTGTGGTTATGGGGTTCTCCCTTGCCATGGTTGTCAACTGATGTTGAGGCGATCTCGGCGGAGATGCATAGAGGACCGATGTCTCGAGCACTTCACGCCGCACATTCTGTAGCTCTTGAGATATTGTTTCTGCACGCAATGCTGTCAAGTATAGACTAGCAGCGAGGAAGACTGTAGCTAACGAAAGCACTCCAGCAGCAGAGCACAACCCTTCTCGGATGACAAGGCAACTAGGACTTGGCCTAGTCCAGTTCTTAAGATGCCCAGACTCTACGCTCAATCCAATCAACAACAAAATCTCCGCAATGGAAAAGCAGATCCTGCAAGAACCCAGAAAATTTTAAAAAAAAAAGCTTTTTTTTTTTTTTTATGTCTCTGTGTCATAATAGTTTCCTCTCTTCTGCACTTGGAATTCAAAATCCCCGAGAAAGTCTCCATTATTCAAACACGCAAATGCAGAAATCTGCCATGTTGGAAAGTGTGTAGGTTAATGGTGGAAATGCAAGGTAATTGGAAACGAGTTATTACCAAGTTGAGATAAAGAAAAAGCCAGCTAGCCAT
The DNA here is from genome assembly GCF_018687715.1 of Carya illinoinensis. NCBI lineage: Eukaryota > Viridiplantae > Streptophyta > Magnoliopsida > Fagales > Juglandaceae > Carya > Carya illinoinensis. The sequence goes on along the minus strand of NC_056753.1, from coordinate 22,941,207 downwards.
GTTAGAGACTTGGGAGGAGCAGAGTCAGGGTCCCAAGCAAGCAATGTTGAAGGTGGCGATTTAGTGACTGCAATCAACATGTACGCATGTACCACCACCATGGAAATTGCTAGTACAACAAATGCAGCAGCAGCACACAACAATGGTGTTTTTCCACTACCACTATATATGCATTCATATTTCCTTTTATTTCCTCTGTTAACGGTTCCCATCCAAACAACCTGTACCAAAACCCAACAGATGTCTTTACATCAAATAATGTCAAGTCGGCCATAGTCCCAGAACATTATTTTTGCAACTCTTACCTCAGAATGCGAAGCTTCTGCAACGAGACAAAGAACGAAGCAAAGCAAGCCACAGAGAATGGTCAACACTACGAGGAAGGCCCCGGTTTTGCTGCCCAGCTTGGTGCTTCGACGGCTTGGTTCAAGGTCGGCATGTGTGACAACCATTTTCTAAAAGAGCTAAAACTCATGCCATCCTCGAGAAGAAAGACATCATGGGATTTGGGTTGTTCGGTAATAAGATAAAGAGAGAGAGAGAGAGATGTAGGGAATTATTTACAGAATTGCTTGGAGCAAAGGTTGCTTTAAGGCTAAAGATTCTCAGGCTATGAGCTAATTGTTAAGAATTCACACGAAGGACCATTTCGGTGGAATTGTGTTGCTGCTCAGGAATTGGGTAGACGCGTGTAATATTGCATTTCCTCTTTTCTATTTTGTCTTTTTGGTTGGCTTAAAAGTACTTTTCCGCATCCTGTTAGGTTATCCACACGTTACATACTTGTGGAAACAACTTCAAACCTCTCAAAATTTCTGGAAATTATCAACTTTGGCGGCTGCCTCGTAATTCATTGCAACCATTAATGTTATGACACGGACCGTTTGAGGGTTTTTTTTTTTTTTTTTTCTCATATCATCTCTTAGAACATAAAATAGAGTCACTTCAAGTTCTAATAGATCTTTAGAAAGGGTGAGGGCATTCTTAGCTTGTGCTGCTTTGTTGCCTTCTCTTTTGGTATGAACTGCAGTCCAAATAGCAAATTAGTTCAGCAGTCTTTTGGCATCCTCCACTAATAATCCACCATAGTTCCAGTCTATTGAGTTGCCATTTAGAAGCCTGATAACCTGTAGTGCATCACCCTTTAGTATAAAGTTCGATATTCCTATTTCCTTGCAGAAAACAACACTAACCATCATAGCATAAGCCTCCCCACTAAAGGCATTTAGTTGCAAGTTCCTCTTGGCTTGAAAGGTACCAATACTCCTCCCTACATCATCTCTCAAAATAGCTCCAATCCCCACTAGTCCTTCAATAGCATTAATGGCTGCATCTCAGTTCATCTTATAAGTCCCTATTGAAGGCCTGATCCAAGCAGTTGTGGAACCCTCATATAAGCTGTTTGAGCAGGGTTCTTGGTAATGTTAGCTAGATCTGTATACTTCTAATTCACTAGAAGCTTTGCTGATAATCTTGTTAGGGTGCATAAAAGCCTTTCCATGGATGAAACCATTTCTTCTAGCCCATATTAATCGACAGATTATTGCCACTTCCATTAGCTCTTCCCTCTGTAAATGATGAGACAGATAGCTTCAAGTTTTTTTTTTTTTTTAAATGAGGAGTAGTTTAGGCTCATTTTTTGGATCCTTCTACTTCCCTAGCTCCATACATCCTTGGCAGCCTCACAACTCCATAATACATGCTCTGTTGTTTCACTCTCAATCTTACAAACTGGACAGTTTCTATCTGTAACAATGTGTCTTCTCATCAGGTTTGCCATAGTAGGCAAAGCCTTGTTACAAGCTTTCCACAAGAACATCCTCACTGCTGGGGGGATTGGTAACTTCCACAAGGTTTTCCATATGCTAGAGAGAGATGCGAGGAACCCCCCACTTGCCTGGTCTCCATTTCTCTGTGTAGATGGTATGCATCCCTGATAGAGAATTGACTTTTATTTCTACCTCTCTATATTAATTGGTCCTCCCTCCCACCTATGCTAATGGGAATGGACTTGATAAGTTCTACTTCAGTTGGAAAGAAAAGTTTGTACAAAGTTGGACCCTTCCACTATCTCAGGTCTTAATCAATAAGGTCTGCCACTAGAGATTCTGCTGCTGCCTCTGGCTTGATTGATTGGATCTTGCGTGTATGAGGTTGAGAGATTCACTTGTCCTCCCTTATGTTGACTCATTGACCATTACCAATCCTCCATACTAACCCTTCCTTCAATAGGTGTAGACTATTTTGGATACTCCTCCAAGTGTAGGATGGTCTATTTCCTAGTTTTTAGTCCAATAGCTTCCCATGGGGGAAATACTTTTGCTTAAGAATCTAAGTAGGCAGTGAACTTCGGTTCTAGAGTAGGCGCCAACTTTGCTTGGCCAGCATAGCAAGGTTGAAACTCTTGACATCTCTAAGATCTAGTCCACTCTTGTCCTTTCCTTGGCTTACCTGATCCCATTTTATCCATTGTATTTTTGAGTGGTCCTCCTCAAATCCCCACCATAATTTTCTCTTGGTTATTGACATGGGAAGCATGAAGATACCCATAGTATAAGTTGGAATAGCTTGTAGGACAACCTTTAGGAGTACTTCTTTCCTTCCAGCTGAGAGGAATTTTATCTTCCAATTTGTAACTCTTTGCCAGGTTCTGTCAATAAGAGAATGGAAGGCTACTCCTTTTGACTTGCCTAAAACAGCAGGTAGGCCCAAGTATTTTTCAAAGGTGTCTGAATCTTTAACTCCTGAAATACTTATTATGTTTCTCTGTATCTTAGCAGGAGTGTTGTTACTAAAGAAAATATTAGTTTTTTCTTTGTTTATTACTTGCCCCGATGCCTTTTCATAAACCTCTAGTATGTACAACATCCTACTCTACTCCAAGGAGTTAGCTTTATAGAAGAGAAGACTATCATCTACAAAAAATAGATTATTAACACGAATTGGGCCTGATCCAATGGGAATGCTTGAGATGCTGCCCTTTAACTTAGCTCGGTATATTAGGCAGGTTAAGGCTTCAGCAACTATGATGAATAAGTATGGAGATAGGGGGTCTCCTTGTCTAATACCCTTAGAGGGGGTTAGAGAGGGAGTGACTTTTCTATTGACTATAATAGAATATGAAACTGAAGATATGTAATTCATGATTAGGGATATCCATTGATGATCAAATCCCATCCTTTCCATAACAGCTTTGAAGAAACCCTACTCCACTTGATCATAGGCTTTACTCATGTCTAGCTTAAGGGCCATGTATTCAGCTTTGCCTCTTATTTTTGTTTGCATGGAATGGAGTGTCTCGTATGCAACTAAGGCATAATTAGTTATAAGTCAACCTAAGACAAAAGTACTTTGGTTCATTGAAATTATTTCAAGTAGGATAGGTTTAAGTCTATTTGCTAAAACCTTGGCAACTATTTTGTAGTTGACATTGCATAAGTTAATTGGTCTAAATTCAGTTACTCTTTTTGGGTCCTTAACTTTAGGAATAAGTGAAATGAATGTATCATTAACACCTTTTAAGGAGCCTCTTTGGTTGAGAGTAACAAGGGCAAAATGGCAAGTCTCTCTGCCAATGCTATCCCAATGAGTTTGGTAAAAGTGGGCTGGGAACCCATCTGGTCCTGGGGAACCAAGAGGGTTCATTTGGAAGACAACATCTTTAATCTCTTGTCCTGTAAACTTGGCTAGCAATTGGTGGTTCATGCTTTCTGTTACTTTTGAATCCATTCCTTGTAGGCACTCTTGGAAATAAGTTGAACCCGAGGATGAGAAAAGGTTAGAGAAATAATCATAAAACACAATAACTATCTCCTCCTTGTCTTCAGTCATCATGCCAGTTGGATCCAAAAGCTGAGTAATGGAATTAGTCTTCTTTCTCTAGTTAGCATGCATATGGTAGAAATGAGTGTTTCTATCACCATGCTTTAACCAATGTTGTTTAGCCCTCTGGTTCCATTTTTGTTCCTCCTCATTCATAGCTTGCTCGACCTCTTCTTGGAGCTGTTTGTATCTTGACCCTGGTTGCCTATATCAGTTTCTTGTAATTCTGCAATTTTCTCCATCTTCTGTTTTAGTGAGGCCTGCCCTTCTCTTCTCCTTCTTAAGTTCCAAGTCTTCAAGTCTTTAGAACAGTTGGCTAGCTTGTTGCTAATTATAGAACTAGCATCAAGGCCCCCTGTCGTCTTTGACCAAGCAGTTTGTATAACACTAGTGCAATCCTCTGTTAGAGACTAGGTAGCTTCAAATTGAAACTGTAGTTTTGTCCTGTTGCATTCTAGTGCCTTGTTGACTAAATGTACTACCAGACGAGAGTGATTAGATTTTATAGTTGGTAACACAATGCAGGTGGTAGTTTGGAATTTCATTTTCCATTATGCATTAGCTAGCCCCCTATCGAGTCTTTCTTTAGTAAGCCTACTTCCACTCCTTTTATTTGACCATGTCAACTTCAAACCCTTTGTTTTGATTGAGGTTAAAGAACAAAACTCAATTGCTTCACGAAAAGCCTCTAGCTGTTTATATGGTCTGGATAGCCCCTACCTTTTCACTTTCATTAGTGATTTCATTGAAATACCAATGCACATCCATGCTATGGTAACTGTAGGTGGCAGTATTTTAGTAGAGCCCAGCTTTGTGCCCTTTTTGAAGTCATTGGATGATCATAGAAACTAGTTAGCATCCATGCAGGATCATTCACATATTCTTTTATAAATACATTGATATGCCATCTAGAGTAATTTATCAGCTGTACTTCAATGTTATCCTTCCAGATCATAGTTAGTCCTCCATTGCTTCCCTTGCTTTCCACCACCAAACAGTTATCAAACTTAAGATACCTCCTAACAGTCTTAATCCTTGCTTTGGAGCATTTGATTTCCATGAGAAAAACCAAGTTTGGGCACTTTTCCTTAACCAACCTGTGAAGGAGTCTAACTGTCAAAGGGTTCTCATGCGCTGGGCAATTCCAACTTATAATACTAATCTAAAATGGCAAGGCTGGAGCTCAACCTTTGCTGTAACATTGGTGCAACTATTCTCCTGTTGTAATGTGGTTTTTCCCTTCTTCTTGGCTGTTTCCTTAGAAACTGCCTTTCTTTTGGTGCTCCCCCTAGTTTGAGTACCATTTGTTTCTAGCTCATGCATTTCATCAACCATGTCAAATTGTTTATCATGTTCTAGTAGGTTAATACCTCGGACCCTCTTCTTCCACTTCCTGGGTGGGTCTATTAAGGTCATGTTCATATCTATTTCCTTGAGTATATGGCTTTTGTCCCTAACTCCCTCTCTTTCTTGTATTTCAAGTCCCCAAAGAACCCCTATTGCATGTTCAGTGCACTTTTCTGCCATGTTCAGTGCACTTTTTTGCTATTCCCCCCCAGAGCTAGGGATGTCTGTCCACCTTGGTCTAAGGACACAGCCTTGGAACCAACGGTCTCTAGTAAGTTTGTATCTAGAGATCCCCCTACATACATGCCGGTATTGTCCTTTTCCTTAGAAAGGGCCTCAGATAAAGTAATTGGGACCATACTTGATCTTTTGCCCAGGCTGTCCTCCCTGCCCCAAGACTTGACAGGAGCAACGTCTGTTCTTTGAGATTTGGTCCCTTCCTGAAAATTTGCCACATTTGCAGGCGTGTCAGGCTATTTACCTTTGTGATTGGTTGATACTTCCATGTCATCACCATCAACCTTGTTTGTTGAGTAGTTCTCATGGGAATGAGCAAGTCCATCCTGCAAACCTGTTGTAGCTTGACACCTTCTTTCTAGTTTGATGCATGAAGCCAGGCACCATATTGAGTTTCAGTCTTCCCATGCATCGATCTAACTGCTACAAGTTCAAGGTAGCCAGCTGTACCATGTTTGATCATACCACAGCAAAAACAGAAGTTTGGAAGCCTTTCATAATGGAAGGCAACCCAGATCTTGTTCCAATTAAATGAGCTGATAATACCTCTCATGAGGGGTTTTGTGACGTTAATCTTGATATGAACATGTAGGTAAGGGCCCCATCCAATCCATTCCTCATCTACATCCACTTCCAAAACTTCTCCCACATTGCTTGACAACTTTGCCCCAACATTTCTAGTCATTCCTCCTAGGGGGATGTTATGTAGCTAGATCCACATTGTTTCTGTATAAAAAACTATATCTTTCAGAGCCATCATCCCATCATATTCTTTGAGACATACTAGATTTCGATCAAAGATCCATGGCTTCCCTTTTTTGACCTTCTCCATATCAAGAGCATTGTTGAACTCTATTAAGAACAAATTGTCCCCAACCGTTTTAAAAACTATCCCACACTTTGGCTTCCATATCTTCATCATTTTGCCATTGAATGCTTCTCTGTTTATTATCTTGTCCACCACTATAAGACCCATCAAACTCATATTGCCCCTTTTTGACACCATTTCATCTGTTGAGAACTCAAATTGTATCTTTATCTGTTCAGCCTCAGTAAGCCTAAGCTTATCTCATTTTTCGAGTAAAGCTTCAGACATCTTCCTCCCTTTCAGTTCGGAAAAACAAACTAGAGGATAGTCTTACCCTTAACAAGATAGTTCTCCTCAACTCAAATTAGAGAGAAGCTGGAGTTTCTCTCACTAAGTTAGGAGACTAGGATTATTTGACTGTTTGAGGGTTGAGGTGTCCAAGGCCCCAGTAATCTTTTTTTAAACAATGAAATCTATTATAAAAAAGAGAGTTATTATGTTTGGTATGTTCAATTTTTTTTTTTTTAAATTGTGCATATTTTAAAATTGTATAAATCTTTTTTATTGCAACAATTAGTTGGGATCTATGACAATGGATCTTGTTAGTTAGAAGCGAGTGCCTCACTCTCGAGATTAATCGGGTCCTTGTTTTCGGACACTCAATCCTAATAAAAAAGTGTTTCGTTAATAAAAGTAACTATAATAAAACATTACCATAAAAATTGAGTATTGACAAAAATGGGTTTATTTTGACATGAAATAATTAGTATCAAATAAAGGATTTTTATTTTTATTTTTATTATTATTTTTTTTTGTAGTGAAATGTTACTTTATCACATGGTAAGTTATTTTATAAAAGGTAGTGCTACTATGCCATTCAAGTTTGTCCACTTGGTATGCTCCTAGTGTAAATTGTCTTTTTTTTTTTTTACTTTTTATTTGAAACATTTTTTAAACATGTTTATATATATATATATATATATATATATATATTTAAAAAAATCAATACACTAATAATCAATTCCTTAATCATTAATTAACAAAAAATATTAAAAAATAAAATACAGAAGCAGTCAAATTGAGGAGACATAATATCATTTTCTTATTATAAAATATTTTTCAATGTAAATTAGATCTGATAAATCACATCAGGACATGTTATTTTGTAAATTTTATTCTTATAATTTTTCTTTATTTATTAAGCACTTCTTCTTGTCAAGTCATTTTAATAGTTTGGTACCCATCATGTGCTTGGGTTGAATGTCAATGTTAGGAGGAGGCCTTAGTCCATAAGGAGTTGAGTGCAACATGAGTAGAATTATTTGAGGGGCAACTCATAGATAATGAACGATGCCATCCACAGCCTTCCCAGCTAGTGACCGAGACATTCCCAACGTTATTATCGAACTCCAACTAGTCCTGTCCAATTTCCTGTTGTGTACATGCCAAAAATTCCATAAACCAGCAAAATTTGGACCACTTGCATGCATAATCTCGTCCAAATGGGATACGGAACCACCCATATCCATCACTTTGTTTTTGTGTTGGACGCCGTAAGGAATCTATGCTAATAAATTTAGGACAATGATATTATCACACTTTATTTACTATTTTTTACTGTTTAATTATTTTATTTTTTATTGTTATTTGAATTTGAATTAAAAATCTTGACAGTCTTGTATAATCTAGAAAAAAATAAATTTAATCAAAACATAATCATGTAATTTAATTAAAAATAAATTCAATTTTAAAATTGTAAAAAATATTATCAGTTCAATATTCTCCTTATAATTTACAATATGTATATCACACTTAAGTGTTATGAAGATAGCCCTATTTCTTTCTAACAGTATTTTTGAAATTTAAAGAGCAAAAAGAAAAAAATAATTAGGTAATAAAACAGTGATAAAAAAAATTAAGTGTAAGAGTATGATTATTTATAAATTTACGAGGCCTTTTAATGAAAAATATGTAAACACCCTGTTTGGAACTTAAATTTAGTTGAGATCAATTAAATTCAATCTAATTTTAAGTTAAATTTAATATCCAAACACTCAATTATCAAATTATTAAATTCATTTCAACTTAAAACTCTTTATATATAGAACTCACAACTTATTTCAACTCAACAATTCTTTACATGCAAGATCTATAATATTTTTCAACTTTTCATAAATACATTTAAATTTATTTTAATATTTAAATATATTTAAACTCATCTTTAATAGACTCTACAAATCTAATCCCACTATCTCAATTTATTACGATTCATAAATATGATCTATCTCGATGGGTCTCTCTTGAATGATGGTTTAATCTTTAGGTATTCAGAGCGCCCAAAAATAAAAATGGAAGAAAGTTAAAATTGCCTCTTGTGATTCGAGTGATCATAATCCAGTTGTGGAGGAACATTCCGCCGAGCTCTTGAAATTGTGTGGTGTTAATCACACAGTAGATCTTTAATTCCAAGTGTAAGCTTACAAGAACGATCTAATGAAAGGATAATAACAAAGTATTTGAGGAAGCAACTAGATTTGATGAGAGAGACCGACGGGCTGGCTTGGCCTAGTGATTTTGATCGAGAGGTGAGAGAGAGATTAAGGAGAGAGAGACCACGAGAGTAATGGGGGAGAGAGATTTAGGTTTCGTTTGGTTGTTGAATTTAATTAAGTTTAATCTAATTATAAACTGAATCTAACATCTAGATACTAAATTTTTAAATTATTAAATTTATCTAATTCAAAATTTTTTTACACGTGAGAGATTCATAATTTTTTTTAACTCAACACATTTTTATAGATAGAACCCATAATTTTTTTTAATTTTTCATAAATTATACTAAATTTATTTTTATATCTAAATACATTTAAACTTATTTTAAATAAATTTCATATAATTTTTTCTACTAACTTAACTCATTACTATTTATAAAACATTTAACTCAATTCACTCAGCATCTAAATGCAGCATTAGCAATGGGCTTGGATTGTTGGAAAGAGAAGAAAGATAGAGCTTGAGCAATAGGCTAGCCACGACTTTATTTGACCCAGTGCAGTTGCATTTACTGTAACACAATTAGACAGCCGTCCTAGATGTGTTGTATCATAGGGTGTAAATCTCAATTAATTGGATAAATCTATTATGTTGTTACGTTTTTATCGCTGTAATTGACAGCTCGTCAAAATTTTTTATTTTTACTTAATAATAGAAAAATAATTTTAAGTATATTAATCGATTTTTTTTTTATTTTTTAAAAATATATAAATATATTAAAAAAAAATCAAAATATGCTAGCAGTAATAATGAGTGGTGCTCATCTCAATTTTACACCGCATCCAACTTGAAGAATGTAAAAATTGTGCCTTCTAAACAGATTTACAAGTAAAATATATTTACATTTTCTATTCAAAATGTCTTACACTAGGTAGAAAATATATGTAGTGGAATTTATTGGCCAGTCAAGTTCAATTGTTTCTAACTTTCAAATTTTCATATCAAAGCTTGACTAACTAATTATGAGAAAAGCTTTAAATCGGTCAATTTTTTTTTTTTTTACACTTCTCAATAAAATTTGGACACATAAGAGACTCATAAACTTACGATGGGTGCGACTTTTCCCTCTTCTCTCCTATTTTCCTATCTCTCTTCCCTTCTCTCTCTTCTCCCCCTTCTTCTGGAACCCATTTCGAATCTAGCTCTCATGATAGATTGAACTTACTTCATACCCATCTCACCCTCTCTTCTCTCCCATCTTTTGCAACCTATCTCTCCTCTCCACTCTTCTCCTCTGTCGAACCCATTTCGCATCCATCTCTGTCGAACCTATTAGAAAATTAAGAAAATGGCCTCAACAATATATGTGAGAGTACAAGTATCCAAAATGACCAGGATAGGACGGTAAATAAATAATTTCTAAACAAATGAGTGCATCTCCATGGCCATATGTGTGAGAGCAAAGGGGCATCAGAGATGGGGGTTGCAATGTAGATGTTTGAAGGAGAGAGAGAAATAGAGTATTTTAGTGAGAGAGAGAGGGGAGGAAGAAAGGGAGCTCATGAAAAGATATGATCTGTCAACCATGATCCTTTCTCCCATGATTTCCTCTCATGATTAATTATTTACTTTATTATAAGTATGCTCGACGAGAGGTGGGTAGAGGAGGAGAGAGAGCTAGAGAGTGGAAAATAGAGATCGAGTTGGGGGGAGACAATTTAATGAGATTCATTGCATGCAACGGTATTGTAAACTTTGTTAGAATCCCTATGTGTCTTCTTATTAGTGGTGGGTATAAAATGGTAAAAGGCACCTATCCGGCTCCTAGCACCTCTCACTAATTATACTATTTCTAGCCACACACCTCTCACACAGTTGCTAGCCACTGCCCCACTCATTTACTTTTGCTAAAAGTAATAAAAGGGGTGGCTTCAAACCTAGTATAACTTTCTCTTGGCTTTTTTTATATTTTTGTAAATTTGGTCTAACACTTCAATCTATCTAAGTTCGCTCGAGCTCATTGTTGAGCGAGGGTCGAGCAGCATAATCTGCCTGAGTTCGCTTGAGCGCCCTATTGAGCGAGGGTCGAGCGAAGACATCTGTTTTGACCCATAACGAGTACACTTCAAACCTTTTCACATCAACACTTGTTATAATACTATTTTACATAGGTTTTCATAAGAATATGTCAATACACTCATTTTCCCTCAACAGTAAGATTAGGTTTCTATACGAATTTCTTTAGAAATATGGTATTTGCTATTTAAAAATAGGCTCCTCCTTAGATTTTTCTTCCATCATTAGCAACAGAAAACTCATGGCCCAATAATAAGTGCCATGTGTCAATATCAATTTATAAAAAGATCAAAATCCTTATAAAAATATTGAAAAATAAATTTGTGTAACAAAAAAATAATTTCTAAAACTAGAAAAATTGAAAACAAAGAAACAAAGACAACTCTAGTGACTACGATGAGGGTGGATAGAACTAGCAGACCCTCGTAGTGCCCAGAACCAGGCCACCATTGGATAGCTAGGACCTTTTATTGCCGCTTTAAATTGTACTTTTCAATCGATTTAAAATCTTTTTCTTGGGTAGATATTCTAATAAACTCTAAGATGTATTTGGATTAATGTTACATCTATACATATATTGTCCAATATGTATCGCATGATGTTCTTAATCCCCTTAAACGCATCATTCCATCACTTCTTCACGAGTTACCTCCATTTATTTAGATCCCAATATATTGTTGGCAGTACCCCCAAGAAACAAAAACTATGTTACGCTGGTGCCTTAGCTTCACACTCCATAAAATAAACAGTTATGCTTTGCAACGGTCATCCGTTGCTAAGCCTTTAACAGCCTCCAATAGAAGTCTGTCATGTCAGTAATCTCACACAAAAACTATTAGGATCAACACACTGGATGAAATCAAAATTTCTGCACAAACCAATTCCATTGACACAAAACCCACTCAACCTCAGTTGAAACTTTGAGCCCCTCACAAACTTCAGACTGCCATGATGGCTGCAAGATCCTTCGCCCACTGCTGCGTTTTATGTCACCCACCAGTTCTGTTGCCACCAACTCAATTAGCACCTGCTTCATTGCCACATGTTCTGTCAGCAACCAAATATCAGATGCCCCAATTCTTTTTCTGGGAATATTCCAAACAAAATTGGGAAATATAAAAAAAGGCAAAAATTTTGTTCCAAACTACGAAAAGAAAATTTGCAATAATAGAGCAAAAGTTTATCTGGGTACAATAGAATGAACAAAAAGCTTCTCCGCTCCTTTAGGCTACGTTTGGATGTTGAACTGAGTTGAGTTAAATTGAGTTGAAATAAAAGTTAAAAGTCGAATAAAATGTTATTAAAATATTATTTTTTAATGTTATTATTATTTTGAGATTTGAAAAAGTTAAATTATTTATGTTAGAATTTGAAAAAATTGTAATGATTAGATGAGATGAGTTGAGATGGGTTTGGAATCCATAATCTATTCTTTCCTAAACCACTTCCATGTAGTTTCTGATAAAAAAATGTTACTGGCGAGAAATAAGTTTTCAACCCTGTAAGAGCATTGACAATAGTCTAGTCAAATGCCAATATAGGTCCAAACTTTAGTTAGATGTGAGAAAAAACTTTCACATTAAACTAGCAAAAAGTTCAAAATTTAATACTTGAGTTACAGTAAATTAAGGGGACTCTCCATTATTGAAGAGTTACTATCACATTGAAATAAATCATATAAGTACTACATTAAAATAAATTACACATTTTATTTTTTAATAAAATTATTAATTAATATATGAAGTGTATTTGTAGAATATAAAAGAAAATTAATCAAAATTATTAAAATATATAATATTTATTATTATTTTAGATTTAAGATAGCTAGTCGAATGTGTACTTATTTAGCTAAAAATTAATGATTCGGCCAAAAGGTGAGATTTTAGCTAAATTTTAGACTTGGCAATAGTTAGGCCATTGCCAATGCTCTAAAAGTAGTCTTAACTGAGATGAGGTTTCAATGTGTTTGACCCCAAATGAAGGAAATTATGCAGTTTTCTTGGAAGAGTGAAGAAAGTTATGATAAAGCTCCATCCTTTGCCAATAGTAGCTTTAATTCGTCTCTCACAAAAATACATATCATTTTGGCACGATTCAATTCGATTTGAGTGTGGTTTATAAGATTAGGGCTCCTTTTTGTCTGTGGGAAAGAGAAAGAAACAAAGATAATGGATTTTGAGTTTTATGAGAGATTGAATTTATCAACGACCTTTAGAGGTTGTCACACTGCATTAATCCATGCCACGAGGTTTTTGGTCTTGTCTTGGGAGAGGGTGGGCGGAGAGAGGGGGAGAAGGGGGGGGGGGGGGGGAGGGGTGGTGGTTTTCGTGCAAGATGATCTAGATAGGGGGGAGAGGGGAAGGGTTATGCTGGAAAGGGGATGATTTTGATTCTGTGCGTTATCATCTAATCTACAGGAACATGGGAGCTAAAATGGGTTGATTATTATTATTATTTTAAAAAAATGAGTTGATTATTATTATTATTTTATGTTACCAAGTTTATTTGTTTGTGTACTTATTTTTGAGTTAGAAAGCTATTGGGTTTTTAGCATAGCTTTGTGGTGGACGGTAAAAGACTCAGTAGGGCTCTTGCTTTTAGGCTCTTGCTTTTATGTGGAAGAATGATGTAACTGCTAGACCAGAATCTTACACCCAACACCATATTTCTTTAAGGGTTCATCACTTTAGCAATGGGAAGGATTGTATTTTGACAGGGTCCTATGGAAATCCATTGGTCTCTAAATGAACTAAAAGTTGGATGCCTCTTAAGTGTCTAAGACTTGAAGTTGGTGTGAGATGGATGTGTGTAGGGGACTTTAATGAAATACTTCATCATAGTGAAAATTTTGGGGAAACAATGAGACCTTATAGGCAAATGAAAGCTTTTAGACTGGCATTGGGGGATTGTGACTTGAGTGACTCGGGATATTTGTGAGATAAGTATACGTGGTGCAATATCTGGCAAGGCAAGACTTTTACTAAAGAAAGGTTCGATAGAGGTTTTGGCATGACCTATTTACAACCATAGTAATTAGGACCATGCCAGCTCAAAGCTCGAATCACTATTCACTCCTTGTCTCTATGGATAGCAATTTGTCAGAATATAGTAGAAGAGACAAACCTTCCAAATATAAAGCTAGTTGGGCATAGAGAGAAGAATGTCAACAGTTAGTTCAAGAAGAGTGGAAAAGATTGCTAATAAATTTGAGTACACAACTAATGGGTTAAAGAGATGTAAAGAGCAACTCGCATTATGGAGCAAAAAGAGTTTTGGGAATACAAAGAGAGCTATCCGTACAAAGCATACTAAGATTTTGACACTTCAGAAGTCTAACAAAAAGGAGTTGAATGATTGCATCAAAACTCTATAGAAGGAAGTGGATAAGAATCTTGGAGAGGACAACACCAAATGGAAGCAAATAGCCAAAAATAGATGGTTCAAGGAAGGGGACAAAAACACTAAGTTCTTTCCTGAATGTGCAAGCCAGAGAAGGAAAGTCAATACTATTCATAGAATTATTGATGGTGATGGTAATGTGGCAACATCTCCTAAGGAAATCAATGATTAATTTTAAAGTATTTTTCAACATCTTTTCACATCATCTTGACTAGTAGCAATTTAAGAGTGCTTGGTTACTATGGAATCTAGAGTGACAGCAGATATGAACAATGAACTTATCAAAACTTTCACTGTTTAGTAGGTGGAGGAAGTTATTTTCTAGATGAATGCTCTTAGCTCCCCTGGGCTAGATGGTTTCCCAATAGCATTTTACCAACCTAGCAGGCGCACAGTTGGTAAAGAGGTTTGTGAGGCAGTTTTGTTTGTGCTTAACTCAGATGGCCTTATGAATGAAATTAATGAGACTCATATTGCTCTTATTCCTAAGGTAAAATCTCCTACCATAGTATCTGAGTTTAGATCTATATCTTTGTAATATTATTTACAAAATCATTTCCAAGATACTAGCTAATAGACTGAAGAAAATCTTATTTGTATTATCTCCCCTACTCAATTAGCTTTTGTTCATGGAAAATTAATTTTGAAAAATATTATAGCTACTTTTGAAGCTATGCACACAATGAACTGCAGGATGATAGGCAAATATGGGTTTATGGCCTTGAAACTTGATATGAGCAAGGGATATGACTAGATAAAGTGGAAATTCCTCAAAGCAATGATGAGAAAGTTGGGATTTGAGCAAAGATGGAATAAATTAGTAATGAAATGCACTGAATCTGCTTCTTATGCAATCCTAATTAATGGAGTCCCCCAATGTTCCTTTAGGCCTACTAGGGAAATTAGGCAAGGTGACCCATTGTCAGCTTACCTATTCACAATATGTGCAGAAGCAGTGAGTTCCCTACTTAGGAATGCAAAACAAGAGGGGCATATAACTGGTGTTCCTATTGCAAGAGGCAAGATTCATATTAACCATCTCTTTTTTGTAGATGATAGCTTATTATTTTACAAAACCAACTCTCTTGAATGGAGCAGGATAATTAGTATTTTGAATGTTTATGAAAGGCTTCTGGTCAGAGGTTGAATATGGAGAAGACACCAATCCAATTCTGTAAGAACACTGCTAGAGAGACACAAGACATAATTTTGAGTATAGTTGGAATAAGAGCCACAATGACTTATGAAAAATACCTTGGATTGCTAGCATTGGCAGGCAGGTCTTGAGCAACCACAAAGTGAAGATCCTCTCTCAAGTTGGAAAAGAAATTCTTCTCAAGGTAGTAGTGCAAGCCCTTCCTACTTACAACATGAGAGTTTTCTAGCTCCCAAGTAGTCTTCTCAGGAATATCAATAGAGTTATGCATAATTATTGATTAGGACAACAAGAAAATGAAAGGAAAACACACTGGGTTACCTGGAGCACAATGGGAAAAGCCAAATCAACAACGGGAATGGGATTTAGAGAATTGGAGATTTTTAACCTAGCAATGCTAGCAAAGCAAGAGTAGAGAATAGTCCATTACTCTCATTCTTTACCTTCACAAGTTTTAAAGGCAAAGTACTTTAAGGAGAAGTCTTTCTTTCAAGCAAGATTGGCAGCAAACCTTCATTTATTTGGAGAAGTATACTTGTTGCAAGACCATTACTTGAGGCAAGTACAATGTAGAGAACATGCATACTCATAATGATGTGGAAATATGAAAATATGAGTGGGTTCCTAAGCCAACATCAAGCCAACATTGTTCAAAATTCATAGTGCTATTAAGACTATCAATGGTAATGCCAAAGTTTAAGAACCTATTGATCTTGAAACTAGGAAATGGAGAACTAATCTACTTGAAGACATTTTTTTTAGCTTGAGGACGTTGACTTGATAGCAAATATCCCTATTAGTCCTGGTAATAGCTTAGATAAATTAATCTGGAAAGGGTCATCTAATGGCCAATTCACAGTAAAGAATGCTTATCATTTGCAAAAGGAGTTACAAATGCAATCCAAGGGACATGCATCATGTAGTAGCAATCACCAGCATATTGGCCAGTGATATGGAATTTGAAAATTCCCCCAGCAGGAAAAGTTTTTTTGTGGAGAGCTTGTCTTAAAGCTCTCCCTACTAATCTAAATCTATTTAAGAAGAAAGTGGTGGAGAGTCCCAAGTGTCTAATCTTTGTAGAGGAGGAAGAGTTTTTGGCATATGCACTATGAGGCTGTATTGCAACAAATGACATATGGGGACAAAGCTCCAAGAAAATCCAAAAGAGTTATTTTGGCTATAGATTTTTTTTTTTAGAAATCTTAGAAGCTATATCTAGGGGTGAGCATTGACTTAGTCGAAGTTAGGTTATTCTAAATCCAACTTCAACTCTGAATTTGTCGGAGTTCAAATCCGAGCTCCAACTCGGAGCCGAAGCAGAGTCCGATTTGGGCTTTTATTTTTGAGCTTTTTTAGCTTCATATTTAGTCCTTTTAAAAAAAAAAATTGTGGCCTTTCAGATTTCAATTTTTCCAAAAAATTTAAAACTAAAACTAAATCATTTACTTCTAATTTACTTCTATACTAATATCTAACTTATTTTTATACTAGACTTATACTATAGTATCTAATCGCATGTTATTATACTATAGTATTACATATTATTTTTAACGTCTAATTACATGTTATTATACTTTAGTAAATTAGTATATATATTATTAATTTATTATACTAGACTTATTTAAATACTAGTGTCTAATTTATTTATATACTTGATTATGCTTGGTAGTAATACTATGATGTTTACATATACTAAACTATCATTAGTGTATTTATATCATAGTATAAATATATTATTTTATAATAATTAGCTCATACTAGTATATTATTAAATTTAATTAAAAGAAAAATTAAAATAAAATCTGACTCTAACTCTATTTTGTCAGAGTCAAAGCAGAGCCGAAGCAGAGCCAAATTTGGAGTAGAATGTTTGTTCGGCCCTAGCTATGTCTACAGCATTTGAGAAGGAATGAAGGAAGTAGCTTTAGTTGCAAGGAAAATCTAGCAGAGAAGGAATGGTTATATATTTCAAGCTGAATTTACTCGTCCTAACAAAGTAGTGCAGTTATCAAAAGACACTTTGCAAGAATTGAAATAATTGCATGTCCAGCATGTAACAGACCAGACTTATCAAGCAATATGGTACAGAGATGGAAACCTCCTTCATAGAATGTCTCTTCAAATTAAACTAGGATGCTATTGTTGATAGGACACAATGCATGATTGGCATAGGTATAATAGCTCAAGATAGGGAAGGAAGGGTAATAGTTACAATGAGGATGAACAAAACTATGTTTCCAAACCCTTTTTTAGCAGAAACTTTTAGGACACTTCACGCAATGTTTGGACTCGAGTTGGGGTTGAGGAATATTATTCTAGAGAGTGATTGTCTACAAGTTGTCAATGTTAATACTAAAGTAAAGGAGTCTTGGACTAGTGCTGGTATTTTTGTGAAGGAAATCAAGGAGAAGCTTAGGAGTTTCACCAAGTGGCCTGTGCACCAAGTTAGAAGAGAGATTAATGTTGTTGCCCAAGTTTTGGCAAAGATGCCTTGCTCATTTATGATATTATTGTTTATAAGCAGGACTACGCTTCATGTATTATTTCCTAAATTTAAATGGAATTGATCAATAAAACAACATTCCTTAAAAAAAAAAAAGAATCTAACTCATAAGGGGAGAGTTAATTTGGCCCGCAAATAAGAAAATTGGACAGTATGTTGTTGAGAAAAAGACTTCAATCAAGATGATCTAGTGTAAGGCAATTCCTTTACACCCTTCAATATTGGAGAGTTGACACATTAGCTTTCGATTGAAGGGTACAATAAACTCACCCATACTAAATTAAAAACTTGAAGTTAAAAATAAATAAAACTTTAATAAAGCTTTCACTTGCTGTTTGGAGAGAGAAGTTTTTGTGAAAGGCTTTTTTTTTGGGTAAAAGTTGATTGGATAAAATGATAAATCTTGTTTGTGCATGTTCATGATCAAGTGCATGATGCCAGTAGGTAGGTCTACTTATTGCTCTTTTTGATGCGGCTTCTTTATCAAAGATAGAATAAAAATCTTCAAATTTGAATGCAGTTAACAGAAAGTTACTATGTAAAGAATTCTACAGTGGTCCTGCTCTATATTTAAGCTACACACAAAGATTTTCAGGCGGGTCTCTCTCTTGTAGATTGTTTGTCCCTTACTAAGAGGGAAAGAGAGGATGTTGTTAACAACATCCTCTAAGGCAAAAGATGTGCAATAGAATCACTTTTTCTTGTTAGTTTTGATTGTAGCTAATAAGGTTATTAATAAGGAAGCTTTCAAGAGTATGATTTCTAAGGTTTGGAGGTGTGAGAGTTGGATTCAATTATCAGATGTTGGCCTCAATAAGTTCTTAGTTGAGTTTAACAAAGAAAAGGACGTGTTTGAGGGTGATCAATGGTGGACCATGGTCTTCTGACCGATGGCTTCTATGTCTTTAGTCTTTTGATGATTCTATGCCAATCACTAAGGTGTTTTCGATAGGGAGGAGTTCTGGATCCAAGCTTATGGATTACCCTTTGGATGCATGACTCGAAAGCTTGGTTTCTAGATTGGTAGTAATGTGGGAAGGGTGGTCAAAGTCCATACTGATGAGAGAGGCATTGGCTGGGGGAAATACTTGAGAATAAGAGTTGAGGTTGACATAACTATGTCTCTCCTCAGAGGTTTGTTCTTGACTATAGTTCTTGTGTGCATTTTAAGTATGAAAGGCTACCTTCCTTTTGTTTTAAATGTGGTGTCATTAAACATCTTTAGAACTCATGTCCTTTGGCCTCGAATGAGGGTGGTCAGCAACAATATGGGGTATAGCTGAGAGCACCTGCAGTGAGAGAGATTGACTTTCAGTATAAAAAAATATGGAGATGGGGATTATCAGTTTGCTAAACCTAAACCTCAACAATGGAGGGAAGGAGGGGGATGAAGATAAAAGAGGAAACCTTGAAAATCAAGAATGGAGTCAGGCTAAGGATACTGACATAGAAAAGACAACTATCATGGATTAGAGGCAGGAATTTAGAGAGGTGACAGAGTCAAAGATTAAGCCCAAATTGGAAAGTGTGGAAAAGGTACTAAAAGTTGGTAAAGTACTTTCCATTCCTGAAGAGAATCCGTGTGATATGCTAGGAGTGGTGAAAAATGGTCATTCAAAGGAAGATGCCCCTGCTATTCAGAAAGTACATGCCCAAAGCTCTAATCTCAAGTTCGTAAAAGAATATGCAAATTCAAATTACCTCTTGGCTCTAGCCCATTCTCTAGACCAGTTCCTAACTAACCAAGTTATTGCTTTAGAACAGGCCAAAACAAGGGCTAGTTGGAAAAGAATGGCTAGGGTCAAAAGCTTTAACACTTTCACTATGGCCAAGAGGGGTAATGCAGGCTTGTCAACCAGAAACAAAAGAGCTGCAAGTTGTTTAATAATTAGTTGTGACTAGCACTTGGCTAAAAAGGTAAAACAGGAGGGTAGTGAAAATATGGGCTCAAGCATTGCAGATAAAGTGGTGGCTATGGAACAGTTACACCAAACCTGAATTGCCTTAGCTGGAACTGTTGGGGGTTTGAGAACCCCAAGGTAGTTCAAGAATTGCATCAAATGGTGCCAAAAAAAAAAAAACAAAAAGCTCCCATCCTTTGTTTTCTTGATGGAAACAAAGTATAAAAGAAACAAAATTGAAGCTGCTAAACACAAACTAAAGTTTGAATACAGTTTTGTAATTGATTGTAAAGGCCTTAGTGGGGCCTTCCTATGCAAGGATGAAATTGAGGCAGTGGTCACCTCCTATAACTTAAAACCACATTTCTTTATTGGTCAAGGGGTTCAAGCAGGGGTTGGAATGGCAATCCTGTTATAGCCAAGAGGAAGGATAGTTGGCAATTACTCAAAGCAATCAAATTAGTACCTGCTTTGGGATGGATATGTGTAGGGGACTTTAATGAGATACACTTAGTTTTGGAAAGAAATGGGGTGGAGCCCTGAGACCCCATAGTCAAAATGAGGCCTTTAATGCTGTTGTTGAAAAATGTGGACTAACTAATGTGGGATTTATTGGTAATAAATAAACTTGATCAAGTGGCAGGTATGGAGGGGCCTTCACTAAAGAGAGACATGACATAGCCTTCTGCAATGATTTATAGGCTGAGTCCTTCCCTAACTCGTGTATGCTGACCCTTCTTGAGTTAAGATCACTGTCCATTATTTGTCTCATTGGATATCAAGGACTCTTACAAGTATAGGAAGCTTAAACCTTTCAGATTCAAAGCAAGTTGGACCTTAAGAGATGAGTGCTATAAGCAGATAGAGGAAGCCTCAAATTAGCATAGAATGACTGACAACAAACTGAGCTATATGATTGAGGGACTCATTAAATGCAAACATTAGCTATTGTAGTGGAGCAAGGTGTTCTCTGGTACTTCCAAACAGGTATTGAATACTCAGTTATCTCAATTACATGAACTACAAAAAAGCAACAAAGGTCACCTTAATGAATCTATTAAGCAAGTACAAAATTCAGTGAATAGTTTGTTAGAAGAAGATAACCTTAGATGGAAGCAAAGAGAAAAACAAAGGTGGTTAAATGAGGGTGATAAAAACACAAAGTTTTTTCACCAGTGTGCTTCCCAAAGAAGAATGACCAATTGCATTAAAAGGCTGGTGGATGAAAATGGTCTGGATGTGCTTTCTCCAAAGGGCATCAATGATCAATTCCAAGTGTATTTCAAAGACCTATTTACCTCTTTAAAACCTGGAAACATTGTTGAATGTTTAGATTCAATGGCCTCCTGTGTCACAACACATAATGATATGTTGTCAAAACCATTCATTAAACAAGAGGTAGAAGATGCTCTCTTTCAAATGAATGGCCTTAGTTCCGTAGGTCTAAATGGATTCCCTGCTGCCTTTTATAAAAAACACAGGTCTACTATTGGTACATAGGTCAATGATGCGGTTTTATTTGCTTTGAACTAGAAAGGTAGCCTTGCATCCATCAACAACACCTTTATAACTTTAGTTCCTAAGAAAAAGGATCCTACTAAAGTTATTGATTTTAGACCAGTCTCCCTTTGTAATGTGTTGTACAAGCTTGTTTCTAAAGTAGTGGCTAACAGGTTAAAGAAAACTCTTCCACAACTTATTTCTTGTACCCAATCTGCTTTTGTTCCAAATAGACTCATCACTGATAATGTCATAGTGGCATTCGAGGCTTTGCATACTATGTCTTGTAAAATGACAGGCAAGGAGGGCTATATGGCATTAAAGCTTGATAAGAGCAAGGTCTATGATAGGACTGAGTGGAGCTTTCTCAAAACAATGCTATACAAGATGGGTTTCTGCAACCACTGGGTTGAGTTGGCAATGAAGTGCATTGAGTTAGTTTCTTACTCAATCTTGGTGAATGGTTCCCCTTAAGAAGTTTTCCATCCATCTAGGGTATAAGACAAGGCGATCCCCTCTCACCTTATCTTTTCATCTTGTGTATTGAAGCTTTAAGCAATTTGGTTAGTAAGGCTGAGGAAAAGAATCTGATCCATGGTGTCCTAGTTGTTAAAGGACAGCCGAGAATCTCTTACCTCTTATTTTGCGGATGATAGTCTTCTTTTAATAAGGCTAATGCTAAAGAGTAGTGTAGGTTGTTTGACTTGTTGAGAATGTATGAAATAGCTTCTGGCTAAAGACTGAATCTTGAGAAAGTCTCCATTATTTTTAGCAAGAATACAACTAAGGTAACTTAGAAATACATCATTTCCATTGCTGGGATGAGGACTACTATGTTCTATGAGAAATACCTAGGGTTACCTTCTGTTGTTGGAAGGGATCGATACAAGTCCTTTAAAAGAATTCTGGACAACACCAGGATAAGAATCAGCAACCATAAAGTGAAGATGTTATATTAAGCAGGGAAGGAAGTTTTCATCAAAGCTATACTTCAAGCCTTATCTACTTACACCATGAGTGTTTTTAAATTTCCAACCTCTATTTTCAAAGAAATCAACAGTCTTATCCAAAAGTTTTGGTGGGGGCAACAAGATAAGATATACTGGGTCTCTTTGAAATGGATGGGGAGGTTAAAACCTGAAGGGGGTATGGGGTTCAGAGATCTTGAGCTCTTCAACATAGCAATGCTTTCAAAGTAATGCTGGAGGCTGATCCAGCAACCTGAGTCCCTTGTAGCATTGGTGTTGAAAGTAAAGTATTTTAAAAGCTCAACCTTTCAGTAGACAAAAATAGGATCTAAACCCTCCTTTATATGGAGAAGTTTCCTTGCAGCTAGGCATCTTGTGGAGAGAGGTGCTTATTCTAGAATAGGCAATGGGAGGGACACTCACATTTGGAAGGATAAATGGCTTACTTATCCATCTCCTAGCTAGGTTCTCAACAATGTCAAAGTATTGGACCATAATGCTAGAGTTACAGAACTGTTAGATCCTTTCTCCAAGAAGTGGAACTCTACCCTAGTGCAGTAGGTTTTTGAGCCAAGAGAAGCTGAAATTGTCTTGAAGCCCTATTAGCTCTCTTAACAGTAGGGACATAATTATTTGGCAGGGTTCCAAAGATGGGAGCTTCTCAATTAGAAGTGCATATCACATGGCAATGTCAAGGACTTTGACTAAAAAGGGTCAAGCCTCGAGCAGTGGTTCATTTAGAGCTGTCTATGAACATATATGGAAACTCAAAGTGCAACCTGGAGATAAGGTGTTTCTATGGATAGCTTGTCTCAAAGCCCTTCCTACCCAAGCTAACTTGTTCAAAAAAAAAAAAAAAAAAAAAAGTATTAGAGCATTCACTCTATCCAATCTACTTCAAGGAAGCAAAAAGTGTTATTCATGCTATATGGAACTGTGAGTCTACAAGGGATGTGTGGAACCAGTGTTCTAAATGCCTACATAAGTGCTCTACCACCTATCTCTCTATGCTGCACTTATTTGACGCCTTAAATAAGTCTATGGACAGCCAGCTTCTGTAAGAATTTGTTGTTGTAGACAGAAAAATATGGTGGAGAAGAAATAGGTTTAACTTTAAGGAAGAATTTACACATCCTAATGAGCTGATTAAAAAGGCTAGAGGTTTACTCAACATGCTAACTGAGGAGGATGATCACAGAGTAGTTAAAGCTAACAAGATTTGCACTTTAGTAGAAGTATGGTAGGCCCCCTCCTTCCTTCGAACTGGGTTAAGATATACTAGGATGGTGTTGTTGACAAGGTGCAGGGCCTAGTTGGAGTTGGAGTGATAATGAGGGATAATGCAGGCCAGGTCTTAGCCACTATGAGGCTTAGGAAACTTTTGCTCCTTGATCATTTTCTTGCTGAAGCTCTCGATGCACTACAAGCAATTCAACTTGGATTCGATTTAGGACTATCACAAGTCATTCTTGAGAGGGACACTCTACAAGTTATAACTGCTCTCAAAAGTGATAAGGAAGGCTGGAATTGTGCTAGTATGTTTGTTGATGAAGCTAAACAGATGATTAAACATTTTGCTAAGTGGAATGTTTCTCATTAAGGAGAAATAGTAACTCAATGGCTCACTTATTAGCAAAGATGCTCTCTCAATTTCTAATTTCATTGTAATAGTGGAGGACATTCCCTCATATATCTCATCGCTAATTTAATGAAATGGTTTTGAGTTTTCCTTTAACAAAAAAGCTACACATATAAAGTTACTATGTGAAGCCATTGCAAATAAACTGGCTTCACATGGCAAGAATGTCTTGCGTCCATATTTATAAGGGGATGCTTAAAAATGAGAAGAGACGAGAAATCTATGAATAGTAATGAAATGATTTGTAAATAATTGTGAAATTGTTTGAGTTATGATATTTTATGAGATTTTGGGAAAGGAGAAAAAAATTGAATAAAAATATTATAAAGTTAAAATATTATTATAATATAAATTTTTAATATAATTTTTGTTTTGTGATTTAAAAAAGTTGAATTATTTTGTGTGTTATATTTGGAAGTTTGAAAAAATTGTAATAATTAAGTAATTATTAGATGAAAAAGTTGAAAATTTAAAATTGAAAAGTATATATTTGAGTGATATTTAGATGTTGAGATGTGATGAAATGAGATGAAACCATCTCGACATCCAAACAACCTCTTACGCTACACATATAGGTTGTCTGATACATCCAATAATCCACTGGAAGTTATGAATGCTAGAAAGAACTACCCTTAATAGTTAATACTGTTTTTTTTTTTGAAATGAAACATCATACTTTCATATAATTCAAGGGAATGGTGGAACACGATTACAAAGTGGTTGATAGACCAATTCAACCGAATTCTCAGCTAGTTCTAAGGATTCCTTAGCTAGACCGTGAGCAACATGATTGCCACTTCTCCTAACAAAAACTACTTTCCATTGATTCAAACTAGAGAGCAACACCTTAGTGTCTAACAAAATCATAGCCACTCTATCCCATCTTTCAGTATGGAGGTTGATTCCATTCACAATCTGGAGTACATCACCTTCTAAGATAATAGAATTGAACTCCAATTCCTTTGCCAAGGTAGCCGCATGAAAAGCTCCTAAGGCTTCAGCCAAAATAGGTTTAGTAATGCTTGATATAGAGAGCTTCTGAGTGACCAAACATTACCTTCATGGTCTTGGTCCACTTGACCAATGCCAATTCTAGTTTGAGGCACATCCACAGTAGCATCCCAGTTGATTTTAATAAAATCTGTTGGAGGAGGAACCCACACTGAAGGATGAATAGAGGCCACCTGAGTTGTAACCACTTTTTTAACTTGAGTAGCCTTGTAATCTTCTAAGGATTGAGATGCCTATTTCAAAACCAGATTTGGATGCAAAAAGGACCCCTCAAAGAGTAGCTTGTTTCTTGTTAACCATATGCTCCTAGCAATAACTGAAAACAGGTCCAATAATTTCTGATCACACTGTATAATGAGGTCTCATATAGCTCTTTAAAACTGACTTCCCTCGGAGAGCTTTTTTGGAAAACTATATGACCCTGACTCCAAGCATCCAAAGTAGAACTGCAACTCCATAGAGCATGAGTGGTAGATTCCTCTTCCTTGCAGCAAATAGGACAGATAAGAGAATCCACTATCTTTTTCTTGAATAAGTTGAGCTTGGTGGGAATGATTCAAGACATGCTCGCCAGAGGAAGGTCTTAGTGGCATTAGGAACCTACAGCTTCCAACATTCAGTCCAATTTCTCTGGCTTTGTATCCCTCTGGATGATTGTCCCCTGAACAGTTCAAGAGACTCTTTCTACATATGATAGTCACTCTTAACAGGGAATGAACCATCTTTGGTGCCTAGCCATATTCGTCTATCTTCAGCACCTGAAGAGCTGATGGGGATTCTCAGAATCACTGCAGCTGTATCAGAGCCAAGAGCATCTGTAATCAAGCCTCTATCCCATTGCTTAGTCTCATTGTTTATTAGTTTTGCAACTTTATCATCTTCCTGTAGAAAGTGTACTGGAGATTGAACCTTGTAACTAGTAGGTTGGGGCAGCCACATGTCCTTCCACATTTTGGTTTTGTGACAATTTCCAATACGCCATAATGATCCTTTGTCAAGTATTCCTTTTGCAGCACAAAAACTCCTCCAGTTGAAAGATGGTCTAGTTCCCACCTTGGCTTGGAAGAAATCAAGTCCTGGATAATATTTCATTTTAAGGACTTGAGCAGCTAGAGAGTTAGGATATTGAATAAGTCTCCACCCTTGCTTTGCCAACAATGCCAAATTAAAACTCTCAAGGTCTCTAAAACCCAGCCCTTCTGCAGCTTTCGATCTCCCCATCTATCCCCAAGACACTAAGTGCACCTTCTTTTCATTATGTAGCTAGCCCCACAAAAAGTGATGCATAACTCTATTAATATCACTCAATAAGGACTTAGGTATTTTAAAAACCCCCATGCAATAAGTTGGTAGGGCCTGTATCACAGCCTTAAGGAGAATTTCCTTACCTGCATGAGAAAGGAACTTATTCTTCCAATTGCCTACTTTTGCTCTAATTCTATTGATGATACCCTTGAAGGCATCATTTTTGGATCTACCTATAAGTGCTGGTAATCCAAGGTACTTGTCATAACAAGATGAGGATCTAGTACATGCAAGACTCAAGATGTATTCTTTAGTTGCTGCTCTTGTATTTGGACTGAAGAAAATAGAAGTTTTTGTCCTATTAAGCTTATGGCCAGGGGCTTCTTCATAGAGGTTTAACAAAACATGGATAAAGGACCACTCCCTTGCATTTGCTTGACAGAAGAGCAAACTGTCATCTGCAAAAAATAAATGGTTGATGTTAAGCTTCCCTCTGCAAATTGGAAACTCATGAATCAGTTTGGCAACTTCAGCATGGTTCAATAAGCTGCTTAACACCTCAGCTACCAATATGAATAAGTAGGGAGAAAGGGGATCCCCCTGTCTAATCCCTCTTGATGGACTAAAGCTGCCTCGAGTATTTCCATTAACAAGAATAGAGCAGGAGACAGTAGAGACATATTGCATAACCAGATTTATCCACCTGTTATTGAACCCCATTTTTGTCATGACCTTCCTAAAAAACTCCCATTCCACCCTATCATAGGCCTTGCTCATGTCCAGCTTGATAGCCATGTAGCCTTGCTGCCCTTTGTCTTTAGTAGACATAGAGTGCAGTATTTCAAAGACTACAATGACATTATCAAGGATCATCCTCCCGGAAATAAAATCACTTTGTGTATGGGCAATAATAAGAGGAAGGATCTCCTTTAGTCTATTAGAAAGAACTTTTGAAATCACTTTATAAATGACATTGTAGAGAGAAATAGACCTAAAGTCCATAACTGTTTGAGGATTTTTGACTTTTGGTATTAGGAAAATGATGGTATTATTAATAGGAGCAATCTCACCACCTCCATTTAAGACTTCCATAATTGCTTTAGTGACATCATCTCCTACAACTTCCCAAATGAGATTGGTAAAATAAAGCAGGGAAACCATCTGGACCAGGAGTACCCATAGGGTTCATTTGAAATAGTGCAACCTTTACCCCTTCAGTTGTCAATTGTTTGGAAAGATTGGAGTCATCTCTCTATCCACTCTATGATGGACATGGCCCAAACAAGCATCCATACCACTTGGGTTTGAGCAGGTAAAGAGCTCTTGGAAATACTGAGAAAATAAGGTAGAAATTTCTCCCAGGTCAGTAGTTGCATTACCATTAGCCTTTACAAGCTTTTGAATTCCATTGTTTTTTCTCCTTTGATTAGCACACCTGTGAAAGTACTTAGAATTTTTGTCACCATCTTTAAGCCATTCCTGTTTTGCCCTCTGCTGCCATTTCAAATTCTCTTCCTCAAGAGCTTTGTCAATATCCTTCTTTAGGGCCTTGATAGCTACTGAATTTGAACCAGTGTTTGAGTCTTGCATCTTAGAAAGTTGGTTCAATTTAGTTTGAATGTCTCTATGTTTTTTCCAAAGAGTTGAGCTCCAATATTTTAAAGAATCCTTGCATCTATTAAGCTTCCTCATGACTGAAGTAACCTTAAAGCCCTGTTGAGTATCTTAACAAGACCAACTAGAGCTAATGATGCTGTTGTAGGCTTTATTTATGAAGGTTCCAGTTTGCCTCAAATCTGAAAATCTTCTCACTTTTAGTCTCTATGAATGGCCCCCTCCTACCTTTTCTTCTTGTATTGATCAATAAGGGGTAGTGATTGGAAGTTTGAGCTGCTAGAGCAGTAATGCTGCATTCACAAAACAGGCTAGTCCACAACAAGTTTCCAAGGACTCGATCCAATCTTTCTTTGGTGAATTGGACTCCCTCTCTATTATTGCACCAGGTAAATTTTGAGCCTTCATAACCTAGGTCACTCAGGCCACACTAGTCCACAGCAGTTCTGAAGGCTTCCATTTGAAGATATGGTCTACTGGCTGCTCCTACTTTTTCATGGTGATGCATGATTTCATTGAAGTCTCCAAAGCGTAGCCACGGTTTGTTCTCCTTAGGTCTGATCATCTTCATCAAATTCCAACTATCCCCTCGTTTTGCTGTTTTAGGACATCCATAGAAGCTAGTGAGCAATATATGCTGCATATTCTCCTGTTGAGTGAAAATCATTGAAATGTGGTTTTGATAATAATTCTCTAATCTAAAATCCATATTGCCCTTCCATATAAAAGCTAATCCTTCACTAAGACCTCTGCTATTCATCACAAACCTGCAATCAAACCCCAGTTTGTTTCTCACCTCTTTCACCCTTTTTCTTCCACACTTTGTTTCCATTAAGAATATAAATTCGGGCCACTTTTTCCTCACTAAGAGATTTAATTCTCGAACTGTACGAAGGTTTCCAAGCCCCCTACGTTCCAACTAAGCCCTATCATTGTTGTTGGTGGGGCTGCTGTACCAATTCAGTTTTGTAATTGTTTACATTTAAGTCTTGATTACCTTTAGATTTCTTAATTTTTAAAGGCAATTCCAGCTGATAATTCAAACCTTTTTTCTTACTCCCCCTGCTTTTTGAGGTCGTGTCCATAGGGATAGATTGAAATACCTCTCTAGCCTTCCTTTTCCAGGTGGCCCTCTGCCTGGTCACAACACCAGTATTGCTAGGCACAACCATATTTGTATTAAACATATCTTGTTGCAGCTCTCTTTCCATAAATGGTGGTGATTCAACATCAAAAGCAGGCAACATTTCATTTGCAGTATATTCTTTATTATCATTGGAATTTAATGGATTCAAGGGTTGACAGTTTACAGTAAATACCTCATCATAGGTGCAATCGGGGACTTTGTCTTTAATGAGTTTCCAAAATTAGAATGGTCAAACCCCTCCTTAGTTTGGTTCCCATTTTTAGTGCTATTTTCCTTCTAAAAAAGGTTTGAGTTAGGAAAGTCCTCAAGAGTTGCTGTGGCTTCTTCCTCACCCGCTTCCTTATCATAAGTGGTCTCCTTATCATTACCCCTCGAAGATTTAGTTTGATGTCTCTGCTGTTGGTTCAGTCCATGAGATGTACCACCGTATTATTGAGCATCGAAAATCTTAGAGTTCATTGGTTGCGCCCGGAGCCATGGACCAAATTGCAATGGCTTGGGATCCTTAGTATGTGTAGGACCCCGCTATTGGATGCAGTTTTTACCTTTATGAGCAATAATACCACATTAAAAGCAGAAAGCCTATAACCTTTCATACTTTATAGAGATCCAGTGTTTATGGTTATTCAGTTCCACCCATTTTCCACGTAAAAGTAGTTTATGTAAATCCATTGTAACTCTTATCCGCATACATTTCCCCCATGCAACTCCATTAGAGTCATCATCCACTCTAATGACATGGCCAACTGAGGAACCCAAGTGCCTACCCACTTCGTCTGTCATTTGCAGTTGGACCCAAAAAGGTTCAAATTGAAAACTAATGGTGTTTAAAGAATCATCCTCATCAATTTCTAAAAAGGACACAAGATTTCTATCAAAGAACCAAGGGCATCCCCCTAAAACTTTTTCTTTATCATCAAGAAACAGAAATTCGATTAAGAATTTGCGTTCCTCTAATTCTTTGAACTTTACCCATCCCTCCATTCTCCATACCTGCGACATTGTTGTTCTGAATGTTTCGCTATTTATACCTTTCTTGGTCAGGACTCTGCCAACAATGCAATGTTTTCTACATAAGACCTCCTTCTTAGACCTAGCAGAAGGGACATTTAGTACTTCACTTTCTGTCGTAGACAAGTTCAGTCTTTCCCATCTCTTCGCAATGTCTTCTTCCTCCATCATGGATTGGAAACAATGAGGGCTAGAAACTAGGAAAAGGCCAGGCTCTCGATAAAGAGACAAAACCACGTTGCACCAGCAAGCGGACTAAAACCTTACTCTGCCTCAAACTCTAGAGAGAGAGAGAGAGAGAGAGAGAGAGAGAGAGAGAGAGAGAGAGAGAGAGAGAAGGACCCGCTCGTACATTTTATTAATTCTTGATATAGTTAATATTGGTTTTGTGAACTTTAATGTTGCCACATTTCTTATTTTAAATATTTCATGTTTAGCTTCTTGAATTAGCTAAAAGGAAAAAGGGACTTACAACTTGTAAGTGCACTTTGTGACGAGGAAAAGCTGGGCAATTGACGCCGGACAGAATAGCGATTATCCTGCAGGCTAGTTCCAACAGATGATTCACAGGAGAAAAAATCGCCCAAAACTAGAGAGAAAAGTCTCTAGGGTTTAACGAAATATTATAAAATCCAGCAATCATCAAAATCAATCCACAAGCTGGACTGTTATAGCCAAAAATTGTGTTTATCCGAATTTTGCCAAAAATAGCAAAATCTCGAAAATTACTCTAAATTGAAATTCGAAATAAAATAAGCAATCTGCAAAAAATCCAGCCCAAATCGGATTTAAAATGACTTCCTAACTGACAAGCGAAATATTACCATAAATAGTAAAAAATAATAAAACTTGTGATTCGGAGGAGAAAACAGGAGAATTTGAGGTCAAAAAAAGGCACATGGAGCCATGCTCAATGTGGACAGGGTGCCGCCGAAAAGAGCTTTCCGAATTGGGGTCTTATGTGCGATTCCGACACCCGTAGCTAAAGTTATGGCCAAAAGACTGAAACACACTCAAAACGGCCCCAATGAGGAATATATCACAATCAATTCCCGCCTTTGCGCCGATCTGCCAACTCATGGTATCTCAGTGCCATCAAGGTGCAATCTGACAGCTCAACATCATCTATCTCGGATCCCCCTGCATCAGTCGCCCTGGGTTGGAAAGAACTCATCCTCGAGTCCAGAGTAGTGTCATTAGAATCCACAAAACAAGGACTTAGGTGCTTCACATTAAAGACATCAGAAGTCTTCAAGTGACTGGGAAGGTGCAACCTGTAAGCATTATCATTGATCTTCTGCACGACCTCACAAGGTCCAATCTTCCGATCCTTAAGCTTATTATACTCGCCAACAGGAAAATGATCACGAGTTAATATAGCCCAAACAAAATCACCAACATCAAAAAGTACCTGACGACGATGACTGTCAACCCGAGTCTTGTACTTGGTATTGCTCTCATGAATGGTCTGTTTCACCTGCTCATGGATACCCCGAAGATACTCTGCCATCTCATCTGCTTTAGGACTGAAACGTCCTATATGTGGAATAGGGGCTAAGTCCAGCACCCCGGATGGGTTCTGACCATAGACAATCTCAAATGGGCTTAAGCCTGTGGTTCTGTTTTTCGATCTGTTGTAGGCAAATTCTGCTTGAGGCAATGCCAAATCCCACTGCTTCGGCTTAGTTCCTGCCAAACATCTCAAAAGGTTGCCCAAACTCCGGTTCACCACCTCAGTCTGGCCATCTGTCTAGGGGTGGTAGGCGCTACTAAAATTCAACTGTGTTCCCAGTTTCCCCCACAGGCTCTTCCAGAAATGACTGATGAATTTGGTATCACAATCTGAAGTGATGGATCGAGGAACACCATGTAAACGCACAATCTCCCTGAAATAAAGATGGGCAATCCGGACAGCATCCATAGTCTTCCTGCAAGCTACAAAATGGGCCATCTTGAAAAACCTGTCAACCACAACAAAGATAGAATCCGAGGCCCTTTGGGTGCGGGGTAAGCCCAATACAAAATCCATGCTGACATCGAACCAAGGAGCTTCAGGAACAGGTAAGGGAGTGTACAAGCCCGCATTGGTGAGAACTCCCTTAGACCGTGGCACACATAACAACGGTCCACATAATGGGCCACATCACTAGTCAACTTGGGCCAATAAAAGTCAGAAGAGATGAGGGCCAAGGTCTTATCTCGGCCAAAGTGTCCCTCATTATGAAACTCACTTATGATTTGCTGCCTCAATGAACAATCTGGAATGCACAACTGTAATCCACGAAACATATACCCATTATGCAAAACAAAATCATGACAGTGACCATCAGTTACCTCCTTAAATATCCTTCCAAAGGAAGGATTAGCTGCATACATATCTGTGAACGTCTCAAAGCCTGCAACTTTAGTACTTATGGTGGTGAGGAGTAAGGTACGACGGCTCAGGGCATCTGCGACTCGGTTCAGACTCCCTGCTTGGTGCCTTAGCGTAAATGTGAATTCTTGTAAGTATGCCACCCACTTGGCATGACGTCTACTCAGCTTGTGTTGGCTATTGATGTACTTCAGGGCCTCATGATCGGTAAACAGAATAAACTCCTTCTTTACTAGGTAGTGACGCCAATGCTTCAGGGACTGAACTATGGCATAGAACTCCAGATCATAAGTGGAATAATTTTTCTTTGATCCCGATAGCTTCTCACTGAAGAAAGCAACCGGACGACTTGCCTGACTCAGAACACCACCAATGCCAACGCCAGATGCATCACAATTTACCTTGAACACTTTGTCAAAATCAGGGAGTGCCAAAACTGGTGCCTCGGTCATCTTTTGCTTGACCAGTTGAAAACTGGCCTCTGCCTCCAAAGACCACTGGAAATCACGCCCCTTGAGGCACTCTGTGATAGGGGCAATCAAAGTACTGAAATTTCTAATGAACCAGCGGTAGAAAGATGCCAATCCATGGAAACTTCGGATGTCATGTAAGGTCCTTGGTCTGGGCCACTCCAAGACTGCATTTATCTTTGACTGATCTGCATGAACACCATCAGTAGACACAACGAAACCAAGAAAAGTCACAGAAGTAGTGAAGAAAGAACACTTCTTCTGATTGACAAACAGACACTCCGTTTTTAGCATCTCAAAAACAGCACGGAGGTGATCGAAGTGTGAAGCCCATGTTGAACTATAAATGAGGATATCATTGAAGTAAACTACAATGAATTTCCCCATAAAAGGCCGCAAGACCTGATGCATAAATCTCATGAACGTGCTGGGCGCATTGGATAGCCCAAAAGGCATGACCATCCACTCATACAACCCTTGTGGCGTCTTAAATGCCGTCTTCCACTCATCTCCAGGCCTTATTCTGATATGGTGGTATCCACTTTTAAGGTCAATTTTTGAGAAGACCTTAGAACTGGATAGCTGATCCAACATATCATCCAGACGGGGAATTGGAAACCGGTACTTCACTGTAATTCTGTTGATCGCTCGGCTGTCAACACACATACGCCAAGAACCATCTTTCTCTGGCACTAGCAGGGCAGGGACTGCACATGGGCTCATACTCTCTCGGATATAGTCCCTCTCCAACAACTCTACCACTTGTCGCTGCAACTCTTCAGCCTCCTTCGGATTGAGGCGATATGTTGGTCGATTTGGCAAACTTGACCCAGGAACAAGGTCAATTTGATGCTAAATATCCCTCATAGGGGGTAGCCCAGGAGGAAGATCCTCTGGCATCAAGTCAAAGAATTCTGCTAGCAGCTGCTGCACCTCTACTGGTAAATCTGTATCCACATCTACTGCACTATTCTCGCAAGGTAGTAAAGCATAGACCACGCCTCCATGCTCAACCTCATCTAAAAACCTGGACATGGAAAGCAGGTTAGTATTATTGGCTACCGGGGTAGGAGTGAGTCCTTCCCGCCGGGGCGCCAACACAATCTTTTTCCCCTTGATGTTAAGGGAATACGTATTCTTCCGGCCATCACGAATGACACTGCGATCATACTGCCAAGGTCGACCCAACAATACATGACACGCATCCATAGACACAACATCACACCAGGCATTATCGAAATATTTTCTACCAATTGAAAAAGACACGAGGCATCGCCTATCAACTGTTACCTCACTGCCTTTATTTAGTCATGACAACTTGTATGGCTTAGGATGACGGTTCGTCTTCAACTGCAATTTCTGGACAACCTCCCCGGACACTACATTCTCACAGCTGCCGTTGTCAATGATCATTTTGCAGACTTTATCTGCAACTGTGCAGGTTGTATGAAAAATATTGGTTCTCAACCAATCGTCCCCTGAATCGCCCTTGGGAGTCAGTAGACTCTTGCGAATGACCAGAGTCTCATGACCATCTCCATACAGCACATCATCAGTCTCATCATCATCATACATGAGCTCGCCAATCTCCTCAGTCTCATCTACCATGTTTTCCTCAATCAACAAATTTTTGCCCTTTTGATTAGCAGGCTTCCTGCAATCAGTCGCCCTATGCCCCTGTTCACCACAAGAAAACATCTAATAGTAGGGTTAGAATTACCCTGCGGGGGCTGCTGGACAGGACGGGAATCCTGAGGGCGAACTGGTCGACTGTTTTGATCGCTCCTAATCACTGGTCTCCTGTTTTGCTGTTTTTCAACAGCAAGTGCACGCTGGTAGGCCTCCAAAACATTCCACAGTGAATGAAGGCTGAGGACATCTTGTAAGGGCTGGCGCAAACTCCCCAAATACAGCGCCACCATCTGCTCCTCCGTCTCAGATAAATCGTTCCGGGTGACCAATTGGTAAAACTCTTCCGCGTAATCATCGACTAATCGCGTGCCCTGCCTCAACGCATGAAGTCGCTGAAACAAGGTTTGCGTGTAGCCGAAGGGAAGGAAGTGACCCTTCATCTTCTTCTTCATCTTCTCCCAATCAGTGATCTTGGCCTTGCCCTGCGTTTGTCGTGAACGTCGCAACTACTCCCATCATGCAGATGCTCTGCCCTTGAGTTTGATGGCGATTAGTTTCACTTTCACATGATCGGAGACTTCCTTATAATCAAAAATACGCTCCACTTCGTTAATCCAATCCACGAATCCCTCGGCCTGTAACGTACCAGAAAACTCGGGCAGATCGACCCGAAAACCGAGGTCTCCATGACGCTCCTCCCGACCACGGTGCTCCCGGAATAGAGCACGATTGTGATATGGGTTTTTGAAAGTGGAATTAGAATCGTGATCAGAGGCCTCACGATCCTCGAAATCCTGCGCCGCCAGGAGCTGGGTTAATTCTGCGACTTGCCTCTGCAAATCCTCAATCATCGCATCCTGAACGCTACGATCACGGTGTTGGGCTTCCTCATTCAAAACCTGCCCACGACGACCACGACCACGACCACCAGCCATTGAAACTGATGAAATTTCCCAGGAAGATGTTGAAGCTCTGATGCCAACTGACGTCGGACAGAATAGCGATTATCCTGCAGGCTAGTTCCAACAGATGATTCACAGGAGAAAAAATCGCCCAAAACTAGAGATAAAAGTCTCTAGGGTTTAACGAAATATTATAAAATCCAGCAATCATCAAAATTAGTCCATAAGCCGGATTGTTATAGCCAAAAATCGTGTTTATCCGAATTTTGCCAAAAATAGCAAAATCTCGGAAATCACTCTAAATTGAAATTCGAAATAAAATAAGCAATATGCAAAAAAATCCGGCCCAAATCGGATTTAAAATGACTTCCTAACTAACAAGCGAAATATTACCATAAATAGTAAAAAATAATAAAACTAGTGATTCGGAGGGAAAAATAACAGAATTTGAGGTCCAAAAAAAGGCACATAGAGCCGAAAAGAGCTTTCCGAATTGGGGTCTTATGTGCGATTCCGACACCCGTAGTTAAAGTTATGGCCAAAAGACTGAAACACACTCAAAACGGCCCCAATGAGGAACATATCACAATCAATTCCCGCCTTTGCGCTGATCTGCCAACTCATGGTATCTCAGCGCCATCAAAGTGCAATCTGACAGCTCAACATCATCTGTCTCGGATCCCCCTGCATCATCAATTCATTTCTAGCTATCAGAGAATCATACTAAAAGATCAAAAAATTTGATAGAAGTATTAAATGGTACATGAAGAGTTGAACATACAGGTCCATACGCAACTTGGAAGTAAGTTTGGAGTGTTTTTTTTTTTTTTCCTTCTTCTTTTGTGGATCGTTAGATGAATATACGATATGTGCGAGATCTTGTTGTTTGAGATAAGGATATATCATTCAACTATGCTTGGATTGTTATTCAATGTACGGTCATTCTTTTATATTTTTTTTGTGCATTTAATTAATGTGATTAGTTGTATCATTTTTTTAATATATAATCATTATTTTAGTCAATCATATTAATATAATATATAAAAAATATATAAAAATAATTGTATATAACATATCTGATAATCCTGTTGGTTAATTATAGGTTGACGTCGAGGTATGATTGCTTTAGATTTTAACCATGGTTGTAAACTATATTGTACAATAATAAATAAAAATAAAAAATTTTGATTTTAACTTTGATATGATACTTATGTTTTGCCTTTTCTTCTGTGATATTTTATTTCTTAACGTAAACTGACTTTATTTTATTTGGGTTGTGTTGTACTTGGCAAGCACAACGCATTCCTTTTGTAGTGTAAGACGAAAGATTTATGGAATGAGGGAAATGCTACTGGATCAACGCAGATTGCAGAAGATATTTTCGACGAAGTTTTGGGGGCATAACTCTGCATAAGATGAACGCTACTACCTCTTCGCAACGGCTCTCACCTTCCTCATCCTCATCCACAAGCTCCCCTTCATCGACTTCTAACTCATTTCCACTAATCCAAGCTTTCTCTCTTCATTGGGCGTCTCCTCCATTCGCTATCTCCTCCACCATCACCATCCCCAAATGCTCCTGCCGATATGGATTGCCCGCCGCAATAAACCACACCGGCCCAACAGACCTCTCTCTCACCACCACCGAACCACCCAGCAACTCCCTGGACCAAAAACTCCTAGCTCTCCTCCGTCAAAGAAAAACGGAGGAAGCTTGGATAGCTTACACCCAATCCACTCACCTCCCAAGTCCCACTTGCCTTAGCCGCTTGGTCTCCCAATTGTCCTATCTAAACACTCACTTGGGCCTCACGCGCGCCCAGTCCATCATCACCCGCCTCCGTCACGAGCGCCAGCTCCATCGCCTCGATGCCAATTCCCTAGGCCTCCTTGCCGTTGCGGCCACCAAGGCCGGTCACACGCTCTACGCCACCTCTATCGTCAAGTCCATGCTCCGCTCCGGTTATCTTCCCAACGTCAAGGCGTGGAGCGCTGTAGTAAGCCGTCTTGCCGCTTCGGGCGATGATGGCCCCACAGAAGCCCTCAGGCTATTCAATTCGGTCGCCAAGCGGATCCGTCGATTTGCAGACCCTACCATAGTCGCCGACTCGAGGCCCGACACGGCTGCTTACAACGCTGTGCTCAATGCCTGTGCCAATCTCGGCGATACTAGGAAGTTCTTGCAGCTATTTGACGAAATGCCCAAGTTTGGTGTTGAGCCTGATGTACTAACTTACAACGTTATCATCAAGCTGTGTGCGAGAGCCGATAGGAAGAGTTTGCTGGTATTTGTATTGGAGAGAATTATTGAGAAGGAAATTCCGTTGTGCATGACAACATTGCACTCACTTGTTGCAGCTTATGTTGGTTTTGGGGATCTGGAAACGGCCGAGAAAATGGTTCAAGCAATGAGGGAAGGTAGGAGAGATCTTTGCAGGGTTCTCAGGGAGTCAACTCAAGAGGAAGAGGATGAGGACGGAGACATAGGAGATGGAGAAGTGTTTGTGAAGTTGCTTCCTAATCTTATTGAGTCCAGTAACAATGAGCCGCCACTATTGCCCAAAGCATATGCTCCTAATTCTAGAATTTACACCACTCTAATGAAAGGTTACATGAAGGCTGGTCGTGTCAGTGACACAGTTCGAATGCTAGAGGCAATGCGGCGCCTGGATGATAGTGCTAGTCATCCTGATCATGTAACATATACAACTGTTGTTTCTGCAATGGTAAAGGCAGGGCTGATGGATCGGGCTTGTCAAGTACTGGCTGAAATGACGAGAATTGGTGTACCTGCAAATCGGATTACCTACAATATACTGCTTAAGGGTTTCTGCCAGCAACTAAAGATAGACAAGGCAAAGGAGCTGCTTAGGGACATGACTGAGGATGCAGGAATTGAGCCTGATGTGATATCCTATAACATCTTGATTGATGGTTGTATACTTGTTGATGACAGTGCAGGGGCTCTTTCTTTCTTTAACGAGATGCGAGCTAGAGGAATTGCTCCCACCAAGATTAGTTATACCACTT
Organism: Carya illinoinensis; assembly: GCF_018687715.1. Lineage (NCBI taxonomy): Eukaryota > Viridiplantae > Streptophyta > Magnoliopsida > Fagales > Juglandaceae > Carya > Carya illinoinensis. The sequence continues at coordinate 22,902,922 of NC_056753.1, read as the reverse complement.
TAATGAAAGCTTTTGCCTTGTCGGGTCAACCAAAGCTTGCCAACAAGGTATTTGATGAGATGCTTAATGATGCTCGAGTGAAGGCTGATTTAATTGCCTGGAATATGTTGGTTGAAGGCTATTGTAGATTGGGATTAATTGAAGAAGCAAAGAAAATAATTACCAGGATGAAGGATAATGGGCTTCACCCGAATGTAGCTACTTATGGCAGTCTAGCAAATGGAATTGCATTGGCTAGAAAGCCAGGAGAAGCGCTTCTACTTTGGAATGAAGTGAAGGAGAGATGTAGAGTGAAAAAGGAAGGAGAAAGTTCCGATTCTTTATCTACTCCCCCTCCATTGAAACCAGATGAGGGGCTCTTGGATACCCTGGCTGATATCTGTGTGAGGGCCGCTTTTTTTAAGAAGGCCTTAGAAATTGTGGCTTGCATGGAAGAGTATGGAATACCACCAAATAAGACCAAGTATACAAGAATCTATGTGGAAATGCATTCAAGGATGTTTACCAGTAAGCATGCATCAAAGGCGAGACAGGACAGGAGGAGTGAGAGGAAAAGAGCAGCTGAGGCTTTCAAGTTCTGGTTGGGTTTGCCTAATTCTTATTATGGGAGTGAGTGGAGGTTAGAACCTATCGATGGTGATCAAGATGTTTCTGAATTTTGATTCAGTTTGACCAATTGGTACGTTTCTGTATATTACAGTTCTGGATTTGGGATTTCCTACTCTAAACAATAGAGCAAATGTAAGTTTTGATGTAATTATTCAGTTTGATACCAAATTTCGTGTTAGAAATATATTCTGTATTTGGGTTCGATTGATTCTGCATATTAGTTATTGAAAATGGCTTGTTAATATAGCATAATATAATAGTATCTCAGCTAAGCTCAATAAGTGATCTTTGACGTCCTTTGTGTTTTCTGCACCTTGGATTTATAGTGTATATAACTGTGTTTGTATGTAGGGATTTTAAATTTGATATGTAGGAAGCTTGTATAAAAACTTGTAACCAGAATGGAGTCTTTTGATGAGAAGATTTATTAGTTTTTCTATATAAAAGACTTGGTATCCTCTCCTCTTCACACAATTACAAATTATTCTTATGAGTAATTCTACCTGCCATTCCTTTTATCATCATCTTTCCACCATCATATTATGTGGTATTAAATGATTGAAAACTATTTGTTATGTCCAACTTATAGGCCAATCATTTGATGCTATATCATGGGATGTTCACAGGATGATACTATGGATCATAAATAAAAATTTTCTCTTCTTATAGATATTTATATTTTCTACAAATTATTTTTATATTTATATATCTAGTGCATAGGAAGATGGAAATCTAGTTCTAACATCATGAAGTTTGATTTTGAAATGTAAAATACTTTATTGGAATGCACGAGTTGTCTCCTTTTTACCTTAGGTCATGTGCCAATCTGTTCATTTTTCTATGAATTGAACACTTTTTAACACTGAACAATGAGATAGAGAACCACACCTTTGTTGGAAACGCATTAACAGACCATCATGGAGGGTTGCTCAATGATCCTTAAATTACTCCCATGTGATTGGGCATGTACTAGGTCCTTGGTTTGAATCTGAATAGGATTAGTTGAGAGAGCGTTCTGACCGAATAAGCTCCTTCTGTTCAGTTCTCAATTTGGTAGGGTGCTACTATGTTCATGCTCAGCTAGTGAAGCAACGTCCATTTATTTCTTCCTACCCTCTTTCACTCGCAAGAAAAAAAAAGGGAAAAAAAAAAAAAGGACATTCGTAGCATATAGTTGTATTTTTGTAACTCTATCCGGTCTGTTTCTACAATTTTAGAAAATATGTCACCATGAACCAATACCTCTTTATGATATTGATGACAATCACTAAAAATCCATCTGCAGAGATGTGATAGAAATTCTGAATAGAGAATGGAAAGAAATGAAATTTCGATCCGCTCTAAATTTGCTTCTTGAAGAGTTTCAACTTTCAACTTTAATGATGAAGCCCTATTTTTACATCAAAAATTGAAAGGAAAAAGCTAAAACCATACCACATTTCGTGCACCCCTTGCACAAGAAACCTTTTGGCTGCCGCGGGTTAAATGAAACGGTGCGCACGCTAGGGGAAAATGATGAAGACGAAATGGTTTCCTCCCAAACGTTCGAAACAGTGCATACCAAAAACTGGTTCGTGAGCATCTCCTCTTCTATTTGCTGTGCTCCCCGAAAGCTTCTCTTCTGTACTCCCCAAAAGCTCTTCTGTGGGAACTCTGCCACTTTGGGGTGTAGATTTACATTCAGAAAACGAACTTTGCCAACATAAAATCTTAGTAGGCCTATTCACTGAAGTCAACATGTTATCGTTGAAGAGATAGATGATCATATTTCACAAGTGTTTACTTACCAAGTTAACCAGACACAAGTCTAGATAGGGCCCCCAATCAAAGCTTTTACTTAAACAAAAATACAGAAAATGTTCCCTAGAGGCAAGTATGAAGTATGGCCATGCTATTGAAAAAACCCCATTCATTCAACTACACATTATATTTTGCATACAAATTTGAAAATGGCAAATACCAAATGATATAGGTTTATATATAAAGATACTTTTGGGAAAAAATGCCTTTTACCCACCAAAAACTACCGCTCCTTTCATCTGACACCTTATTACAGGACTCAAAACTACCCATATGTTTCACTCTGTACCCTCAATTCAAATCTAACTGTTAATATATATATATATATATATATATATATTTTAAAAAATATAAGCAGGAATAAGGCCTGAAAACACCATAGAGTTGTTGAGCCATTCCTAATTGCTTTGTCTATGTCATCTCCAGCAATTCAAATGTAAAGTTAAAAACTCTTGGGTATTGTTTGGCCACAAAGAATTTTTATCTCAAACACAAAATTCTTATCTCATCATTACAATTTTTCCAAATCTCCATACAAAATATAATAAATAATTTAACTTTTTTCCTACTTTTTCAAATCCCAAAATAATAATAATATTAAAATATAATATTTTAATATTTAATCTTAAAATTCAAAATTCTTATCTGAGAAATCTCAGTGGCCAAGTAGAATAAGGTATCAAGATTTTCGAGTACATACAACTCTGTGCGATGCATCAGTGTATGCAGTTTCAAAGAAAAGGTCAAGATCATTACTCAGAGTGCTTTCAAAAACCAAACAAGATCATTCCTTAACTACTTCAGTGTATGGGTCACAAGTAGTGGAAAATAAAAACTTGGTACCCACTTTCCCCCACAATACCTTCCAAAAGTAGTTAAGGAATTTAACATCCCTATCAGAAACAATACTCCTAGTCACACCATCTCCTTGAAAATCAAGTCAGTTATGTTTATGGCATCACATGTTTTATGCAATAAAATGTGACATCTTGCTAAATCAATCTAAAATCACAAAAATAGAATCTCTACCCATTTTTGCGCTAGGCAGCCCCAAAACAAAGTCAATAGATTTATCTACTCATGGCTCACTAGGAACGGGTAAGGGTGTATACAACCCATGTGGCTGTGATGCACCCAACTTCCATGTACGGATACGTGGAAATCGAGGCGTCGGGATGATGACAACACGGGTCACACATCCCATCGCCAAGTGCCAAGTGTGTGTACATGCAACACGTGTACAATAAACTACGTAGCGGATAATAAAATCTTTCAACTAAGTACCAGAATTTTTGTTTAAATACAACTCGCTTAAAAAAAGCGTAATAAAATACTACAAGTTTAACATTGTTTCAAATTCAAATTACATAACGTAAAAACAAGTAAAGATAATTTTCAGAAGTAAAACAACTCGAAGTCAATATTTTGGCGGAGCCGTCTTCTCGGGCTCAACCTCTGCATCAAAATCTACGGTACCAAAAATGGTGCCGTAGGTAAGTAATAATTCAAATACTACAAAATAAAAATATATTACACTCAACAATATGCATGAAAAGATGTCAAATGCACATGTACCAAAAATCCACATTGTGACACCCCCAAATCCCCATGCACGGACACGGGGAAATCGAGACGTCTGGATGATGACATCACGGGTCATCATCCTATCGACGAGTGTCAAGTGTGTGTAAAAGCAACAAAAGTGCACAAAGAAATACGCAGCGGATAATGAAAGTCATGACTAAGTACCAAAATTTTTTCTTGTAGAACACAAATCTGTTCAAAACATATATAAATAAATATTACAAAACACAAATATAGTTTTAAACCAAATACAAAACATAAACTTCAGCATCCCGGTGGAGCCGCATCCTCGGGCTCAGCCTCCTCCTCCTCATCCTCGATCTCTGCATCAAAATTTACGATACCAAAAATGGTGCCGCAGGTAAGTAAAATTCAAACACCACCAGATAAAAACATATAGAACTTAAACAATATGCATGAAAGGATGCCAATGTACAAAACCCATAAAATCATATTTTTCCACGCACGCCAAAAATCCCATTTGGCCCAAAAATATATCCTTTCCAATTATCTCGCCAAAAGTCACATTTGGCCATATCAAACTCAAACCATTAACCCATTAATCCATATGCACCATGACCTCCCCTAGGGGTCATCCGCACAACCTGGCTCCAGTACCACACCGCAGGTAACGACCACGCATGTGTCACCTAAACTAGCGATGCCCAGTTTCGCGCCTCGCGCGTTCATAGCCAAGCATCCTCTAGCCCTCGCCAGCGAAGGGCCATGGAGTTGGTGCGTAGAGTGATGCCCGGTTCCGCGCCAGGCGCGTTCGTAGCCAAGCATCCCCTAGCCCCCGCTCTCGTCGTCCCCCAGCGACAATCCAGGGGACGTCACTCAGTTTATTACGCTCCCGAGTGACCAGAGGAGCTCCACCGGGATAATACCCCATCCCGGCTTAGGGTTGTGATACACACGCACCCGAAAATCCACTTACGCCAATAAAACAGGATTTTCTCAAATTAAATAAAACGCACGCGCATGCACCATGTAAATGCGATTTCAATGCACAAAACGATCAACCAACCATAAATCAATAAAACAAGCAACTCCGTCCTCCATCCATCCGATCCCCGAACTCGGCCTCAGTCCAGAATCAGCCAACCAACAACAAATAATTATTGAATGAACAAAATATATTTAAATTTAAAAGTAGGGTTTGGAAAATACTTACAGCGCTATATGGTATTTTTAGAAAGCTCGCGGCGTTGCAAACGGCGGAATAAAAGCAACGTAACAGTGAAATTTCACTGTGGCCATGGGTTGTAAAATACCCACTTTTGAACGGAGACAAACTAAGACTCGGGATTGATAGGGAATGGTCTAAGGATGTTTATGAAGCTAGTGGAAGTGGAGTTTGGCCGTGTGTGGCGGCGAAAACGGCGGAGAAATGGCTGAAATGCCCAAAACGGAAACTAGCTCGTGGGAGCTGTTCCGGTGACTGTTAGAGGCCGGAAATGGGTGGGTTAGGATGGCAAGGGGTCGGTGATGAAGTGGTGAAGAGGTGGTGGCCGGAGGTGGAGCGACGGCGGCATATCGAAGTAAAAACCGTGTGGCTTGATGGGCTTTTTCTGGCTAAACGGCGGCACGGTTGGGGATGAAACTTGGTGGGGTGGTTCACTGGAGGGAGGGGAAGAAAATGGTGGGGGTGGTGTGCCACACGGTGGCCGGTGGCGGTGGTTCTGGGCGGAGTGAGAAAAACGAACGGAAATGGGTAGAGAGAGAGAGTCGGCGGGAGAGAGAACCGGGGAGGGGAAAAAAGAAAGAAAAAAAAGAAAGAAAAAGGAAAAAGAAGAAAAAAGAGAAAGAAGAAAAAAAGAAAAGATAAAAAGAAAAGATGAGGGGAAAGAAATGAGGTCCAGTCCTCACTCCGGAAACTAAAACAGATTCGCCGAAAATGACATTAAAAAACCGTAAAACAACTAAATAAATAAAACACTACATCAAATAAATTAAAAACCAATTAAAATACATTAATTTAAAATAAATAAACCAATATATTAATTAAATTAAAAACAACCCTTTAGTGAAAATATACGTAAAAGCGGGTCATCACATCCTCCCCCCTTAAAACAAATTTCGTCCTCGAAATTTAGAAGATTAACCACCAACTTAAAACAAGCCACATAATATCACATAAACCACCTGTGACCAAGATTAAGATACGTACCTTCATTACTCAAACAAGTATGGGTACTGATCCCTCATGTCTGCTACTCGCTCCCAAGAGAAGTTTTGAGCTAACGGATCTCCCCATGCCATCTTAACCAAAGGTATCGTCTTGGACCTCAACTGTTGCTCCTTCCAATCCATGATTTGTGAGGGAACAACCTCATAAGTGAGATCCGGTTGCAGCTGAATACTCTTTGGGTCGACAAAGCGTGGCTCTTGTTGTCCAAAGCTCTTCTTCAAGGACGATACGTGGAAGACATCATGAATATCCCCAAAATACTCTGGCAAAGCAACTCTATAGGCGACGGACCTTACCTTCTTCAGAATCTGAAAAGCGCCGACATATCTCGGATCCAGTTTCCTCTTCTTACCAAAACACTTAACACCCTTCATGGGAGAGACTTTGAGATAAACCCAATCACCTTCTTCAAAAGATAACTCTCTCCTCCTGGTATCAGAGTAGCTTTTCTGACGACTCTGAGCTGCCGCCATTTTATCCCTGATGATCCGAACTTGGCTTTGCATCTCTTGAATTATTTCGGGTCCAATTATCCTACTCTCCCCGACTTCATCCCAACACAAGGGTGATCTGCACTTCCTCCCGTAAAGAGCTTCATAGGGAGCCATCTGAATGGTCGCATGGAAGCTGTTATTATATGCAAACTCTATGAGCGGCAAATGGTTTTCCCAACTCCCTTGAAATTCCATGACACATGCTCGCAACATGTCTGAATGGTGCGCTCTGATTGGCCGTCTGTCTGCTGGTGATACGCAGTACTGAACTTCAACTTAGTACCCAAAGCTGCTTGCAAACTCTTCCAGAACTGCGACGTGAACCTTGGGTCTCGATCCGACACTATACTCTTTGGTATGCCGTGCAGCTGCACTATCTCTTTCACGTACAAGCATGTCAACTTATCCAAGGAATCGGTGTTATTAACAGGCAAGAAATGAGCACTCTTCGTTAACCGGTCAACGGTCACCTAGACAGAATTTTTCCCACTAAGCGTCCTCGGCAAGCCCACTACAAAGTCCATCGTGATGTCATCCCATTTCCACTTAGGAATAGGGAGGGGTTGGAGCATACCTGCGGGTCTTTGATGCTCGGCCTTCACTTGACGGCATGTGTGGCATTTCTCAACATACAAGGCAATATCCCTCTTCATTCCATCCCACCAATAATTTTTCTTGAACTCCTGGTACATCTTTGTACTGCCGGGATGAACTGAATAAGGGGCCACATGAGCTTCTGCCATGATCCGCTCCTTGAATTCTGAATCTTTGGGGACCACTCTGCGATCTCGGAATCGAAGTATTCCATCTTTATCCATACTATAGTGCAACGGCCCTCGAGATTTTTTGACTCTTTTTTTGATATTCAGCAGCTTCGGATCCTTCATTTGAAGAGTCTTCATTTCCTCAAAATCAGTTACCCGAATATCAAGAACTGAAGATAAAATCTCTTCTTGCTGTGAACTTTTAATAAGGAGCATTCTCATTCCACAAAGCAAAGAATCCAATTCCGACGGCTCGGCTTCATCTTCCAAGTGCGATTTTCGGCTCAAAGCATCAGCAACTACATTAGCCTTCCCCGGATGGTACTTGATCTCGCACTGGTAGTCACTGATTAGCTCTAGCCATCGCCTCTGCCTCATGTTCAGATTTTTCTGGGAAAACAAATGCTTCAAGCTCTTGTGATCAGTGTATACTTCACATGCTTCCCCATACAAAAAGTGCCGCCAGATCTTGAGAGCAAAAACAATCGCAGCCAATTCCAAATCGTGCATCGGATAATTCTTCTCATGGTCCTTTAGCTGACGAGATGCATAAGCAACAACTCGTCCTTCTTGCATAAGGACACAACCCAATCCGAATTTAGATGCATCGCTAAAGACTACGAATGGCTTGTGCGGTTCTGGAAGCGCTAACACTGGTGTCGTCGTCAACCTGTTCTTCAATTCTTAGAAGCTTCTCTCACACTTATCTGACCAAACAAATTCTGCATTCTTCCGAGTCAAAGCTGTGAGAGGTTCGGATAGGCGAGCAAAACCCTCCACAAATCTTCGGTAATATCCGGCAAGTCCCAAGAAACTCTGGATCTCGCGCACTGTAGTCGGACGCTGCCATGACAAAATGGCTTCCACCTTACTAGGATCAACAGCCACTCCATCTCGGGAAATCACATGCCCAAGAAATCTGACTTCCTCCAACCAGAATTCACACTTGCTGAGCTTGGCGTACAACTGGTGTTCTCTCAATTTCCCAAGTACCAGACAAAGATGATACACATGCTCTTCAACATCTCGGGAATAAATCAGAATATCATCAATGAATACTACCACAAAGGAATCTAGATAAGGTCGAAATACTTGATTCATTAAATCCATGAAAGCAGCAGGGGCATTGGCTAATCCAAATGGCATCACCTTAAATTCATAATGCCCATATCTCGACCTGAAAGCAGTTTTGGGCACATCCTTGTCTCTGATCCTCAGCTGGGAGTATCCCGACCTCAAATCAATCTTCGAGAACACAACTGCTCCTTGAAGCTGATCAAATAAATCATCTATCCGCGGGAGAAGATATTTATTTTTGATGGTCACCTTATTTAATTCCCGATAATCAATGCACATACGGAGGGTTTCATCTTTCTTTTTAACAAACAGAACTGGCGCACCCTACGGCGAAGTACTTGGCTGAATAAATTCCTTATCTACTAGCTCTTGCAACTGAGTCTTCAACTCTTTTAATTCAGCCAGTGCCATGCGATAAGGAGCTTTATGTACAGGAGCCACTCCAGGTTCTAAGTCTATAACAAACTCCATTTCTCGAACGGGGGGTAGTCCAGGCAAGTCATCCACAAACACATCGGGGAATTCTTCCACAACTGGAATGTCTGCCAAAGACTTCTTCTCAGACGGCGTAGACACCATTTGAACTAAGAATGCATCCGCTCCCCATGCAATCTCTCTTCTTGCTTGAATTGTCATATAATTACTGGCTTTTCTTTTAACTTACTCCCTGCAAATTCCAGACAATCACCATCTAGAAGCTGAAAGGTAATTACCCGACTTCTACAATTAATACTCTCAGAATATCGGTATAGCCAATCCATCCCAAGAATGATATCAAAACCCAACAGCTTAAACACCACCAAATCAGCATCCAAGAACCTTCCATCAAAATTTAACGGGCATCCCAAAGCAACCTTGGAACACCACACCATTTCTCCATTGGGTAGAGCCACTACCAATGACTTCAGCAAAGGTTTCGTGACCAAATTACACATCCGCGCAAACGTGGAAGATACAAACGACTGTGACGCACCGGAATCAAACAAAGTGCAAGCATAAAACTCATAAAAACAGACTCTTCCTGAACCAAACACATTAACCCATGAAATCCAAAAAACAAAGGAGAAACCAAATACACCAAAAATTAAATCCAACATAAAATTAAATTAAATCCATACTTGTAATTACTCCAGCATCATGGGTCGCTGGTGCCTCATCATCCACATCTCCGGGTGTGACAGCATAAACTCGGGCTTGCACTGCTTGTCTTGGATTTGTTCTTCCACCGCGTCTACCTCCACGGCTTCCTTGAACTCTGACGGGGCATTCACGAGCAATATGTCTCACTTGGTCGCATCGGTAACACTGGGGTCCATCACTCAGCCGACACTCGCCCTCATGAGCTCTATTACATGCTCCACAAATTGGCACCTGTCCTCCCATACGAACACTTGAGGACGCTTGAGGTCGAGTTCCGGTTCGTTGAATAAATTTCTGAGGCAAACTCGAGCTGCTTCCTTCATCAGAAAAACTTCGCCTCTTATGACCCGGAGGGGAGCCCATACACAGATTATTCTCTCGCTCTATAAGGGTGGCCACTTCCACTAAATCCTGAAAAGTGGATATTCGGTGACTGACCACCATACGGCGTATATCAGGGTGTAGTCCCTCCTGGAAACGCTCAGTTCGCATCTCCTATGCGGCGATGAGATGGGGAGCAAATCGCCCAAGTTCTATAAATCTTCAGGCTTACTGTTCCACTGTTGTGCTCCCTTGGACCAAATTTGAGAACTCTCTTGCCTTTTGCTTCCTTACAGAAGCGGGAAAGAAGCGATCATTAAACTCTTTCTTGAAGCGCTGCCAGGTCACAGCAGCAAAGGATCACAATTCTGATTCCAGCATCACCCTCTTGGTATCCCACCAATCAGAAGCGGTGCCTTGCAACAGATAGCTGGCGTAGAGAACTTGTTGCGCCTCGGTGCAACCACACACCTCAAAATTTCTTTCCAAGTCCTTGATCCACTTTCCAGCTTGAAGTGGATCCTCTTCTCCAGTGAAGTGTGGAGTCCTATATGCCAGAAAGCGCTCATAGGTGCATCCGGCTTACACCATGCTACTAGATCCTCCTGGGTATAACTAAGGCCCTCCCTGATGTGGCCAATGACCTCCTGGTTGTGGCCAAAGCCCTCCTTGTTGTGGACAAGACCCTCCTTGTTGTGGCCAGGGACCCCCTTGTTGTGGCCAAGGTCCTCCTTGTTGTGGCCAAGACCTTGTCTGCTGTGGCTTAAAATTCTGTTGCATAAACTCCGTCATCTGCCGTATTGCTTGGGCTATGGAGTCATCTCTTGATGTGTTGTCCCGTGGCTCCTGAGTAGATTTCCTTGGTCTCACTATTTTTTTCCTGCCACCATAACCTTTGACCCCCTTTAAGAAAACAAAAACAAATAAAACCAACAACAACAAAAAAACAAAAACCAAAGACCAACACCACATAGCAAGAAACAAAAAGAAACTAGCTTGCAAAAACATAACTAAATAAATAAAAACAAGCAACCAAGTTCAAACAATCAAAACAAATCAAATAACAACTTTACTTAACATAATTTTTAAAACACAACTTTAAAAACATTCTGGTACTACCTACGGGACATGTGGTTTTACCCAGAGCCAAACCGCTCTGATACCACTTGTGACGCCCCCAAATCCCCATGCACGGACACGGGAAAATCGAGACGTCCGGATGATGACATCACGGGTCATCATCTTATCGACGAGTGTCAAGTGTGTGGAAAAGTAATGAAAGTGCACAAAAAAATACGCAGCGGATAACGAAAGTCATGACTAAGTACTAGAATTTTTTCTTGTTTAACACAAAACTATTCAAAACATACATAAATAAATATTACAAAACACAAATATAGTTTTAAACCAAATACAAAACATAAACTTTAGCATCCCAGCGGAGCCGCATCCTCGGGCTCAACCTCCTCCTCATCCTCGATCTCTGCACCAAAATCTACGGTATCAAAAATAGTGCCGCAGGTAAGTAAAATCCAAACACCACCAGATAAAAACATATAGAATTCAAACAATAAGCATGAAAGGATGCCAATGCACAAAACCCATAAAATCATATTTTCCACGCACGCCAAAAATTCCATTTGGCCCAAAAACATATCCTTTCCAATTATCTCGCCAAAAGTCACATTTGGCCCATATCAAACTCAAACCATTAACCCATTAATCCATATGCACCATGACCTCCCCTAGGGGTCATCCACACACCTTGGCTCTAGCGCCACACCGCAGGTAACGACTACGCATGTGACACCTACATGAGTGATGCCCAGTTCCGCGCCTCGTGCGTTCATAACCAAGCATCCTCTAGCCCTCGCCAGCGAAGGGCCACGGAGTCAGTGCGTAGAGAGATGTCCGGTTCCGCGCCTGGCGCGTTCGTAGCCAAGCATCCCCTAGCCCCCGCTCCCGTCATCGCCCAGCGACAACCCAGGGGACGTCACTCAGTTTATTATTCTCCTGAGTGACCAGAGGAGCTCCATCGGGATAATACCCCATCTCGGCTTGGGGTCGAGATACACACGCACCCGAAAATCCACTTATGCCAATAAAATAGGATTTTCTCAAATTAAATAAAATGCACCCGCATGCACCATGTAAATGCGATTTCAATGCACAAAACGATCAACCAACCATAAATCAATAAAACAAGCAACTCCGTCCTCCATCCGTCCGACCCCGAACTCCTCGGACTTAGTTCGGAATCAGCCAAGCAACAACAAATAATTATTGAATGAGCAAAATATATTTAAATCTAAAAGTAGGGTTTGGAAAATACTTACAACGCTATATGGTATTTTTAGAAAGCTCATGGCGTTGCAAACGACGGAAGAAAAGCAACGTAACAGTGAAATTTCACTGTGGCCGTGGGTTGTAAAATACCCACTTTTGAACGGAGACAAACCAAGGCTTGGGATTGATAGAGAATGGTCTAAGGATGTTTATGAAGCTAGTGGAAGTGGAGTTTGGCCATGGGTGGCGGCGAAAACGACAGAAGAATGGCTGAAATGCCCAAAACGGAAACTAGCTCGTGGGAGCTATTCCGGTGACTGCTAGAGGGCGAAAATGGGTGGGTTAGGACAGCAAGGAGTCGGTGATGAAGTGGTGAAGAGGTGGTGGCCGGAGGTGGAGCGACGGCGGCAGATCGGAGCAAAAACTGTGCTGCTTGATGGGCTTTTTCCGGCTAAACGGCGGCACGGTTGGGGATGAAACTTGGTGGGGTGGTTCACCGGAGGGAGGGGAAGAAAATGGTGGGGGTGGTGTACTGCATGGTGGCCGGCGGCAGTGGGTCTGGGCAGAGAGAGAAAAATGAATAGAAATGGATAGAGAGAGAGAGTCGCGCAGGAGAGAGAACCGGGGAGGGGAAAAAAGAAAGAAAAAAAAGAAAGAAAAAGGACAAAGAAGAAAAAAGAGAAAGAAGAAAAAAAGAAAAGAGAAAAAGAAAAGATGAGGGGAAAGAAATGAGGTACAGTCCTCACTCCGGAAATCAAAACAGATCCATTGAAAACGACATTAAAAAACTGTAAAACGACTAAATAAATAAAACCCTACATCAAATAAATTAAAAACCAATTAAAATACATTAATTTAAAATAAATAAACCAATATGTTAATTAAATTAAAAACAACCCTTCAGTGAAAATACACGTAAAAGCGGGTCATCACACACATTTTTCCACACAGTCCAAAAATCCCATTTTTGGCCCACAATAAAACCTTTAAAACAAGTCCTTACCATTATCCCAGATAATGGTCCAAACCAAGAAAACCAACATTTTTCCAAAAAATGGATCACAATATCATCTTATGAAACCTCACCATTTCCCAAAAAATGGCCTATATCCAATATCCAAAACCAGTTCAAATTTAATCCATGCACCATGATCTCCCCTAGGTATTTTCCACACACTCTGGCTCCTATGCCACACCGCAGGTAACGACCACGCATGTGACATCTAAACGAGAGATAGCCAGTCTCGCGCCCAGTGCGTAGTAAGACCAGGCATCCTTTAGTCCCCACCAGTCGAGGGACCACAGAACAGCGTTACTGTATCGTGAGATCCGGTCATCGCCCAGTGACAATCCAGGGGATGTCACTCAGTATTATCCACTCCCAAGTGACCAGAGGAGCTCTACCAAGATAATACCCCATCCCGGCTTGGGGTCGTGATACACACGCACCCGAAAATCCATTTACACTTGAAAATCTAGTTTTCACAATTTAACACATGTACATGTATGCACCATGCAATGCAAATGGCAAGACATATCAAAATACAGATTAACCAACAAAACTCAACATCAACAACAACAAACAACTCCGTCCTCAAATCCATCCGACCCTCGACTCTTCCAACTCAGTTCGGAATAACCAACCAATCACAAATTTATTGTAAAAACAATAATATATTTAAATCTAAAATAAAGTTTGGAAAATACTTACAGCACTATACAATAACTTTCAAAGGATCAGTGAGCTGAAAAAGGAGAAGAAACAACAATATAACAGTGTAAAAACATTGTGGTTGTGAGTTGTAAAATACTCACTTTTGAATGGGGATGAACCAAGGCTTGGGATTGATAGGGAATGATTTAGAGGTGTTTATGAAGCTAGTGGAAGTGAGGGTTGGCTGTGGGTGGCGGAGAAAACAACGGTGGAAGGCCAAAAAACCCAAAACAAAAAGTGAGGTCGTGGGGGCTACTCTATTGATCGGAGCCAAAAATGGGAGGTTTAGGACGGCAAGAGGTCGGTGATGAAGCTATGAAGAGATGGTGGCCGGAAGTGGAACGACGGAGGCGAAACAGCTCAAAAACCATGCGGATTGGTGGGGCTCACAACGGCACAGATGGGGGTGAAATTTGGTGGGGATGATCACTAGTCGGAGGGGAAGAAAACTGGGCGGGTGGTGAGATGCACGGCGGCGGCGTTGGGCGGATGATGAAAACAACGGTATGGAGGAGAGATGAGCTTTGCACGCAGGAGAGAAAGGAAACCGAGGGAAAAAGTGAAGAAAAAAGAAAGAGAAAGGAGAAAAAGAAAGAGAGAAAAAGAAAAGATGGAGAAAAGAAATAAGGTCCAGTTCTCAACTTTGGAGTTCAGAAACTGATCCAATGAAAACAACTTTAAAAGCTATAAATCGAATAAAATAATTTAAATACAACATCTAGCTAAAATATAATAAATAACTAGTAAATACTAACAACAAAATTTTAAATCAAAAAACAAACTAAAATAAATTAAATAGCAATTTAAACTCAAAACAATAATTAATATTAAGAAAGCTCTACAAAATAAATTTCACAACTAAATAAATTCAATTAAAATTTGATAGTTTAAAATAAAAGAACCAATATTTTAATTAAATTAAAATACTCTTTCAATAAAAACACACATAAAAATGGGGTATCACAGTGGCAAAACTTTAGATTTGGCCTATCTACATGTAATGCACCTGCTACAAATGCGATTGACATATCTTTTTATCTTAGGTCAAAATAAATGTTCATGCAATATGTCTAAGGTTTTATTGGCACCAAAGTGTCCCATTAATCCCACACCATGTGCCTTACCCACCAACAATTCAAGCATAGAACAATTAGGCACACAGTTTGTTTTCTTTAAACAAGTAACCATCATGCTTCTAAAACTTACCAAATGCCACCTTATCACATGCCATATACACATAAGAAAAGTCAACGTTATCGGCATACATGCCTTTCACATATTCAAACCCAAGCATTTTAACACTCATAGAAGTAAGAACTACATACATCTGGAATAAAGTATCAATAACAATGTTCTCCTTACCTTACTTGTAACGGATGACATACGGAAATGTCTCAATGTATTCCATTTATCTAGCATGCCTTTTATTCAACTTACCTTGACCCTTGAGATGTTTCAAGGATTCATGATCGGTGTGGATCACAAATTCTTTAGACCACAGGTAGTGCTACCAAGTCTCTAATGCATGAACAAGGGCATAAAACTCTTTGTCATAAGTAAGGTATTTCAAGGATGCCCCCACTTAGCTTCTCATTGAAGAAGGCTATAGGCCGCCTATCCTGCATCAAAATAGCTGCAATCCCTATTCTTATGGCATCACATTCAATTTCAAAGATTTTGTTAAAATCAGGTAATGCTGACACAGGTGCAGAGTACAACCTTTCTTTAATAGTGGTAAAAGCATTCTCTTGATCTGCCCCCCAATGAAACCCAACATTCTTTTTAATTACTTTAGTGAGTGGTGCAGCAATGGTGCTAAATTTTTTAACAAAACTCCGATAAAAGCTAGCTAAGCCATGAAAGCTTCTTACCGCAATGGTGTTCTTTGGCGTTGGCCACTCTTTGATGACCTTGACTATCTCTTCATCCACTTCAATACCTTTTGTACTAATAACATAACCAAGAAAAACAACTTTCTCCATGCTAAAGATACATTTCTTGAAATTAGCATACAACTTTTCACATCTCAACACATCAAACACATATCTCAAATACTCAATATGTTCATTTAAGTCCTTATTGTACACTAGGATATCATCAAAGTACACAACTGTAAACTTGCCTATAAACAAATGTAGGACATGGTTTATTAATCTCATGAAAGTACTGGGCACATTTGTAAGTCTAAATGTTATAACCAACCATTCATAAAGCCCATACTTAGTCTTAAAAATAGTTTTCCATTCTTCACCTTTTTTCATTCTAATTTGACGGAACCCACTTTTAAGATTAATTTTATTGAAAATACATGAGACATACAATTCATCAAGCATATCATCTAATCTAGGAATGAGATGACGATACTTTACCGTAATATTGTTGATTACCCTGCAATCAACGCACATCCTCCACGTCCCATCCTTCTTTGGCACTAGTAGCACTGGCACTGCATATAGGGTCATGCTCTCCCTCACATACTCCTTACTGATCAAATTCTCAACTTGCCTTTGAAGCTCCTTTGTCTCCTTTAGATTACTCTTACAAGTAGGTTGATTTGGAATAGCAGTTCCGGGTACAAAATAAATCTTATACTCAATGTGTCTAATGGGTGGCAACTCATTTGGCATCTCCTCTAGGAATACATCCTCAAACTCTTGCAACAAAGAAACAACCAAACTAGAAAGAGACTCATTAGTTTCATCAAGATTTAAGACTGTTTATAGACAAGGAAAATCATAGGGTGATCTGTTAAGAAAGCCCTCTTAACTTCACTCTCTCTTGCATAGAAACTCACTTTTGTCTTTCATTTTCTCTCTGTAGACTTTCTTTCTTTTTTGCTCAATCTCTTTTTTACTCTTTGTTTTTTGATCACTCTCATTTTCACTCTTTCTTTTTTGAGCAACCTCATTTTTCAGTTTCAATTGGTCCTCATAGACCTGTCTTGGAGTTAAAGGAGCAAGCTTGATTGTTTTGCCCTCCTTTGCAAAACTGTACATATTTTTGAATCCATCATGTATTACCCTTCTATCATATTGCCACGATTTCCCCAACAAGATATGGCCAGCATACATAGGCACAACGTCACAAAGCATCTCATTCTGATAATTTCCAATGGAAAAAGTAATTAACACTTGTCTATTCACCCTAACCTCCCCACAATCATTCAATCACTGCAATTTGTATGGTCTAGGATGTTTCAAGGTGGGTAAATTTAATTTCTCAACCAAAGTAATGCTAGCCACATTAGTACAACTCCCACATTAATAATCATACTACATACATTGTTGTTGATATGTCATCTAGTATAAAAAATATTCTCTCTCTGCTGCTCCATATCATCTATTTTAATTTGGGTAATGAGAGCACACCTGACAATAAGAGACACACCATACTCTTCATTCTTATCATACCTATTCTCAATACTAGGCTCATGTCTCCTCCTATCTCTCCCATCTTGTAGATTTCTAATCACTTCCCCCAACACCAAATTTAACCTTTCAAACTTTTGTTGCATGGACTGCAACACAAAAAATGAATTTTCTACCACCTGCTTCAGTGTTGAGTCACTATTATGAGACATTGTAATGTCTTGCACAAAAAGAATATTAGTAGTAAAAACTTCACATACTTCCTTACGTGTTTACGATCGAATAATGACACTTCACTCGTGTTTCACTCTTAATTGACTTTTTCCTAATAATGATCTCACACTCTCTTGCCTTTTACCTCAAGAGTTTTCCTACTCAAGTTTTTTAAGAACTAATTGAACTCAATCAAGATAATACAACCTTATTTTATCCCCCCAACTAGTAATTAGGTCTAAGAAACAAGAACAAGAGGAATACAGAAGGAATAAAATGACACAATAATCAAGGAAATTATAGGGATGAAAGAGTAACGATAAGACAATATACCAACTATAATGATGTACGTAGCCCATTTGATGATAAGGCTCAAGCAATTTTTTTTTTTTTTTTGAATTTTCTTTTCAAATGACAAGGAAATAGAAGAGAATCAATAAAACCCTGGATGATGAAATTTTTAGCTGCCCTAACAAGATGGAATTTTGGCTAACACAAAAAAATCCAAGGATTAGGAGTAATTCAGCCAGTCCTAGAAAGAAAAATATAGAATTTTGGTAGCCACACAAAAATCCGAAGAATTTTGGTAGCCCCTCCTTTTTTTTTTTAATAAGTAATGCAAAAATTAAAAGATAGAATCAGACCTAGTTGAAAACCTTGCTTTGAATACCAAATGATGTGAACCTACAGAATTGGAATCCCTTGAACCCATAATCAATTTAAAACTCACCCAAGAAAGCCAAATCAAGTCAATGGATAGAGAACCTAGACCCGGTGAGAACTCATTCCAGATTTGTTGAAAAACCCGTCTCAAGAACCCAAATTACAAGGAGGAACATCACAAAAGTTATGATTTACTTTTGATAAGTTCAAAATTCAATCAAGAACAAGAGGAGCAAACTCAACTCATAATAAAAATTCAATATTGTCTGACTTGAAGTGGGCAGCTACAAGATGTTTAAATACTCACCAACAAAACTAACCCTAGGCAAAAAATAAGGCCCCTTTCAAAAAATACCCTTAAGTGAATAGTTCGGCACTACAGTATCGTGAATAGTGCCATGCTATAGTAACTCCTTGAAACCCTAGTTCAACATTTTCCAACATGCCCTTAGCTCATTCTCATAATAAACCCAATTATTCTAAACAATTAAAATAAGTCCTTTAAATGAATTAACTAAGTTGAAAGCTTTCAAGTCATGTTGCTCTTTTCCATAGCTTGTATCAAATTGATCAAAATTGGTTATCATTCCTTCAAGCCCATCTTGAGTGTTGGGCTCTTGCTAGGTTCATACCAAGTGGATTGCACCAATCCTTGCATTGTCTCCTTGATTTTTTTGGCTCTTGATCTTGTAATTGACTTATCTAGAACTTGCAACGAATTTTTAAGACTATGTTCATCTTGGTGCCCATTAGTAGGTGTTGCATCCATATCTAGATTAATTGTATTGAAAAAATAAATTAGAAGCAAAAAATTAGAAGAACAACAACTATATATACATCATGTTATGTATGTTTCACTTCTCTGCTAGATATATAATATATTGCACAAGCATACATAGATAGATACAAAAAAGCAATATTATTTATAATGAACATACAAGTATAAACTATTTATAATGAGCAATACTCTTTCTTCTATGATCATTACAAGTACAAGCATAAATATATATCATGTTCAGTAATCATTTAAAAATATAACGAATGCTCATATTTGGCTACAGTACCATTTATAATGCATATATATAGGTTGTAATCCTATGATTAGGGCTGTTCAATCGAGTTTTAACCTGGGAAGCTGGGTATATCCAGACTTGAACTTGGGTTTCAAATCCAGGTCGAAACCTGGAATGAGTTAGCCTGAGTCAGATTTGGGCCGAAACCTGGATAAATCTGGGTTTTTAAAAACTTGGGTTTCGGGTTGAACTTGGATTTTTTTTTTGTAGGAATCTGTTTGGTTTGAGGGAAAATGCAAGAAAAGTTCAAGGAACCATCAAAAGGAAATTAATGAAACACAAAGACTTCTTATAATATGTAAGAACATAGAAAACAAGTACTTGACTTCAAACTTTTTGAGGTTTTCGTGCATGTTGTGTGCAACTTAAAATCAAATTCAATACTTTGTTCTCTTATATGAGAACTCAGTTATATCAGAAGTCTAGCAGAGGCTAGGAGAAGAACTGCATTTTAAAGTAAATAAGAAAGAAATGGAATTTAATGAAAATGAAACCATTGTAATGAAAATGAAGTCGAAAATAAACCCTTTATATTCTGATCTGGGCATTAGCCAAACGTGGAAGACAGAGAAAAATCAAATGGAAAAGGAAAAATGAAGAGAAACTTCACAAGTAGAGTCCAGTGAAAGAACCTGAGCTAAACCCCACCTAGGACCCATAGATCTAATTTCTAGGACAAAAAAAAATCACCTTTTAGAACAAGGAGAAACGAAAATTGTTCTTGTGTTAAAAGAAAAATAAAAATTACAAAAAAAAAAAAAATGAAAAAGAAATGTCCTAGCCAAGTTTCTTGAGAAAATGAAGGGAAATACCAAATCAATAGTCTCGTTCTTGATCTTCCAACATTCTTCCACTAGAGATGAAAAGAATAGGGCGGTATGAAGGCTATAAGACACAACTAACTATGCACCCTATAATCCAAAGGGCCAACCTGTCAATCATGGAAAAGAAAGGAAAAAAAAAGTGAAGGTATGCATCTCGATTTCCATCCCTGTCAATCATGAAAAGAGAAAAAGTGGAGGTATGTGCCTCGATTTCCATTGTTTCAACTTACTTACCGAAGAATCATAGCCAAAACCAATGGTCTTTTCAATTCTCTGAAAGATTTACTGCCTGGCATGAAAATCCGTCGCCTTCCAAACCAGAGATTTTGTTTTTTCAAAAGCAGGTATCGGATTTTAAATCCAGATTTCGGTTTAAATTCTAGTACCTGGATTGGATATATCCAAAATTTTCTATTATGGTTATCGGCCTGGAATTATTTTGGGCCAGAACCAATGTTTTGAATACCGTACCGAATGTCGTACCAGTCAAGGCACTGGAATGAAATATTTCGGTACCAGTACCGTTTCGGGATAGTCGATATATAAATAAATTATATATAAATTATATTTCAAAATAATAGTCTATATATGAATAAATTATACATGAATACATATGTATATATAAATTATAAATAGTTTGATCTGAATTGGGTGTTAAAAATGAGATTACAGTTTGGAAAAATGATAAAAAAGAAAAAGATAAAGGCCAAAATACCGGTCGTACTGGCCAGTATTTCAGCCTGTACGAAACAGATACCATATGTGTACCGAACCAGTGACCGGTACCAGAACCTTTAACCGGAATCTGGTGAATTGGATTCTAGACCGAGCCGGGTAAAAACTAGCCCGGATGAACAATCTTACCTATGAGACTCTCATGCATGGGGTTGGGGCAAACAATTTTAAACCTTGCTAACAGATGAATTAACTATATATCTTAAATGTGAACCACCTAACGATGGTTCATGGCCCTAGCCCCTCGTCCCAAAATTATTGGTATGTAATGGGTGTGTTACATGCAATCATTTATAGATTAAAATCTAGACGTCTTATGATATTCACTGACTATTTAAGGCCATTTTTCCTTGACTCCTCTCACGTAGTCCTAGATCAAGCTGTAATTAATTATTCTAGTAATGCCAATAATACATGTAGTTGACTCAGCAGAACTTGTTAAGAAATAAGAAAATGACCCAATTGATCTACAATGTGAGTCAATTGTTACATCTTTATTTAAATACATGGAAGTTTATGATTAAAAAAAAAATGACCCAATTTCTTTTTTTTTTTGAGAAAGTGAGAATACAGAGCAAATACAGAGCACAAGTGAACGGAATGCAAATATCTAGTGTGTACCCTTCTAAAACTAAGAAGTAAAGGTCTAGTGTGCTTGCTGTCATTTTGCTTCACTGCCTAAATGTTGTTGTCTTTTTACACTTAGGATCTTATCACTTCGTCTGACTCAAATTTAAAACTTGATATTTGCATTCTGTTCACTTGTGCTTTGTATTTGCTTTGTATTCTCACTTTCTCAAAATAAATAAATAAAATAAAATAAAAATTGCCCGCGTCTTTCTAGTTGTGCTACTCGTGAATCTCAGCAGTTGTAGGTATACTTCTTATTCTTTGTTACCTCAATATTGCTTGAATGAAATATTGCAATATATAATTATGTCATATGCATATGCATATCCATCATAGAAAACAAAATCGAAACAAAATAAAAACCATGTTTGCATATTCGCATTTGTAATTTACAAAAAATAACCCCAATAAAAGAAATCAAACAAATCCCATCTTCTGCTCGCCCTTTAGGAGAGAGAGAGACAAGCAAAGAACGTACATACTGTGAAAAAAAACATAGAGATGTTTCAAAAAAAAAAATCTGACCTTTCACAAGATATGTCGGTGGGGTTGTTCATGGTGGCTCCATAGAAGCATGGAGCTGGTAGATAACTGTGAGGGGGAGGGCATTTGAGGTACTGTGAAAAAAATAATTACAACAAATTATTATTAAGAGTTAAACACCAGACAACAAGAAAAAAAATAGAAGAAACTGAATGCAAGGAGAAAAAAAAACCTGGAATCGAAAACAGATTAACCATAGGAACACAGATCGCAAGAAAACAAAAATTTGTTCTATAGATCTGAAAAATACAAAGGTAATATACAATAAATGCTGAACAACAAGGAAAAAAAAAAAGTAGAAGAAATCAAACACATGAAAAAATAAATAAACTTGAACCGAAAATAGAAAAAGCATAGGAACACAGATTGCAAGGAAAAAATTTTTGTTTTGTAGACGTGAAAAATAAAAAAGTAATATTGAATCTAAGGTTTCAAGGTTCGTATAATTATATATATACAAATGAATTTTGAAGATAATAAATGATTTCAAAGAATAAAGGAGTCTCAAGTTCAAATTGTCTACACAATGAAGTCAAGCATATCAAGGAACCAAGCATGAGGCAGAAGGGAACAAGTTCACATTAAATTCATAGAGTAATGTTGTAAATTCTTAAAAATTTGAAATTAGGATTAAGGTTCAAAATTAATATTTTATCATAAAACATTAAAATATATTTTTCACATGTGCATGAATATTTTGAAAATTAAATTTGAAAATTTTGAAATATGATTGATTGTCATCTTTCACATGTGCATGATATAATTAAAGGTTTGAATTTTGAAAATATTAAATATAATTAATTGTCATCTTTCACATGTGCATGCTTTATTTGAATATTTTTAAAAGTAATTGATGCTCTTTTTGACTTATATAAAAGGTAGATGATTTTGTTTGAAAAATTAAAAATGTAAATTGTACTCCTTTTGTCAAATGCGAAAAGTAAAAAGATTCGATTTGAAATTTTTGAAAAGTAAATAATGTTATCTTTGACAAATGAAAAAGAAGAAACTTTTATTTCAATTTTTTGAAAAGTAAATGATGTTATCTTTGACATGTGAATCTTTTTAAATTTGAATATGAAGTCTTATATGCCTATAAATAAATCATTTGAGAGCTTTAAATTTACAACACCAAGAGCATATAACATTCATTCAAAATTTTCATTCTCTTTTCTATAAGCATTGAGGCTTAAACCTTGTTCATTTTGAGAGAGATATAGTTTGTTCTGTATTGTTCTTATTTCACTCATTGAGAAGTGTTTTCTGATAACTTACCCACTATCAGCTTTTGTATTAGCAAAAATGTGTGTATAACCCTTGTGCATATAGAAAGTGTTCTACATATGGAATAGTTGAATCACCATGTATAAAGTGATTGCAAGTGTAGATGGATTTCTATACGGATCTTTTGTAACGGTGTTATTTTAAAGGTGTAATAGGTTTCTATCTCCACCTGAAGGAGGTTGAATATTGAATTTGGGGATCCTCAAGAGGTAGCTTGAGGCGATGACGTAGGCAGTGGGACTGAACCTCGTTAACGTACTGAGTTTGTTTCTCTCTTACCATTACTCTTTATATTTATTGTTGTTTCATATTTTATTTATATTTTATATTGTGTATTTGATTTATAATTGTTAATTTTTTAAATATAATTGAATTCACGCCCCTCTTGTGTTAGTCATCTGAGCAACAAGTAATATATATCAAATGCTGATCAACAAGAAAAAAAAGTAGAAGAAATTAAATGCAAGAAAAAAACAAATTTGAATCAAAAACAGAAAAACCCTAGGAACACAGATCGTAATTTTTTTTTAATTCTACAAATCATAAAAATACAAAGCTAATATACATCAAATGTCGAACAACAAGAAAAATAAAGAAGAAATTAAATGCAAGAAAAAAAAACTTGAATCAAATATACATGAAACATAAGGAAATTTTTTTTTTTCTACATATCTGAAAACTAGATAATCTTAGATGCAGAAAAAAATTTCTACATATCTGAAAACACTTTAAAAGAAATCCCCATGTAAATCAGAAATAACAACATGAGCCACCATGAAAATAACAAAAACAAAAGCAAAAAACCATAAAGAACAACGAGAAAATAAAACAAAAAGGAGAAAACAAAAACAATCGTATTTGAACAAAATCTCCTCAAATCTGCTCAAATCTGTAAAAGGACAACAATAAAATGAGGGATTTGTGATTAAGATCTGTTAAGATTTTAGAGAACAAAAAATAAATAAAGGACAACAAGATATGTTCATGCATACGCCCAACAAAAAAATTAGTAAAAAAAAAAAACATGAATTGAAAAGATAAAAAGATTAAGAATGCAAATCTGAACGTGGGAAAATTTGGCTTTGGGAGGGGGTGGGCTGGGCCTATTTATGCCTAAAACGGTATTGTTTTGATTTTTGGGTTATTGGGCTTGATCATTCATTCCATGATGAATTGGGCGCTTTTTGTTTTTAAATTTTAAATAAAAAAAAAAACATATTGTTATATGTTTGTTTAGATAGCTATTAGCACATAGTTCATTTAAATTCCTTCACCTAACATATCAATTTTACATAAAATCATATTAAGGATTTAAAATAGAAAAAACTAAATTTAAAATGTTGTAAAATTTTATTTGTTTTAATTTATACATTAATAATTATTGCTAATTTAATAATAATGTTAATAAAAAAATTTCATTACTTACCTATCAGCACATAGTTCATTTAAATTTTTTCACTTAATATATGAATTTTGCATAAAATTGTAACAGGAATTTAAAATATAAAAAAAAATTAAATTTAAAATGTTGTAAATTTTGATTTTTTTTAATTTATACATTAATAATAATTGAAAATTTAATAATAATGTTTATAAAAAATTTTCATTACTTAGCTATTAGCACATAGTTCATTTAAATTTTTTTCATTTAATATATCAATTTTACATAAAATTGTATTAAGAATTTAAAATATAAAAAATAGAAATTAAATTTTTTTTTCACTTAAATTTAAAATTTAAAATTTTTCACTTAATATATGAATTTTACATAAAATTGTATTAAGAATTTAAAATGTTAAAAAATAAAATTTAAAATGTTGTAAAATTTTATTTGTTTTAATTTGTATATTAATAATTATTGCAAATTTAATAATAATGTTTATAAAAAATTTTCATTACTTAGTTATTATCACATAGTTCATTTTACTTTTTTCTCTTAATATATTAATTTTACATAAAATTCTATTAAGAATTTAAAATGTAAAAAAATAAAATTTAAAATGTTGCAAAATTTTATTTGTTTTAATTTATACATGAATAATTATTGCAAATTTAATAATAATGTTTATAAAAAATTTTCAATTTACTCATGTCCGATGGAAAATAAATAAAAAAATAAAGTAGGATTTCCAATTTTTTTTTTACAGCCTTCTATTTGTTCTTATTTTCTTTGTTTTATATGTTTTATTAAAAATAATTTTGATAATGAATTTCATTTAATGTATTAGTTCTTCACTTCTAACTTTTTTTTTAATTTTTTATAAATACTGAATTTGTTTATATCATTTCTTATTATTGTTAGAATATTTTTTTTATGTATTTTTTTTTATAGATTTGTTGCTTTTGCTTTTAATTTGTTGTTCATCAATCTGGTTGTTATCAATTTTCTGTATTCACACTATTCTTCTGTTTGTCCTCCATATCATGGTATGTTCTTTTTGATTTCATCTGAAAAATGTTATTCAATTTTTTTTTATATTCATATAAATGCACTTGTAATTAACATAAATTGTTGATATTATATTTTTGTTGTATGAATTATACACTTGTGCGTAGAAATGAATGAATATGGATAATTACGCCAGAATAAACTTAACGTTTTTTCCATCGAATTTATAAATTAAGCTACGTTATAAACACTTTAAATATTTTTTTGTTAAACTTCTCATTTTTATTATTATATATTTGATTAGAACACCGAGTACTTGTGTATAAAGTTTCTGTTTATTTTTTATTTTTAAATTTATATAAACTTCTAACTGTTGTGATTATATAGTCAAATAGGACATTAACTTGTATGTAAAGTTCATGTTTATTATCTTTATGTCTATCATGTAGCCATATATGTAGCGAATATTGCCCTTAGTGTAGATATATATATATATATATATATATATATGCGCTTTGATTTGATTATGCTTAATTGCATACATGCTTTGTTGAACATGCACTGCACATGCTACACATGACAACAAATGCAGTTGGCGGAACAAACATAATGTGGATAATTTTCTTTAAACCAACTTTCTCTTTAAATGTAAATTTCCATCAAAGTATTTTCTCAAACTGTAAATGGTAGATTCATGAATTTTCAGGCTTAGAACATTAATGGTTTATGTAGTTAAAAGGACGAATAAAGGCTTATTTAAAATAAGGCTC
Organism: Carya illinoinensis; assembly: GCF_018687715.1. NCBI lineage: Eukaryota > Viridiplantae > Streptophyta > Magnoliopsida > Fagales > Juglandaceae > Carya > Carya illinoinensis. Next base: position 22,876,450 of record NC_056753.1, on the reverse strand, counting down.
AAGGGGGTTGAGTATGAAAATACACCATGCAATGATAGAATGATACTTAGAATGGCTGAGGTTATGACAAAGAAATGCCTAGATCATTTCTCTAATATTTGGTATCAACTAGGATTTCGCTTCAAGGATCTATCAACAGATTCTAGAGCAAAGCAAGATTGAACTTCCCTGACCTAGTTAATTCAATTTCTTCTCTTCATAAGCAAAATGGAATAAAGAAAAAATGACTATGTACTCAATTATATTCAAGGACAAAGATTTAAATCAAAGTACCGACAAAACTCCGCCTGATATAAAAGAAATTTTTGAAAATTTTCTCAATCCTATCCTCAATCACAACTTTAATAGTCATAGATAATTCAATCATACTCAAATACATACTCGGTAAGAGAATCAAACAACTCAAGACTCATAAAATCACAAGTAAATAGAATCAAAATAATAATAATAATAATAATAATAATAATAATAATAATAATAATAATAATCAAATAGACCAAATGAATATAGGGGTTCACACCCCAAACTTAAACTAAACAATGTCCTCATTGTAATTCAAAAGTGAGAAAGATTGAAGAAATGAAAGGAGCTTCCTTGGTTTTATGGTGAATTAGCCGTAGTTTGTAATTTTCAGCTCTTTATTCATGTTAGATAAACCTGCATCAAAATCCAAATTATTCAAAAATAAAAATAAAAATAATAAACATAAAAAAAATAAAAGAAAGTTCTATCGGTTGCCTCCCATAAGCGCTTGTTTTAAAGTCTATAGCTAGACTTTTCAATCTTCATCAATTAGAATCTCCAAGAGGAATAAATGCATAGTTCCTCTCCACTTGTTCTCCATAATAGTGCTTCAATCTTTGACCATTAACTCTGAATATATTCCCTGCCTTGTCCTTCAAATCTATTGCTTCAAAAGTGGAAACTTTGTTAATTGTATAAGAACCTGTCCATCTTGATTTTAACTTACCTGTAAAGAGTTTGAGTCATAAATTGAAGAGTAAAACCTGTTGTCCTGGTGCAAACTCATGCCTAAGAATCTATTTGTCATGCCACTTCTTCGTCTCTTCTTTGTAAATCTTTGCATTTTCATAAGTATCGTTCCGGAACTCATTCATCTCATTCAATTGAAGAAGTTGCTTTTCCCCTGCTGCCTTCAAATCAAAATTAAATTTCTTTACAGCCCAATAAACTTTATGCTCCAACTCTACAGGAAGATGACATGCCTTTCCAAATACTAATCGGTAAGGAGACATCCCAAGAGGTGTTTTAAAGGCTATACGATACGCCCACAGAGCATCATCAAGCTTCTTTGCCTAATCCTTTCTATTGGTGTTGACTGTCTTCTCAAAGATATTCTTGATTTCTCAATTTGAAATTTTAGCTTGGCCATTAGTTTGAGGATGGTAGGCAAGTGCTGTCTTTTACTTCACACCATATTTAGAAAGAAGATTATCAAACAACTTGTTGCAAAAGTGGGCCCCTTCATCACTAATAATAGCTCATGGAGTGCCAAATCTTGTGAAAATATTCTTATGTAGAAATTTGAGCACTACCTTTGCATCATTTGTTGTTGTAGCAATTGCTTCCACCCATTTTGACACATAATCAACTACTAACAAGATATAAATAAAGCCAAAAGAAGGAGGAAAAGACTCCATAAAATATATTCCCCAAACATCAAATAACTCAACCTCTAAGATATTTTTCAATGGTAACTCCTGATGCTTTAAAATATTTCCCATATGTTGGCACCGATCACAAGTTTTTACCAAAGTATAACTATCACGAAAAATAGAAGGCCAAAAAAAACCACTTTGAAGTACCTTAGCTGCTGTTTAGGTTGCTCCAAAGTGTCCTTTATATGATGATGAATGGCAATGATGGAGAATGACTTGCATCTTTTCTTTTGTCACATATCTTCGGATGATTTGGTCAAGGCATCTTTTGAATAGCAAAGGCTCATCCCAAAGATAATATTTCACATTATGCAGACACTTCTTGCGTTGATGGTAAGTGAGATCCAGTGCAGTACTTTACAAGCTTGGTAGTTTACAATATCAGCATACTAATGAAGCTTGATGTCACATGCAAACAACTGCTTATCAGGGAATGCTTATTTGATCATTGAATCTGGTCTTTCTTCCTCTTGCTCTAGCTGGGAGAGATGATCAGCAACTAAATTTTCGTTTCCTTTCTTATCACGAACCTCCAAATCAAATTCTTGAAAAACCAGGATCCAACGAATTAGCCTAGACTTAGCATTCTTCTTGCCAAACAAATAGCGAAGTGCTGTATGATTAATAAACACTATCACCTTTGTAACAATGAGGTAAGATCAAAATTTGTCATAAGCAAACGCCACAACAAACATTTCTTTCTCAGTTGTTGTATAATTTAATTGAGTTTCATTCAATGTCCGACTTGCATAATAGATGGTCCTGAATAGTTTGTCTCGCCTTTGTCCTAATATTGCTCCAATTGCAAAGCCACTTACATCACAAATGACTTCAAAATATTGCATTAAAAGCTTGCAAACAAACATCATTAAAGTCATATATAGAATTTTTTTTAAGAAGATTGCATAAAGGTTTAGAAAAATCTTTTATAAATCTTATATAAAATCCCCCATGTCCCAAAAAGCTTGTGATTCCCTTCACATTCTGTGGAGGTAGTAGTTTTTCTATGGCTGCAATTTTAACTTGATCAACCTCAATTCCTTTAGATGACACTCTATGGCCAAGCACGATTCCTTCTTAAACCATGAAATGACACTTTAACCAGTTTAAGACTAGATTTTTATCTTCACATTTCTACAAAATAAGAGCTAAATTATGCAAATAATAATCAAAAGATGTACCAAAAACTGAAAAGTTATCCATGAAAATTTCTATATCTTTCGCCATATCAGAAAAGATATCCATCATGCAGTGTTGAAATGTCGCTGAGGCATTGCACAATCCAAAGGGCATCCTCCTAAAAGAAAATTTTCCATAGGGGCATGTGAATGTAGTTTTCTCCTGATCTTCAGGGGCTATGACAATCTGGTTATACCTCTAATAAATATCTAAGAAGCAATAATAGAAATACCCAGCCAATCGATCCAACATTTGATTAATGAAGGGAAGTGGAAAATGATCCTTCCTTGTTATTTTGTTCAACTTGCGGTAGTCCATACATATATGCCAACCTGTGATTGTTTTTGTAGGAATAAACTCATTGTTGTTATTTTTTACCACTGTCATTACACCCTTTTTTAGTACAACCTGCACTAGACTTACACATGAGCTGATTGAAATATTACAGATAATTCCAATATTGAGGAGTTTCAAAATTTCAACTCTCACTACTTCCTTCATTGCTGGATTTAATCTTCTTTGGTGCTATCGACGGTTTGTAAAGTTCCTCCATTAAAATATTGTGCATGCAAATGGAAGGACTTATACCTTTTATGTCAGAAATAGTTCATCCCAAGGTTGTTCTATGCAACAACTTTTCCTCTTCTTTGGGTGTGAGTGATGCAACAACAATCAGTAGAAAGGTATAAATATCACCTTAGATTGTATAGCGAAGATGCTCAGGTAATTGCTTCAACTGTAGAGTTGTAGTTTGTTGTATCTTTTCTTTAGAAATTTTAGAATCCGTCCTTGCTACCATCGGCTCTAGCCTCCCCACTTTATTGCTAAGTGATGTAACCTGCTGCAATACTCCTAAGGCAAATACATAGTGGAGAAATTTTTCACTAAGAAACGGTAAATTAGATTCACAAATAGCAGAGTTATTAAAGTCATAAGCATGAGATGAAGTAGTGATACATCGTTCTAGGTTATTGGTTGGTATATCTTCTTGAAAGGCTTCTTCTACGCATTGCTTAATGAAATCTACCCGGAAGCAAGTACTTGGATCTTCTGAAAATTTCATGGCTTAGTAAATGTTGAACATAACCTCTTTCTTGTTAACTCTCAATGTTAATTCACCATTTTGAACATCAATTAAAGCCCTTCCCATAGCCAAGAATGGTCGACCAACAATTAGTGGGACTTCTCCATCTTCCTCCATATCTAACACCACAAAATCAGTATGAAAAATAAATTTATCCACATTTACCAATGCGTCTTCTATGATGCCACGTGGATATTTGATGGATCGGTCTGCTAGTTGCAAATAAATAGTTATTTGTTTCATTTCTTCAAGTCCTAATTTCCTATAATAGAAAGTGACATAAGATTAATGCTAGCACCAATATCACATAAAACTTTATCAAAAAATGAATTTCCATAGTGTAAGGCGAAGTGAAACTCTCCAGATCTTTTAATTTTTAAGGCATTTTTTTTGAAGGATGACACTACATTCTTCAGAAAGTTTCACTGTTTCAAACTCTTCCAACCTTCTCTTTTTGGAAATGATGCCCTTCAGGAATTTAACGTAGTTTGGCATTTGTTCCAAGGCATCTGCAAAAGGAAAATTTATGTCAATTTTCTTTAAAATATTCAAAAACTTAGAAAATTGCTTATCCAATTTTTGTTTTTGAAAACATTGAGGATAAGGAAGTGAAGTAGAGAGAATATGAGGATTGTTAGGAAATGAAATTGCTGGAAGTCTCTCTTGGCGTATCGTCCTCTTCTTCTACTTTATTCTTGCTTTGGCCATTGTTTTTAGTTGTAGGTGTGGATTTGGTTTCTTTTGATGGTGACCTCTCAATTGCTCTTCCACTCCTAAGTATGATGGCCTTGCATTGCTCCTTTGAATTCACTTCTGTGTTGCTAGAAAAAATTCCTCTTTGTTGGGCATTGATGGTCATGGCCAATTGCCCAATTTGCACTTCAAGATTCTTCATAGTAGCTCCCATATTGTTACAATGAGTCTCAATGTTATCCAACCATTAATCAATCTTTTTAAACCTTGATTTTGTCTCCTCAATAGAGGAAACCATGGCATCCTCAAGTGACATCTTCTTCTCACTTGGTTGACTATCAAATCCTAGAGGAGGTTGCAACACATTCTTTGTGTTTCCGTAAGGCAAATTCTCATGATTTCGAAACTCTGGATGGTAGTAATTTGGCATAGGATCACCACGATAATTGTAGTTTAGATTATTGACGTATTAAACTTGTTCTTGACTTGGTTCATTACTTGGAATTGTCATACTTATAGCTGCAACATATTCTGCACCTTGTGGTATCCTTTGGTTTGTCAAACCTTGATTTTAAACCTTGATTGTGTCTCCTCAACAGAGGAAACCATGGCATCCTCAAGTGACATTTTCTTCTCGCTTGGTTGACTATCAAATCTTAGAGGAGGTTGCAGTACATTCTTTGTGTTTCCGTAAGATAAATTCTCATGATTTCGAAGCCTTGGATGGTAGTAATTTGGCATAGGATCACCACAATAATTGTAGTTCCGATTATTGACGTATTGAACTTGTTTTTGACTTGGTTCCTTACTTGGAATTGTCATACTTATAGCTGCAACATATTCGGCACCTTGTGGTATCCTTTGGGTTGTCAAAACTGAAATCTGATGAGATAGAGTAGCAACTTAAGCTGAAAGGACTACTAATGGCTCCAATTCATGAATTCCAGCAACTTTCTTAGCCATAGTTTTTTCAGTTGGCCATTGATAATTGTTTGAGGCCATTTATTCTAAAAAATAGGTAGCACCTTCAGTTGTCTTTGACATCAAAACTTCACCAGAAGCAACATCAACTATAGTTCGAGTTTGCCCATTTAACCCATTATAAAACATCTGAATTTGCAACTAGTCTGGCAATCCACATTGAGGGCAGCGTCGAATCAAATCTTTATACCTTTCCCACGCTTCATATAGTGACTCAAAATCATTTTACTTGAATTGACCAATCTCACTCCTGAGTTGGGCTGTTTTTTGCAAGTGGAAAGAATTTAGCAAAGAACTTTTTTGTCATGTCTTGCCAACTAATGATGATTCCCAGTTGTAGAGATTGTAGCCAACCTCTAACCTTGTCCCTCAAAGAAAAAGGAAACAATCTCAGTCTAATGGTGTCTTAAGTAATACAATTAATTTTTATAGCGTCACAAATTTTCAAAAATATCTCCAAATGAATATTGAGATCATCAAGTGGCGATCTGCTGAATTGGGCTTGCGACACCATGCTAATCAAGGCTGATTTGAGTTCAAAATTGTTGGCATTAATGGGTTGGCGTCTTATGACCGAGTAGTTGTCATTCACAACTGACTGTACATAATCCTTCAAGGTGCGTGGTTGTGGATCATGTTGTTCGTCAGCCATGGCTAGTATTTTATTTTTTTCTTCGTGATCTAAGAGTTCTTTCAATCATCATATCAAAATGAGCAATGTCATGAGATCTAGTACGGCACATCCAACGTCAAAAACACACTTGTAGAGAAAAAATAAAATATATAAATAAATTAAAATAAAATTCTAAATTAAAATCAAGATTACTTTGTATCGATATTGACAAAAATAAGAATAAATCAATCCCCAGCAACGTTGCAAAAAACTTAATCGGTGCAAAACTCCAAGTGCACAGTATCGTAGTTTTATAGTAAAGTGATGAAAAGAGTATCTCCTCAGGGATTGGTAACTTACTTTTGACAAGTATCGAAATTATACTAATCTTGACTTTATTTAGAAAAGTCACTGAAATTTTTGTAATTGCAATTTGAAATAAAATCAATTCAAAGAAAATATTTGAAGGATAAAAAAAATGTTGTTCAAAGATCAAATTAATGAGAAAGAAAACTTTTAGGAAACCAATTTCACCTAATCCCTCACTATGCTTTACTCATCGAACTAATTGAATTTAATTCTCTCTGTTTATTAGCAAATCTCCAAATTTATCCAAAAGCCTCTTTTGATAGTCAATTGGAAATATTTTTGTTCATCATTTTATACAAGAGTATGCAAATTAATAAAGCAAGAAAGCGTTAAGACCAACGATTTTAATACTACATAGGTTCATACACATTTGTCGATCTCTATATTTACCTATGCTGAAATATTCAAGATCTATCCTATAATTCCCTCTTTCGATAGCAAATTCCAAGATTAAAATCATCTAATTAATGGCAAGTTAATTAGAAGCAATAAGCTTAGAATAAATCAGACAAACGTAGAAGATAATTACTTTAAATTAGTATAGAAAATCAAGCATAGTTCGGAACTAGATTAAATTGTTTTTCTAGAATAAAGAAAATATAGTTCATACTAAAAATTAAATTTAATATAAATGAATTCACTATAATTTTCTGAGAGGAATGTAAGAAAATAAACTAATAAAAAAATACTCCTTGTCGTCAATCGCAGCTTGTCTTCAAAACTAAAGGAAATTAATTTTCATCCCTTCTATGCAAGAGCCTAGCCACCAAAAAAAAAAAAAATTCAAATGCTGTCCGTTTCATGCAAATCAAGAGCAGTCCAGTGTCCCACTACATGCTAGCCTCTAAAGCCAAGTCAAACCCAGTCGTGTTGATTCCATGAAGACCAATTCAAACTGAAAGAAAAGCCCCCAGCGTTGCTCCTTCCTTAATTCAAAGATATTGGCCTGTATTTCATGCCTTTCCACATTCAAGACCAAGTCAAATTATCTCCTTTTTTGTTTTTAGTCCAATCTCTCTCTCTCTCTCTCTCTCTCTCTCTAGATTCTTTTAATTTTTGACTTTTAATTTCAACTTGATCTTTATCTTCAAAACAGTTTTGATGACTAGCTCTCATATTCAGATAAATCTTCATTTAAATGAGAGAGAGTCCTTAGATGATAGGCTTCTAAAAATTTGATCTTCATTTTTTCAAATCTAAAATAAAATTTAAATAATAACAATGAAGCCTAAAATCTACAAAAGTAAATAAAATTAGACTAAATTTTAATGTTAAGAAATGATAAAATATGTTAAATTATGCAAGTCATCACCACTCCCTTGAGTGCATCACTCCTCATCAATTAACGCGATCGAGCACATCTCCCGCCTAACATAAAAGTTGAGTGCACTCACACTAGCATTTGGCATTTGGCAACCAAAGGATGATGCCACTCCTTTGTGGGCCTCACTCCTCACCAATTAGCGTAGTCGAGCACATGTCCTGTCAAGCAACGATTGAGCCCACCTCCAATTGATTCTGGCCTCCAAAACTTTCTTGTTGATCTCCAAGTCTCTGAGTTCCATACCTCGCCCATGGATTACCTTTAGGAATGAACCTCCAAGCTCCATAATTGCATCACACGGGTTGTCTTTGAGAACGAGTCGACAGGCTTGGTAACTGTCTGAGATGGACCTAGGGAATTGACAGGCTCCCTAACCACTGTGACGCCCCCAAATCCCCATGCACGAACACGGGAAAATCGAGACATCCGGATGATGACATCACGGGTCATCATCCTATCGACGTGTGCCAAGTGTGTGTATATAAGCGACGAATGTGTACGAGAAATACGCAGCGAAAAACAAGTCAATAACTAAGTACCAGAATTTTTCTTGTTTAATACAAAACTGTTCAACACATACATAAATAAATATTACAAGACACAAACATAATTTTAAACTAAATACAAAGCATAAACTTCAGCACCTCGGCGGAGCCGCATCCTCGGGCTCAGCCTTTTCCTCCTCATCCTCGATCTCTGCACCAAAATCTACGGTACCAAAAATGGTGCCGCAGGTAAGTAAAATCCAAACACCATCAGATAAAAACATATAGAACTCAAACAATATGCATGAAGTGATGCCAATGCACAAAACCCATAAAATCATATTTTTCCACACACGCCAAAAATTCCATTTGGCCAAAAAACAAATCCTTTCCAAATATCACGCCAAAAGTCACATTTGGCCCATATCAAACTCAAACCGTTTACTAATTAAACCGTATGCAACATGACCTCCCCTAGGGGTCATCCACACATCCTGGCTCTAGTGCCACACCGCAGGTAACGACTACGCACGTGACACCTAAACGAGCGATGCCCAGTTCCGCGCCCCGCGCGTTCATAGCCAAGCATCCTCTAGCCCTCGCCAGCGAAGGGCCACGGAGTCGGTGCGTAGAGCGATGCCCGGTTCCACGCCCGGCGCGTTCATAGCCAAGCCTCCTCTAGCTCCCGCTCCCGTCGTCGTCCAGCGACAACTCAGGGGACGTCACTCAGTTTATTACGCTCCTGAATGACCAGAGGACCTCCACCGGGATAATACCCCATCCCGGCTTGGGGTCGTGACACACACGCACCCGAAAATCCACTTAAGCCAATAAAACAGGATTTTCTCAAATTTAAATAAAATGCACGCGCATGCACCATGTAAATGCGATTTCAATGCACAAAACAATCAACCAACTATAATTCAATAAAACAAGCAACTCCGTCCTCCATCCATCCGACTCCCGAACTCCTCGGACTCAGTCCGGAATCAGCCAACCAACAACAATTAATTATTAAATGAGTAAAATATATTTAAATCTAAAATTAGAGTTTGAAAAATACTTACAGCGCTATATGGTATTTTTAGAAAACACGCGGCGTTGAAAACGGCGGAAGGAAAGCAACGTAACAGTGAAATTTCACTATGGTCGTGGGTTGTAAAATACCCACTTTTGAACGGGGACAAACCAAGACTCGGTATTGATAGGGAATGGTTTTGAGATATTTATGAAGTTAAGGGAAATGAGTTTTGGCCGTGGGTGGTGGTGGAAATGGTGGTCGAAGGTCAAAAAGGGGTTGAACGGAGTTGAGCTCGTGGGAGCTGCTCCGGCAACGGATCGACGCCGGAAATGGGTAGTTTAGGTCGGCAAGAGGTAGGGGAAGAAGCTGTGAAGAGATGATGGCCAGAGGTGGTGCGACGGCGCCAAAATCGGTGAAAAATCGTATGTCTTGGAGGAGCTCGTGGTGGCTAACGGTGGCTCGGATGGAGGTGAAACTTGGTGGGGATGTTCACCGGTGAGAGGGGAAGAAAACTAGGTGGGTGGTGTAGGCCATGCCGCCGGCGAGCAGCGGTTCTGGGCTGCGAAAGCAACCGGCAACAGGGGCAAAAACAGAGCAGGTGCAGTGACTTCTAGGGGCTCGCGTGGCTAACGGCTGGTCCGATGGCTCTGAAAATTGGTGGGGGTGATCTCTAGTGGAAGGGGAAGAGAATGGTGGTGGTGGTGCACTAAACGGTGGCCGGACGGCGGAGAACTGGGCAGTCAAAGGGGCGGCGACGGGAAGGAGAAAAAGAAGCTGTTCAGCGTACGCGGGAGAGAAAGGAGAAGAAAAGAAAGAAAAAGAAAGAAAAAGAAGGAAAAAAGAAAAAGAAAAAGGAAAAAGAGAAAAGAAAAAGAAAAGATGAGAGAAAAGAAATGAGGTCCAGTCCTCACTTCGGAAACCAAAACTAATCCACCGAAAACGATTTTAAAAACTGTAAAACGACTAAATAAATTAAACACCACATCAAATAAATAAAAACCAATTAAAATACATTAATTTAAAATATATTAATTTAAAATAAATAAACCAATATATTAATTAAAATAAAAACAACACTTCAGTGAAAATACACGTAAAAGCGGGTCATCACAACCACTTAGTACAAGTTACAAACATAGTCAAACCTCAACAATAAAATGGAAACGTCAATAGGAAATTGCCTCAATGGGTGAAAAATCCACTAGTGCCAACAAAAACAAAAATGATTACTAACAATGGAAACACTCGCTCTTTACTAAATGATAAACGATAATAAGCGACCATTAGTACACTCAATTAACAAGCAAGCGCTTGCACAAAAAAACTTCCCAAATGCCCATCCTCTAAGGCCCTTATCATGAATCTAACAAATTTTTTCTTGGGCTCCACCCTTGGAGATCTTCATTGCTTTACACCACAATAGAAAACTTGAGAAAAGTTTCTATACTTTATTTTTCTGCAATTTTTCAAACTATCTTTTTCACAATTGACTTGAAGATTCCAATGACTTTTTGTTTAATAAATCAACCTTAAAAATTACAGGCGTCTATTGAATATAAAATGAGCCAGCTCATTGGGAGTCTATCACCAAAAGGAAATTGCTTCGTAAGGCCAAACTGACTCAGGCATGTAAAGGGAAAGGGACTTTTATAAAGGGGGGAATCTCTTCATATCTTGGACATACTTCATTACACATACAGACCTCTCAAATCTTCTTCCTTATGGAAGATGACATATTATTCAACTTTCAGAAGATTTTCTCTATTATATTTGGAGATATGTAAGGCTACGAAAAATTGTATGATCACCAAACTTAATGGATTTCACTTCCAAATAATCTGTAGATGTAGACATTTATGCTAATTTACGTAAATCCATGTGTTCTCTCTCTTTAAACATTCAAGCACCATATTGATGCCTAAACCACTATTATGGACTTTTTTGACTGCATTATTGAGGCCTCAAACTATTATCGTGGGTCAGGATAATTCTTTCCACTCTTTCTAGTTTGTTATGCAAATTAGTTTTACGCAAATTTACGTATTAATAATTGCGCCGTTGGAAAGTGGGAGAATGATGAGTGCAAAGCTGATCAGATCGTCTCCGAAAAGATAAGATTACTCTCAACTCTCCACCTTTATTGTTTTTCTCGTTAATACTGTTGCAAAATAGAAGAAAAGGACGTGAACTGCGCATGTGGGACGTGCGCTGTGTTCACAGGGAGTGAATGATGTACGCGAGGGGGTACGCCACGCACATAAGGCACGCATTAACAAGGCTTTTTCGTACTTTCTAGCCTTTTGGATTTCTAGTTCTCTTAGGCCTAACAGTTAAACCATGATGATCTAGAGGAGACAAACAGCACTTTTCTTCCTTTTGGGGCCGTGTGAGTGCTTAAAAAAAAAAAAAATAGAAAAATGCTAATATATATTTCATAAGTTTGCCTCTTGATTTTAATCGATTATATATTTAATTTTTTTATTTAATAATTAAAGAAGCGACTTTTAATGTTTGATATATTTTTTCTATTTTTTTTAAATGTTAAAAAATGTGAAAAAGATAAAAAAAAAATAAATGTAAAATTTGTACTAATGAGCAGCACACTAGCATTTCTTATTGGATAATAAATATTGTCCAATTAATATTTTCCAATTAATAAATAATAAAAAATATAGTCCCCTTTTGCCTTATTTTTATTGGATAATATATTAATTGTTCCTCATTATCTTTTTAAGTATGATCATTTCTTATTTTTTTAATATGCTGTCAAATTATTTAAAAATTAAGAGATGAGGAGAAAATGTTTGCTAAAATGATGATAAATAATATTTTTCCTTTTTAAGGATTAGAGAGTTTTAATAGATGATATATATATATATATATATCTCTATCTATCATGATCCTTGGGACAGGGTCGTAAGTTTGGTTAGTAGTCATGAGTTGTTAAAATGAGAGGGTTCAAACCCATAATTTAAGCAACATCATCTTGTTTAAGAAAACTACTCAAAATCATGAACCCATATGTATAAGAATTGTAAGCTTCTTGTTAATACAGTCTAGATTACTCTATATATATTTGGCAAATAGATGGTCATGAAAACCAAACTGAAGTAATAGGCCGGCCCTCAAAGTAATCTCGATTAATTACTTTCTAGAGAGAGACTGAGAGAGAGAGAAGCCTATGTGGATGGATCCATCTAGCTAGTGGCACCTTTTTTTTTTTTTTTTTTTTTTTTTTTTTTTTTTTTTTTTTTTATCCTAATCAAGCTTAAAGTATATATAATAAAGAAGGATTACAAAAGAGGGGATCATTTCCACTATCCAGATACAGAAAGCATTGAGAAATAGAAAAAAGGAGTAGGTTACCGAACACATGGTTTGTAGTTGCCATTGCACCACCGAGTGCGCACATCGATTCTGTGATCGATGGATTTTGGTAAATTTTCAAGTTGGATGGTCTTTTGCATATGATTTGATGTCTTCTATAATGGGTGAGATCGACCAAAAAAAAAATAGAATCTTTACAATCGATTGTCGAGAAAACTGATTGGACATCACCTTCTATTGTTATAAAGCTAGCGGCGCTTATGTACAAAATTAAAAATCCCACAATATCCCACTATCTTTTCATGTAGGCTTAGAGACACAAAGACCCCACTATCTTTTCAACCCATTTATGGAAGTTAAATAGTAAAGCTTTAGGGATGCTTGGATACGAGTATTTTTTAATTTAGTGAATAGTATTAAAATAGTTTAAGTGAGGATGTTTTATTAAGTTTTGAAAAATAAGAAATAAAGAATTTAGTAAAAATATTATAAAGTTAAAAAAATAATTTGAAAATTATTTTTACATATTATTTTTTAAAATTTGTAAAATTTGTATTTCTTCTCTAGTAGCAGTAGCTACTTGAGTGATGGTTGGAATACAGAATGATATAGTAATAAAAGTTGATAAATCTCACTTCGAGGGGAGGACCTCAGGAGAGTAGGGAAGAAGAAGATTGAGAATATTCTTGATATCATGCATAAGGAAAGGATATACACGGTTTCTACTCCATACAGGGATCTCAGTAACAAACTTATAGCAATTATATTCTACCTAGTGATATCACTGACTCTAAACAACAGCCAATAGAAAAGAAACACAACTCAACTAACATAATAAAATGAAAGCACCATGCCTACTAACTGGACTAACCCATTTTATTTACTACTCTGCCTCGTTGAACTCCTAAGCCCAACCCACAAGCCTCATGGCCCACAACTTCATTTCTTCACTTATCTCTTTTTCCTCTGAGCTTTAGATTGCTTTTCGATACACTTGAGCCCTAGCAACGCCGCCCCCTTCGATCCCGTGTCTATAACGACCTCTTGATCTCTTGTGCTTGTAACAAAGTCTCTCTCATTTCAAAACACCTTCCCACAAGGTTTGGGTAGGCGTTTCTCATTTTGTGAAACCCTTCCCACGTCGCATCCTTCACCCTTTGGCCTTGCCATCGCACTAGTACCTCCACCGTGTGTAAAGTTCCCCTCTTTCGTAGCCTTCTATCGAGTACTTCCTTGGGTTCAGGCTTAAAAATCCCCCAAAGAATCCATGACTGGTGGCAATGTGGAAATGAGCTAAATCGAAAGTCCTACCTTCTTCTTCAACAGGCTAACGTGGAACACGAGATGAACTTGGGCCGCCTCAAGAAGCTTTAGACGGTGTGCGACTTCTCCAATTCCACCCGTGATCTGAAAAGGTCCATAAAACCTTGGAGATAGCTTGACACTCCTTCTCTATGCCACAGACTGTTGCCGGTAACATTGTAACCTTACATACACCCAATCACCCACACTAAAAGTTATTTTCTTTCATTATAAATTAGCATATTTCTTCAATCTTTCGTGTGCTTTATGCAAGTTTTCCCTTAGCAGCTGGAGGATTTGCTCACGGGATCTCACCATTGATGCTCCATGCTAATAGTTAAGTAGCTTAGGCTGGGGGTAGTCATAAAGGGCTTCGAAGGGTGTGAGTTGGGTGGCTGAGTGGGTAGTGGTGTTGTACCACCACTAGGCAAGGGGACCCACAGGGCCCAATCTTTGGGTCTGTCTCCAACAAAGTAGCGGAGGTAATTCTCCAATGTCTTGTTTACATCCTCAAATTGGCCTTCAATCTAAGGGTGGTAGGCTGAGCTGAAGGCCAGCTGGATCCCTTGTTGCTTGAAAAGTTCTCCCCAGAACTTGCTTGTGAATGACTTGTCCCTATCAGAAACTATGGAATTTGGCATTCCATGTAGTTTGAAAATGTGTTTTATGAATTGTTGGGCTAGCGTGGGTGCTGTGTGGGTGAGTTAATTGACTCACTCAAAAATGAGTAGCACTAAAGCTATCCCAAGTGCAGGAAGATGTCGTGTAATAATTAGGAATAAATTCCTAGATCGTCTCCTCAGGAAAAGTTACTTAAAAATCAAACTCGTTGAAAAAGGTGAAAATAAAATGATGGTATGTGCAATGGATGGAAAAGGGTACTAGTCATGGACTAGATTCATATTTTTAGATTTTAATTGTCGGATTGGAATGTAAATGACTAATAGATTAAACTCAGAAATTAATAAAACTAAATTAAGAATTAAACTAAATTAGGAAGTAATTGACAAAACATGCACTGAAAATTGAAAAGCCCCAAAATCAATGTTCTAGGGTTCATCATTGTATTCAAATCACAAATTCTTAAATTAAACCACCGTAATTATAATCACTACTAAAATGAAAGCTTAATGAAAAGATAAAAATAAATAACATGAATTAAATGAATAACAAATAAATTACTCAAAAGTTTAAACCAAAATTCTCCAAAATAATTCAGAAACTTAAAACTGAAATAAAATAGCAAGTAGGGAATTGAAAAGATCAAACCAATTGAATGAAGATGAAGATTCGAAGCGGTGGAGGAGGTTGAGCTGCAGTGGCAATTGGACCCCTCAAGGAGTTCTTCAATCTGTTGCAGTGTGAGTGAATGATCCAGTAGAAATTGTGTAGCTGCGTGAATGATCGATTGTATGAATCCTCCTCTCCGAATCTAAATGAAAATCAATAGAAAATAATGAATTCTAAGTGTTTCTCTACTCAAAACCGAGTTTTCCAGCCAAAGGTCCCTCCTAAGATGTAAAAAAAACATATATATAGTCTGATGGCAGAATAAACCCTGATCTGTAAAATACGATATTCGCTCGAGTGGAGTGTCGAGCGAACATCGAGCGTTCGACTCTGCCTGAATTCACTCGAGCGGCCAAATGCCTCCGCTCGAGCGATCTCTTTTCCCGCAACTCGCTCGAACCCACTGTCGAGCGGAAGTCGAGCGTTTGAATCTGCCTGATTCGCTCGAGCAGCCAGAAGCTGCCGCTCGAGCAATATGTACCATAATCTATATTAATCAACAGTTGATAAAATTAGAGTAGAAATTTATGCTTTTAATCAATTAAAATCACAACTTTGATTTATTCATTTTTCCATATAAAACCAATGATAAAGTAATGAAAGAATTAATATATATTGGTTCTAAAAGCATTAAAAATGCAATAATTCAGCTCAATCACACCCGCCAACTAGCATTTTGCTAATCTTTGAGTAAAATAGTGAAAATTAATTAAGATGAATATTGCATAAAGATTGAAATTCAAACAAAAACAATCAAACACAATTCTGAATTCTCACAAAAGTGATACATTACTACTCAACCCCCAAGGGTTATACCCACCAAGACTATCTCAACAATCTTTCACATAGAATTAAGGCAAATGTCTCATAACTCAAATGTGTGTGTGGAGCTAGACCGGTTGTATGTTCCTTATTACTAGCCATGATTTGCTACAGGATTTTTCAACCTTAAGATTAATCATTGCTGATTCTAACTACCTCAAAGCCCAATGTACTAGCAGTTTTCACGCCAGCTCTGTTTTTAAAGGTTGGACACTCAACCCCCAAAGTCTTGGGTAACTGTTTCTAACCCTTTTTACTTAGGAAAGTTCACTAAGTTACCTTTATTCCTTTTCTCTCTCTCTTTTTTTTTTTTCCTTCTTTTCTTTTCAAATCCTTTTTTCTTTTCTTTTCTTTTTTTCTTTTTTTATTTTTATTTTTTCTTTTTTGCTTTTTGGTATGGTTCGGTAGTCCTGCAGTTTACTTCTCCAGTGTTAAATCAATAAATGGTAAATAAGGAACACTACAAGCGTAAACATGTGCAAAATGTCCTTCAAAATTTGCCTTTCGTTCTACAAAAATTTTATCAAGTTTCATCTCAATAAGCATAACATCCCGGTGTTTCAAGCCACATATCAACAAAATATGATGCATCAAAAATCATGCTCTATGTTTTAAGCTTGAAAATAAATCTTCACAAATGATCCCGCTCAACTACTCCACCAAGATGCTCAAATTTCACAAATCTTATTTATTTATTTTAAAACTATGCACACATGCTACCCCCCAACTAGTGAGAGACATAGTCCTCAATGAGTCGAACGAAAGAAAACAAAGTGCACAAAAAAAAAACAAGCAAAACAAACAAACAACATGAAATATAAAATCAAAGCAAAAGAACAAATAAAAACAAAGCAAGTAAAGAAAACTGTAAAGAAGGAGAAGCAAATCAAAACACTTCCCTGGGGTCTTGCACGAGCAAGATCTCTTCATGTGGGTCAAAGACTTTCAGAAATGACTTTAGACGTTGTCCGTTGACAGTGAAGCTATTACCATTCTTCGGATTGACAATGTCTATCGCATCATGAGGATGAATGGTCTTTACAATGTACGGCCCACTCCATCGGGATTTCAACTTTCCAGGAAAAATGTGCAAGCGAGAGTTGTAAAGAAGAACTTCCTGACCAAGTGTGAAATGCTTTGGATGAATTTTCTGAGCATGTAGAATTTTCATGCGTTCCTTTGCAAGCTGAGCGTTGTCATAAGCATTCCGACGAGCTTCATCCAATTCATTGATCTGCAATTTTCTCAACCCTAAAGTTTCATCAAGTGACATGTTAACATGTTTTATGGCCCAAAGAGCTCGATGTTGAATATCAACAGGTAAATGACAAGCTTTACCATAAACTAATCGATAAGGAGAAATCCCTAGATTTGTTTTAAAAGCTGTCCTATAAGCCCACAAAGCATCAAGAAGTTTAACCGACCAATCTTTCCTATTAGGCTTGATGGTTTTCTCTAAAATAATTTTTATCTCTCTGTTTGCCAATTCAGCTTGCCCATTTATTTGAGGGTGATAAGGGGTAGAAACTCTGTGTGTGATACCATATTTCTTCACAAGTGTAGAAAATGGTTTATTACAAAAATGAGAACACACATCACTTATAATAACTTTTGGCATGCCAAAACGAGCAAACAAAGATTACAAAAATTTCAGGACAACATGATGGTCATTTGTTTTGCAACCAATGGCCTCCACCCATTTTGAAACATAATCCACAACCAATAGAAAATATGTATTTCCAAAAGAAACTGGAAAAGGTCACATGAAGTCTATTCCCCAACAATAAAAAATTTCTAAAGTAAGAATAGGGGAAAGAGGCATTATGTATCTTTTGCTAATGGATCCCAATTTTTGACAAGGCTCATAAGCCTTGCAAAAATTATAAGCATCTTTAAACATGGAAGGCTAGTAAAAACTGCTTTACAAAATTTTTGAAACTGTTTTCTTTGCTGAAAAATGACCACCACATGCACCCATATGACAAAATCTCAAAACCGAAGAAAACTCATCATCAGGAATGCATCTTCGAATCAATTGGTCCGAACAATATTTAAAAAGATATGGATCATCAAAATAAAAGTGTCGTACCTCAGAGAGAAACCGGCGCTTATCTTGGGTAGACCATTCAGAAGGCATTCACTCAGTCACCAGATAATTGACTATGTCAGCATACCAGGGAGCTCTATCAACTACAAACAGCTGCTCATCCGGGAAACTATCATAAAGAGGAAGGCTAACATTTGAAGAAGGAGATGATGACAATCTAGAGAGGTGGTCAGCTACCACGTTTTCAACTCCTTTCTTGTCCTTAATGTTGATGTTGAACTCTTGAAGTAATAAAATCCAACGAATCAAGCGTGGTTTGCATCTTTCTTAGCCAACAAATATTTAAGAGCAGAGTGTTCAGTGAAAATAGTAACAGGAGAACCAAGAATATAAGTCCGAAATTTATCAAGTGCAAAAACCACTGCAAGCAATTCTTTTTCAGTAGTGGTATAATTTTTATGGGCATCATTCAAGGTTCTACTAGCATAATAAATCACAAATGGCCTATTATCCACCTGCTGCCCCAAAATAGCTCCTAAGGCATAGTCACTAGCATCTGTTATAATCTCAAAGGGAAGGTCCCACTGCGAAGGTTGCACAATAGGTGTAGTGGTAAGCGATTTCTTAAGGGTATCAAAAGATTTTTGGCACTCATCAGTCCAAACAAATTCAATATCATCTTGTAAAAGAGTGCACAAAGGTTTTGCAATAGAACTAAACCCTTGAATAAATCG